>NC_090268.1:282911911-283234911 GCF_040414725.1 Anabrus simplex
AACGTTGGACTTTTAAATATTTTTTTCCTTCAGTTCATAATGTACGATGTAAATGTATAAACGATGCACACTCGCTTACAAAATAAAAATAAAAATGCGCACTATGAAGGAGTCATTACGTAGCTGGGTACAGACAAAGAACATGGTTCCACACTAAGCATAATTGCAGGGTGACATACAAATGCGAGATGCACCATGGACCATCCATAGCACTGAGACGGGCGGCGATACGGTTTGGCATAGAGGCATACATACGTCGGATTTTCTCCTTATGAAGATACTGCCTTACCTGGCACAACTGACCCTAGAAATCTGCCGTAGTTGCCGCTGGCCCAAGTTGCCGTCCAATCTTGTCCCGTACGTTCCCGATGGGCGCGAGGTCTGGAGACCTTGCTGGCCAAGAAAGCATGTTGACATCATGTAGGCAGGCCTCAGATACCCGTGTTTTGTGAGGCTTGGCATTATCAAGCTGAAAAATGGAATTGTTGAGATGCACCAGTCTCAAAAAACAAAACATTTAATGCTCAGCGTCCCACGACGTTTGAAGGTGGTCAGTTACAAATTAGAAAATATTAAAGTGAAATTCACTTTCATGTACATGTGTCCGAATAATTTCGTTGTCAGGAAAATGTTATTTATTTTCAGATTTCAATTATTGACAAGAAATATAAGTATCTTTTAAAATCATTAGCCTATCGGTGCACAAACTGTTCACGAAGTGCATTAAATGTTTGTTTTGTTTACAAAATGTATATGAATATATGACAATGAAAATATAAAATAACAAGTGTCCGATTTTTTTAATTACCTGTGTGTCGAGATGGTGTTCTGTGTACAGTAGTTCTGCTATAATTTTGAAGTATGTAGCTCGCGCGCATTCGCAGACAATAGTCGTACTAAATGGAAATCATGAGAATTCTGAGTCCAGTCCCGATAGCATCCGCTATTTATTTTCATTGTTGAAATGATTTCAGTTTAAGAAGCTACCACTAACTTCAGTTTCGTTCCCGCGAGTATCCAATTAACATCTAAGTGAAAATCAATGTACGTGTATTTGGTATTTGATGAAATGAACTCAGCATCTTGATCATACATGCTTCTATCAGAATTTTCTTCTTCTATTTCTATGAATTTCATTTTTTTTAAACTCATCTTTCTTATGGCATGTCCGGTTCTACGAAGTGATGTCGTATGAACTGTTCATATCATTCTCGATAAGGCTGGCTATTACCACTCTGTACTTCGAGTAATATTAAATGTGCGTGTCAGTTTATAGGCATTTGTATCCCAGGCAATTCCCTGCCCTTCGCGAGATAAAGTGCCTGTAATATTGGAGACTCTTAGTAGAAATGACCTGATCAATGGTTACGGGAGCTACTGTATTTACATAGTAGGTTTATTGTATTTTATGCATTTTTCAAAACGTCCTCATGTGCGTGGTTGCTTCTTCGTTGATTTCCTCTACACCGAGCAACTTGGCTACGTGATACCAGACAATGGGTTCCAACCCCACTGTCGGCAGCCCTGAAAAGTTTTTCAAGGTTTCCCATGTTTTCACCAGGAAAATATGTTAATTAAAGCCACATCGCTACGTTACTGTAATTTACTGACTGGAATGATTTATACAGCTAACAGGAAATTTTTTAACTCTATTTTTATTAATCTTCTAAGCAATTGCCAACGACCGTAGCCGTGTTGAAATATCGGATCCCGTGAGATCTCCGAAGTTAAGCAACATTAGGCGTGGTCAAGATTTGGATGGGTTGCCACGCGCTTTTGGTGGGGTGTAAGGGAATGGAGGAGCGGTAAGGAACTGTCTACCCTATCGTACGTAAACTCCGGCTCAGCACACCTCGGCGGAGGTTTGGACCTGCCTTCGGGCAGAATACACCCTTACCTTCTAAGCAAATAAAAGTAATCAATACCAAAATAAAAGCCATGCTTTGAGACAGGAAGGGTAAGGGGGTTCTGTTTCCCAACCATTTTGAAGTCTTGTAACGAGAACCTGTCATCCTACAACCCCTTCCTTTGTCGGTGAGTTGGTGGATCAGTGGTGTTACATGCCGTCATGCTCTTACATGTTTCACTGATTTGGATGTTATGAAGGGTGTATCCTGATAAAATGATGTTGGAAGTTAGTTGGAAGCATTGGCAGAGCTTGACAAGTCAACATTACCTCATAATTCCGCACCTTCGTACTCGAGATCATCTCAGGGTGAGAGGGAAACAACCGAGCGAGTTAGCTATGCGATTCGAGTCGCGTTGCTGTGAACTTGAATTCGGGCGTAAGAGGGTTCAAATCCCACCTTTGGCAACTTTGAAGGTATTTTTCCGTGGTTGCTCATTTTCACATCAGGCAAATTACGCGGTTGCACTTCAGTTACGGGCACGGCCGCTATCTCTCCATACTCCGTCGCTGAATACCTTCGATCTGTTAGCGCGACATTAAACCACTACAGTAGGACAAGAAAATAATAACTTTTACAAGTTACTTTACGTCGCACCGACACAGATAAGTCTTGCGGTGACGATGGGGTAGGAAAGGACTAGGAGTGGAAAGGAAGTGGCAGTGGGCTTAATTAAGGCATATCCCCAGCATTTGCTTGGTGTAAAAATGGTAAACCACGGAAAACCATCCTCAGAGTGGGTTCGAACCCCACTGTCGGCAGCCCTGAAGATGGTTTTCCGTCGTTTCCCATTTTCACACCAGGCAAATGCTTAAGCTGTACCTTAACTAAGGCCACGGCCACTTCTTTCCCACTCCTAGCTCTTTCCTGTCCCATCGTCACCATAAAACCTATCTTTGTCGGTGCAACGTAAACCCAGTTGTAAAAAAAAAAAATAAAAAAAAAAAAATAAATGAAAAGTTAACGGGGAGTAAGTTATAGATGATCAAACTAGCCACTTAAGATAGAGTTAATTTTCCGAGTGCCTGTTGAGAGTGCCTTTGGACGTTTCATATTAAGGTAAATAAAGTAATAACTCTTCTAGCCTGCAGTGGTTCGCAAACGTTTTTGATATTAGATCCCTGTGGACTTCAAAAAGCAATTCACGAATCGTCAAACGAATCCTATTGTAAATAAGCCTCCGTAGTGTTTATAAACCGCATGTATTTTTCGAGGAATTACATGCATAATATTATAAAGTCTTACTGTCAAATAGTGTAAAACGAGCACTTGACACGAACATGGTTGCACTAAATACATATTGAAAGGTTACTTGCTAATCAAAGTAGCCGAAGTAGAACCCGCGGACGACAATATAGGAATTTGCATTTTACTAAAACCGGAGAGGAGGTATTTATTGTTGCCTAGAAATCATTGTCAACCAAATTTAAGTCTCTAAACATTTTTTTAAACATTACACTGTTGGTCTCGAGATAAAAAAAGCATATGCACACACCCCGAGCAGATATTAAGTAACCTTTACAGCTACGATCAGTCAGTCGCCACCCTTGTCCCTCACCAGACAACAGTTTTCAATGAAGTTAAACCAAACCCAAACCCCATGGTACTACAGCCCTTGAAGGGCCTTGGCCTACCAAGCGACCACTGCTCAGCACGAAGGCCTGCAGATTGCGAGGTGTCGTGTGGTCAGCACGACGAATCCTCTCGGCCGTTATTCTTGGCTTTCTAGACCGGGGCCGCTATCTCACCGTCAGATAGCTCCTCAATTCTAATCACGTAGGTTGAGTGGACCTCGAACTAGCCCTCAGGTCCAGGTAAATATCCCTGACCTGGCAGGGAATCGAACCCGGGGACTCCGGGTAAGAGGCAGGCACGCTACTCCTATACCACGGGGTCGGCTTTCAGTAGAGTTGACGACTTTAATTGAAAGAAAGAAAGAAAGAAAGAAAGAAAGAAAGAAAGAAAGGAAGAAACAGCTTGAAGGCCACCTGATGCAAGGGTGAAATATGATCACCTACCCTTGCCGGTATACTGACGTTCTCTAATATAGTCGCATACGATATTGCACGGTTGTGTCGAAGAAGACTGTTGTATTAATGCATTATTTACTTGACGAATTTATGACCAACCCGCGGTTTCCCTTTAGATTGATGGTACACTTTGTGAACCACGACGGTCTAGCGGATTTTACTGATCACATTGCAAGCCTAAGAAGAGATATTTATTGTTGACTAGAAATTATTGCCAACCAAATTTAAATATCGTAACATATACAAAATCTTACACTGTTAAACTCGAGAGAAACGTGACTGTTTATTCTGGATATTTCTAAGAAAATATTGTGCCTATGTGACTCACAATATAGTGCTAATCAATATATCGAACTGTTAAGAGACTGTGTGACTGCGATGGTTTTATTTCGCGATGTGAGGAGCCGTAATGTCTTTTATGTGGTCGGTATTGTCGTAAGTCAAGTGACTTGTCAAAAGCAGAGCTTGCAATGTAGGTCAAGGTAGGTACATTGGCGTACCGTTCCATGACAGTAAGACGGGATTAAAGACGCCAACTACCACATAAAATTTCTTATAGTGGTCTCGTATTTTTATTTTGTTTCGTCACGTTTGCTGTGTGATGTCAAGCTTCAAGAAGACAGTTACCTAATAACTGTCACTGAGGTCCGTAGATTTAAACATAGATTGTTGATCTTTATATCTCCTGTTCCTTACAATAAGGAGGACAAGCATGATCGAAGTTGCGTAGCTTTAATTTACGGACTACGAATCTCAACATTACGGCGGTCTAATACTATTACTGCTTATGTGACATCCGACCTGGACCTCATGCGAAAGCCGATAGGTAGTCATAAATGCTTATGGTGAATAAAACATCTAGCATCATAGAAATTGGTATATATTTAAAAATATTAGCCAGATCTTTGCGTAGATCTTAACCGTACATTTGTGGCAAATGTACCTTGAATTTGCAAGCAAAATATTGAGGTTAAATTTACGAGATACACTGACTGACAGTGACAATGCAACACCAAGGAGGAGTGGTTCGAAAGGGATGAAAGTTGGGGAAAAAACAGAGACGGCACGGATGAATAATTGATGTTTATTTCAAACCGATATGCAGGTTACACAATGCGCACGGCATCGACTCAGTAGGATGTAGGACCACCGCGAGCGGCGATGCACGCAGAAACACGTCGAGGTACAGAGTCAATAAGAGTGCGGATGGTGTCCTGAGGGATGGTTCTCCATTCTCTGTCAACCATTTGCCACAGTTGGTCGTCCGTACGAGGCTGGGGCAGAGTTTGCAAACGGCGTCCAATGAGATCCCACACGTGTTCGATTGGTGAGAGATCCGGAGAGTACGCTGGCCACGGAAGCATCTGTACACCTCGTAGAGCCTGTTGGGAGATGCGAGCAGTGTGTGGGCGGGCATTATCCTGCTGAAACAGAGCATTGGGCAGCCCCTGAAGGTACGGGAGTGCCACCGGCCGCAGCACATGCTGCACGTAGCGGTGGGCATTTAACGTGCCTTGAATACGCACTAGAGGTGACGTGGAATCATACGCAATAGCGCCCCAAACCATGATGCCGCGTTGTCTAGCGGTAGGGCGCTCCACAGTTACTGCCGGATTTGACCTTTCTCCACGCCGACGCCACACTCGTCTGCGGTGACTATCACTGACAGAACAGAAGCGTGACTCATCGGAGAACACGACGTTCCGCCATTCCCTCATCCAAGTCGCTCTAGCCCGGCACCATGCCAGGCGTGCACGTCTATGCTGTGGAGTCAATAGTAGTCTTCTGAGCGGAGCGGACGCCGGGAGTGCAGGCCTCCTTCAACCAATCGACGGGACGGGAAATTGTTCTGGTCGATATTGGAACAGCCAGGGTGTCTTGCACATGCTGAAGAATGGCGGTTGACGTGGCGTGCGGGGCTGCCACCGCTTGGCGGCGGATGCGCCGATCCTCGCGTGCTGACGTCACTCGGGCTGTGCCTGGACCCCTCGCACGTGCCACATGTCCCTGCGCCAACCATCTTCGCCACAGGCGCTGCACCGTGGACACATCCCTATGGGTATCGGCTGCGATTTGACGAAGCGACCAACCTGCCCTTCTCAGCCCAATCACCATACCCCTCGTAAAGTCGTCTGTCTGCTGGAAATGCCTCCGTTGACGGCGGCCTGGCATTCTTAGCTATACACGTGTCCTGTGGCACACGACAACACGTTCTACAATGACTGTCGGCTGAGAAATCACGGTACGAAGTGGGCCATTTGCCAACGCCGTGTCCCATTTATCGTTCGCTACGTGCGCAGCACAGCGGCGCATTTCACATCATGAGCATACCTCAGTGACGTCAGTCTACCCTGCAATTGGCATAAAGTTCTGACCACTCCTTCTTGGTGTTGCATTTGCTCTGTCAGTCAGTGTATATTAGTAATGATACCAACGCCCTCATAAAATGTCTTGTAGTGAATTCGTATTTCAAGTGTATATTGTCTTTTAGAAAATTTTCTTAAAAGCATATACCACTTGTGCCTGGCCGAGGCGGTAAGGGCGTACTCGGTTCACCCGGAAAGACGTGGGTTCGATTCCCCGTCAGAAAGCCGAAAATTTAAGAAACGAGATTTCCACTTCTAGGGGTGCACATGGCCCTGCACCAAAAATGACTATCAGGTTAATTATTGGGGGGCAAAGGCGACCGGGCGTTGAGCTAACCACTCTACCCCACCAAGTACCGAGGTTACGGACGATGGAAGCCTTTACCTTCCACCCGTCCCAGAGCCTTCATGGCCTGTATGGAGCTATATCACTTTTAGATGTATAGCTAAGCAAATCTAATCACATAGTTTCTCATGAACTATGTTGCAGTTACCTGTTAGTTTCAGGACTGTCCAATCTTCATATTTTAGAATGTCAACAGTACACATGTTCTTGTATATATGCGCCCTATAGTCGACCAGACAAGTAGCGTTGTGGATGGAAGGGAAGATTTAATGGGAGCAATTTTTTTTATGTTAATGAAAGTGAAAACAACATCGAACGTAAATTTCTGCGACGGCTATCAAAGCCCTATAATAATTAAGATACTATGGGCTTTATTCAAAGAATGACTTACTAGGGGTATCATTTTACGGCTGATGAATGAAAGGAATATTTTCTTAAAACCTAGAAATTTTGTATTGATCTTAAAGAGTAGATTATAATATGCAGGAGGAACATATTGTGAAGTAATTTTCATCAAAGGGCTAAGCGTGAAATTTTAAACTGTTGAACATAATTTATGAATCTCTGCTAGTTCACATATTTCAAATGCTCGAACTAATTAAGGCTATTTTTAGGCTATATTTTCATAATTTACGTTTAAATCTGAACGATACTGTCATAAGTGAAAAATATCTCTTTAATAATCGACTGACTGAGTGACGTAGTCGGTGAAGTTGAAGAAGAAGTTGGATTTCAAGAGTATTTAAATGTAAGAAACTTATGATTGTACAATTTTTTTTTTCTAGTTGCTTTACGTCGCACCGACACAGATAGGTCTTATGGTGACGATGGGACAGGAAAGGGCTAGGAGTGGGAAGGAATCGGCCGTGGCCGTATTTAAGGTACAGCCCCAGCATTTGCCTGGTGTGAAAATGGGAAACCACGCAAAACCATTTTCAGGGCTGCAGACAGTGGGGTTCGAACCTACTATCTCCCGAATACTGGATACTGGCCGCACTTAAGCGACTGCAGCTATCGAGCTCGGTGATTGTACAATCTACAAGTTGGAAGAGAATTAGATGAGTGACGACTGTGAGGTTTTCAGACGGTAGAGCGTTTCGGTTCGTAGACAAAGTTGGTGGGTTCTCAAGTAAGTCGACCTCTTGTCGGAAGATTTACCGGCACGTTAAATAACTCCTGCGGGTCAAACGTTCGGTACCTTGACTTCTACAAACACCGTAAAAGTAGCTAGTGAGTCCTCAGAATTATTATTATTGTTATTATTATTATTATTATTATTATTATTATTATTATTATTATTATTATTATTATTATTATTAAAGGGGAGAATGGACGGTAATAATAGTGAGAAAGGCCGAGACATGAATAATTTGTCAATTGTATTGTTGTGATGGTGGTGGTGAATATTGTTTTAAGAGGAAATACAACTATCCAACCATCCATCAGAAGGGAAGAAATGGAAGGGATCCGACATTTCGATAAATGAAAATATCAGCCAAAGAAAGATAAGGGCCATGAAGGGCGTGAAAATGAAAGCCTCCCTAGACCTCGCGAACCTAATACCGTCGGGGTCGGAAAGAACAAGAGTTGACCAAGGGAGGACGGATAGGATAGATTAAGTGAGGAGCCTGGCAAAAGTAAATGGAAGCAATGCCAGGACTCAGCGAAGGGCCCTGTGGTCGCCAACCCACGCTTCCAAGTTGAGAGCCTCTGAATTCCCTTTTAGGCGTCTCTTACGACAGGCAGGGGATCCCGTGGGTGTTATTCTACCGCACCCACGCACAGTTGGATGTCATTTTCGTAATAATAACTTATTGGTATAATAATTAGCACAGGATAGGGTGGCCCTCAGGATTATGTCAAGCAACATCGATCAGTCCAGCTGGTTGCTTTGCCCCTTTTGTACGCAGTGGCCTTGCTTATACTTTTTCCACCCCTACTCAGTTTCAGCAACTATTATTACGGTACAAAGGCCTGATATTTTCGCTGTCATAAGAGCAAACAGACAGCCTCTAGCGGCCATCTATTAGATAATAATACTGTAGCTATTCCTTATATACCGTCCTGTTATTTCCTTAATGCTATAGCTATTCGTTATATACCATCCTATTATTTCCTTAATAGGATCGATGTTGGAGTAGAAATACAGTGCACCTGCAAACGAATAATTGAATTAATATCCGACCAAGACTCGCCTGTAGCAGCACAACTTCTCGATCAGCTGACAGCACGCGAAGGCGCTCACATGGACACGCGAAGAGGTATTCAGCCACACCCACTCAAATCCAGTTTCGATATCTTTCATGTTTTAAAGTCTTGGAAGCAGGCTCGGAGCTCTTCAGTATGTGATGCTTCCGTATATTTACCCCTTATTTCTCGTGGGAATCGAGAATGTGAGATCCAGTGCATAGTGTCTGTACCGCATATCTGCCAACCCTTCCAATTTAACCGGAAACTTTCCGGTTTTTAACTCGTCTTCCGATTTTCCGATTTATTTTTACTTCTTCCGATTTTTTACTAATATAACCTCTAGTACGGCCAATACTCTTCCCCTACGATAAAGGATAAATTCTTACGTGTTTGTGTAATTTACGAAACCTCATTTTCAAGCGTATTTATTTGATACCTTATTTCGTAAGTGTTTCGTCCGTCGCCTACATGTATCGTGCTTCGCGCTCACCACAGCAGCGTGTGCGCTTGATGCAGCTGGGGATTCGGGGCAGCGATCGTAGTGTAAGCAATAGGCTAGCTCGCGCCAGTGTTGCCAACTCCTAAGTCCAAGTTCCCCCCAGATCACTTCCAAAATCCCTCTAAATGAGACAAAAACCCCCCAAATCACAATTATTATTTTCGTCACCATCATATTGATTAAACACAGTATTTTAAAAAATCTACAGAAATACTACGGTACACAAAAGGATGATTGGAAACATACAAGAAAATTATTAGAAACCGTGTATGCTACTGTTGAAGAGAAAACTACTCACAAGTTTGTCTTTCTTCTATTCCTGCTGAGTGATCCTCAAAATTTGCTCAGATCCTCTAGCACCTCCTCTTTTTCACTCATTTTAACGTTTTTGTAATGATACATGGACTCACTGAACTTTTTCATCACTCGAGGGGATGGTTGAAAACGAGTACAACATATTTTTTTCCTTATTAAATAATAACTAGATTCAAGTAGAGAATTTATTAGTTCTAACGATATCCTGTTCCTTAATTTGTTTGTTATAATAGAAAAGACTGAAAATGCGCGCTTCACTATGGCATTTGATACTGGTAACGTTAGCAGCCTAATTGCAAAGTTACCAATATTAGAGAAACGATCATTTCCAGCTGCATTTTTATCCTGAAGAACCTCATCCCACAAAGGCGTAGTACTTGATGTGTTGTGCCATTGTTTATCTTGGGAGATTGTTCCACTCTGAGACAATGTCATTTATATTCCCAGCCACTTTAGGACCACTGAAATTGGAGGCTAGTTGAAGTGTTTCATGTTTCTTCTGTGATGTTGCTGTGGAAGGATGTAGCACTGCCATCGTCTGTAAAATTGCTATATTTTCTGGTAATCTTTCCTGTAGTTCCTTCCACAAGTCAATTAAGAACTTCTTGCATCTTTCATGAACGTCGTTGCGTTCATCAGGTTTCAGAATTTGTACCAAACATTCAAAATCATATCTTAAATACATACCTGAAGTATGCATCACGTACTTCTCAAAGTCAAAGTATGGGAGATCTACATCCTTCAGCTTTTCCAGCTGAGTGGGAACAACAATTTTTTCAGTACTGATTTAAAGAGTAGAAAGACATCCTGCAGTGCTTTCTCTGCGTCAACTCGCTCACATTGAAATATCATATTAATCTTGCATGTAGCTTTTAACTCAGTTTTGAGGATCACCAGAAGGGCTTTATAGGCTACGTAGAGCAGTCCATTATATCATAAAGTTGTTCAGCCATGAAATATTTGTCCTCAGTTCTTGCTAAGGAAAATAGCAATTTCAGATCTTGCCATTGTTCCAGAGTTGTTTCAATGGTAGCATATCTCGCGAGCCACCGAGTGCCACAAAGCCCGTGAATCCTTTTGAGGTTGCGATGTTATTCATTGTTTTAAACAGTTGTTTGTAATGGCCTAGTCTCTTAGGACTCTAGGAAAACCACTTGCGGGTCTCCCTGATTAGAAACTCCAACTGACAAGGAAAAGTTTTAGTAGCTTTCTCGGCACAAAGATGGAGAGAATGACACACGCACTTCATGACGATAAGGCCAGGGACAGTGCATTGCAGAAGAGCTGTTACAGAATTATCGATCTCTACCATTACACTTACACCATTCACCCCAATGCCTACCGGTACTAAGTTTTCAAGTGTAATGCCATCACTTTCAAGCTATACTTTCAGTGAATAGTAAATGGTTTCTGCATCACAAGTACGGTACCGGTAGTCAGTTACAAAATACAATAAAATGTAGAAACAATGTCTTTTCAACAACAGAAATGTACCGTAACATAAAGCTAAGCAGCTTTTGAGTTGTAAGATCGGTACTCTCATCAATAATAATAGAGTAAGGGGAATTTTCAATTTCGAGAACCAAATTTTCTTGCAGAGAAGGGCCTATAACGTTCTTAATAAGCATGGTATATTTTGTTCTATGGATCTTTATACTATATAAAGTAGTAGAAGTAGAACACTCTAACAGAGAAATGAGTTCCCCCAGATGATCAACAATCTTAATGGAAGAACGTTGAGCTACATAACCAGCAATTTTAAGTTCCTGCCAATTTCTACAGGTTTGATCTCTTGGCACAATTTTGCGACCCTCTCCATCTGAACTTTATCGCAATCTTTTTTATGAGCTTTGAGTCTAGCGTGGAAATATCTGCAGAATGCTTTGGCCAGATGCTTCAGATGTTAACCATTCTGAAAAGTGATGAAGAGATTTGTTACTCATTAATTATGAAAGATGAAAAAAAACATGTTTATAACCTAACCATAACAACAAAACTGATCCACTGCGTCCGTGTACTGATGAGCGATTTACAAACATCTCAAGACAGCTGTTTATAATGACTTAATCTCTTAGGACTGTAGGAAAATCAGTTGTGGGTTACCATTGACACCTCATGTCTACCAATATTGTACCGTATTTTTAAATGTACACTTTTCTGTTTGAGATGATGACAAAATAAATATCTCATGAGAGCATTTTGTAATGTGGTATTTAACACCTTTTAAGTATACTCAAATTGATTACATTTCATATATAACTTACCTTCCAATACGGGAAATGTTTCCCATGTCTTTGTATACTTCTGTACGTATTTCTTCTTCTATTTGTATGCCATTATATATTACACCGGTACACATTCACAAAAAAGAAAAATCACTCCACAGAATTATTAACACATCAAGCAAATAACATAACAACTGCATGAACTGCACAGTCAAAGTGAAAACTGCTTCGAGTTACGCTATGAGACTGTTACATTCACGTAATGCGGGGATTTTCCTCCTACATGACATTTTTTCGACAAAACAGACCAATGAACTACAGTATGTGCGAGACCCGAAGTCTCTGATTCCCCTCAACATGTACCAATAGGTATAAATGCTGCTGCGGTTATCGAGGAGAAGGAGATACAGAGAGAAAGTGAGAGATATGCATATTTGTAATGTTTTGATGCACCGTATCGGTAGTTTGTAGTTCTTATTAATTAAAAAAAACCGCTGGTAGTCAACAGAAATGTAAAGAATAAGGCGGCTGCTTGGTTCATAAAAGAGACAAGAAGAGGGAATCCCGAGGCACGTGAAGGGATCGTACGTTAAGAGCTGCTAGAAGAGAAAATAATGACGTTGCGTGTCTGAGACAGGCTGGCCAACAGTGAAAAATTAAACCTCAAGATAAATTTGACGCACTAGCGGACCCAAGCATACTACAGCAATGAAATAAATAAATAAATAAATAAATAAATAAATAAATAAATAAATAAATAAATAAATAAATAAATAAAAAATGTCATTCGCACAACCCCTCAAAAAATAATTTTCCCCCTAAAATTCCCCCCGACTCTTTTATCCACCCCCAACTTGCCCTCCAGGACGAATAAATCCCCCTAAATTTAGGGGGAAAACCCCCAAGTTGGCAACACTGGCTCGCGCTAACGACTCAGTTAATCGGGACGAAAGAATGAGTTTTTTATTGTATTCGCTCGCTGTTAACATCGTTTCAGTGCGTAGTTTCGTCGGAGTTATAGGCCACGTGTTTTTTCTTGCATTTCTATGCTTTCCCTCTCTGTCAAAGTCATATGTTAATAATGTATGGGACATACTGAATTGTTTTGTATGTGGTAGTTTCGCGTATTTAAGTGTATAGTTTTAATGAGTTGAATGTTTTTTTTTTTTTAAGGAGGATTCGTGTCGGTGACAGTTTCTGGCATTTTCTTTTCTCGTTATGGCCAAAAAAAAGTCGAACAATCGGTAAGAAAGGAACATACAGTGTTATCAAGTGTTATCGTACGGGCTATCGGAAGAAAAAAACAACGATGTACCGGTACTGCAATGCTTGCTGTCACAGCTGATGGCAGAAAGCTTGCACCTTACATTGTTCTAAAACGAAAAACAATGCCTAAAGCAAATTTTCCGCGAGTGATCCACGTTCGTATTTAAGAGAAAGGGTGGATGGACGTCACTCGTACAAGATTGGATACGAACGGTTTGGAGTAATGTAGCAGAGTCCCTCCTTCGATGCCCGGCCCTACTTGTGTTGGATAGTTTTCTTTTTTTGCCGGTATGTCGTTCAGGTCGTATTTTAAGCTCGTAATGAGAAGAATATTTTCTAGTGTCGGTACTTTAAACCCACGTGTCTAACTTACCCCTACCTGATGTACCCTATTTGACTTTTCAGAAAAAAATCTCACCCTAGAATTTTACGCTATATGACGATAACCGCAAATGAGTTGAACCAATTTTGATTATATTATATTTGATGTATCTTTTAAATGTAAACGAATTGTAAATAATTTGTAAAGATCTGAATTCCTTGAATAATTTACGCGTGCGAAGTTTTCGCCTGTATTTTTCGTCAAAAAAGTGCGTTAATTACGAGAAAATACAGTGTTATGCATTTTGTTGCGTGTGTCGGTGTGACACAAATATTATTATTCGAATGTAAGTGTCATAAATGAGAGTGATTAGGTACATTTTCTTGTAAACATTTTTATGTTTTCTTAGTTTAAGATATTAAATTTAATTGTCAATTCGCATTGTAACTGTAGATATGTATGTCTTTTATCCTGACCTATTTTCACGTTGACTGTGGTGGAATATATGTGATGAAATCCAAGAATTAAAAAATCTTCCTATTTTTGGTTTCTAAAAGTTGGCAGGTATGGTACCAGGTGAATAAAATACTTCTCCATGAATATTTCAGGAACCAATTGATGCACTTCGTTTACTTTTCTGTATTTTTATTTTCTCCAAACGGCCAGTGACCTCCGAAAAGGGCGTGGTACAGGCACTTCTATTTGACAAACATAGCTGACCTGCGCGTCTTTGAGGATGGAGCCCTACGTAGGAAAAAATCGAATATTGAAGTCGGTACAAATACCCAGTTCCCGAGCCAGAGGAAGTAGCCAGTAAAGGTTAAGATCCTAAATTTCGTCTGGAATCTTAACTCAGAATCCCTTGGGCCAAAATCCAGCATGCTAACCAGTTAGCCATGGAACCGGTCTAAAACCTGGGTTATTGTGGTACGGCTGTTTTAAGGTATATCCGAAGGGAAGTGAGCTGCATGAATACTTGGGAACAAAACCTGACGGCCTCAGTTCCCGGAAGCGAGCTGGAAGCCAGCAGTGAATCACACTCTGCACTATGCTGAGTTAGCGAGTTCTAAGTGATCCTTGTTTGGTGTGGAGAGGTTGCCAAACCACTTTCTTCAGACTTTACCCCTTCTGCGTGTCGATTGCAGTAGACTATTTGGCAACTCCGGCTACAGTAGACGTAGTAAATTCTATGAAATGAAATGAAATGAAATGAAATGGCGTATGGCTTTTAGTGGCGGGAGTGTCCGAGGACATGTTCGGCGCGTCAGATACAGGTCTTTCAATTTGACACCTGTAGTCAACCTGCGCGTAACGATGATGACGAAGACTACACATACACCCAGCCCCCGTGCCGGGAATCGAACCCGGGACCCCTGTGACCACAGACCAGCACGCTAACTATTTAGCCATGAAACGGGACAGTCAATCCTATAAGCCGCTGTCCCTGGAGATTAGTGGTGTGAGGCGAGGTCGTCATGTTTTGTCTCCCCAAATAGGCCCCTAATCCATTTTAAGCACATATCAACCCTCCTTGCAGTCTGACTCATTGGCTGAATGGTCAGCGTTGAGGCCTTCGGTTCAGAGGGTCCCGGGTTCGATTCCCGGCCGGGTCGGGATTTTAATCGCCTCTGAATAATTCTTCTGGCCCAGGGACTGGGTGTTTGTGTTTGTCCCAACACTTTCTTCTTCATATTCAGACAACACACTACACTGCCAATCACCACAGAAACACGCAATAGTGATTACATCCCTCCATATAGGGTTGGTGTCAGGAAGGGCATCCGGCCGTAAAACAGGGCCATACACCTATGTGTAGCACAGTTCGCACCCGCGACACCACAGGTATGCGAAAAGCGGCAGAAATATCTTAAATCTCTAGAAGTATCGGGAATCCAGCCCGGACTGCGAAGACGGTAGCTATTAATGTTAACCATTACGCCACGAAGGTAGATAGATAGATATGGTTTATTTTAACTGACACTTGTCCCTGTCTTACACTTAACCAGTGAAATACATAAATAACTAAAATTAAAATATTAAAATATTGAATAAATGAAAAAGAGACGGAAGCAAATTACTATGCTACTATGCTATCTTACTGTACATAAAATATCTATTATAATACACAATAAAAATGAACATTTTGCTTCCTAAGTACAATAATACATACGGAGAAATTAACATACAACGAATTACAAAATTAATAATATCGATAAACCTACTAATATTTGCAAATAATTTGTCCAATTGGAGGCCTCCGTGGCTCAGGCGGGAGCGCGCCGGCCTCTCGCCGCTGGATTCCGTGGTTCAAATCCCGATCACTCCATGTGAGATTTGTGCTGGACAAAGCAGAGGCGGGACAGGTTTTTCTCCGGGTACTCCGGTTTTCCCTGTCATATTTCACTCCAGCAACACACTCTCATATCACTTCATTTCATCTGTCATTCATTAATCATTGCCTCAGAGGAGTTCGACAGGCTTCGGCAGCCGGCACAATTCCTATCCTCGCCGCTAGATAGGGACTTCATTCATTTATTTAATTCCCAACCGGGTCAAGTAACTGGAAAAAGGCTTTGGATTTTCATTTCGGTTTGTCAAATTCCAGAAATTTCTCACATTGACAAATGTTAGTTTTGATGTTATTACTGTGAGCGAAAAACATTCCAAAATGGGGATCGGGATAAGGATAACTATGCAGGGAATCACAGCTGAGCACTCCTTAACACTATTGATGAATGAAATAATTAAAAGAAGGAGAAGAAATACCAGGAGGAGGAGGAGAAAACTGTCGCACTACGAGCTCGCCTCATGGCGATATTTTGAGAAGCTACTTTTAAATCCTCCGTGGTTTGATATCCCTCTGACCTCCTACGGAAGGAAGTTCCATTTACGGTTGGCCACAACAGTGAAGGAATTGTTTTATGTTGAGGATTTATGCTTAGGAATAGCTAGCAATGTCGAGTTCAGCACTCTGGTGTTTTTAACATGGTGTTGAGAAAGGCTGTAAAATCGTTCGTGCAGGTAAGTTGGGGATTGTAAGATACGGATTTGATGTAATGAAGTCAGGGTAGGCAGCTAAGTCTGTCTTCAAGGCATAGCCATCCGAGGTCGTCATAAGATTGGGTAACATGATCTGAGAATTTCAAATTACGTATAAATCTTACACAGGTTTTTTGTGCATGTTGTAATTTATCTCGAAGTTCGGCTTTCGCGTCTTTGTAAACTACGTCACAATAATGAATATTAGAAGAAGGAGAGTTTCTTTAAACTGAACGGGAAAGTAAATTTGAAATTGTTTAAATTGCGCAAAATGGCAATAATTCGTCTACTCACAGATATTGTCTGATCCATCAACGAGAGGTGCTGCTTGATGATTGCTCCCAGATTTTTCACGTTCTTGCAAAAGAGCAAAGCTTGGTTTTGAAGTCGTATGTCAGGGATGGACATGCGGTAATTACTGGAAATAAGTCCTGGGTGGGCAAGGCATTGATCAGCTGTTTTCAAAGAACGGAAAAGCAGACAATTGCTCACAAATTTAGTTCATGCAGAGCTTCCAATCAGCGTTACCAACCGTACGATTCAACCCGCGGATCGTACACCTATTGTACGATCCTATGACGTATCGTAAATTTTGTCTTGTTTTCCCTTTAAAATGCGTGAGATTTTTGTTCCTTCTTTTATTCGTGCAAGTTGTGTTCTATTAAAGATGACAAGTTCGAAAGAGGTAGAGAGACTTTGCAATCCCAAAGGGAATTTACCAAGAATGGGCTATTTCCTGTATTGCAATCAGTGGGTCATAGCATTCGCCTTCAGGAGATTGGCGATGACTAGAGGAAATTACCCTTTGCCAACGTCAATGATGATATTAAAATCTACTCTGAAGTACATTAATTTTGGGCTTAGTTACAGGAGGTGAAAAATACGTTTGGTGAATTTGAGTTTCCCGCACTTCCAGAATTTGCACTCTCTAATTTGTCACTCCCTCACTCGAAAGCTGATTGTGAAAGAATATTCAGTAAAATTAATCTCATTAAAGTCCAAAAAAATGTAGGCTAATTACTTATACGGTGAATGGATGCTTGCTGGGCAGTCATAGTGTTCGAGTCAGTAATACGTATAAAGATTTCAAACAGTCGGAGAACATGCTCACAAGGATGACAAAAATTACTTAAGCAGAGTTATATAATCAACCACCAAGCTCAAGTACCGGTACTTCACAACCTGCTGTGAATGTACCTAGATGTTCCATAGAAGAAGATGATCATGATGACGATGATAACGATTTCCAGCTATGAGGTAAGGCACTTCAGTGACGTTATGTCTCATGTTGAGTACTTCTGTACAAATTACCCAATTCTTGAGTAATTAAATAAAAATTATTTTCGTATCCTTGATACTGTATCTCTCATATTAGCACAATGACTTACATTAATTTTCCACCCTCACCTATTTAAGTGTAGAGTTGCAGCAGTAGGACACCTAGCTAACGTGTTATAGGTAATCCACGGAACGTACAGTTTTACGTGCGGCCCGAACCAGAGGTTCTCGACTTCTCGGAGATTTTATATTATTAACCAAGAATCTAACCAGTCAGATTCCTGAGAAGCAAACTGCTGCATAATTGAGCTATTGCGTCTGTAAAGAGACTTAAATAGCAAATATTTTAATGGTCATTTTAAGTCGTATGATCCCCTCTTGAAAAAATATGATCTTTTGGGGGTTATTGTACGATCCTGACCATTTCAGAGGTTGGCAACGCTGCTTCCAATGCGGTTTGCTAGCACGCAGTTTGTTTTCTTATATGGAACAATGCCAGTTAACACGAAGAAATGAAGTACGACCGTCCGGCAATACCGAAATTGATGAGGAAGAACAGTACACCTGATGGCTGCCGGAATTCGTCTTCGTCCTTGCATAAGCCATGTGTATTTCACTTCTGAGTCATTGATAATTTAAAGAAATGTTCTAGTCATCGCTACACCAAGAGTAAGACTCCTGGCTCTGTAAAATTTGAAATACCGGGCGAGTTGACCGTGCAGCTGTGAGCTTGCATCCGGGAGATAGTGTGTTCGAACCCCCCTGTCGGCAGCCCTGAAATGGTTTTCCGTGTTTCCCTACTTTCACGCCAGGGTCTGGGTAAGGCCACGACCACTTCTTTCCCTCTCCTAGGCTGTTCCTATCCCATCGTCTCTATAAGACCTATCGGTGCGAGGTAAAGCAAATGTTAATAAAAAATAAACGAAAAGAAAAGAAATAGTTTTAATGTGGTCTGGTATTCGATTGCCTAACCTCATGAGGATATGTGGGACGGTATCTAATGCTTGACATATGAGGGATGTATGTATGTTCAGTCCGTCAGCGATTCCGCTGGTGGGATCCTCAACAGCTCTGCCATCAGCTGTCATAGATGGCCTAGGCATCACTGAAGAGACGTACTAGGCAAATGAGGAGTGAGGTAGTTTCCCGTTGCTTTCCTCACCGAGCCAGAGTTGCTAATACATATCATTCTGCCAAGCCCACTGAAATGCATACACCAACCGACCCTATGAGCAACATTTTCACACCATTCATAGCAGGGACTGGCTGCATAAGGATTGGCATTACGAGCACCGCTCATACCTCAGCCACTCTCATATTGTAAAAGCCAAGGATAAGACAGAGACAGATCTATGAAAGTAACAAAATTGCTCTAGTCTATACCAAAAGACATAGTGCACTGTAAACACTAGGTTCTGCCAGCAAAGGCATATGAGGGATGGTAAAGGGTTGATTACGTTATGTTACGCAATCTCGACTCAAGACATCTGTTCAGTAGACCTTGTCTCGTCGATTATTATAGGTATAGGAAGAAGTTTGACTTCACGTCAGTCTTCTCGTGGTACAGTGCAAGTCTTAATTAACACACCCCAGAGACAGATGAATATTAGTAATGAAGTATTGTAAACATGTTCCTGAGTCGCTGACTAAATTTACAAATATTATATAAAACTGCATTTAACTTGAAAAATCTGAATATCTGTATTTAAAATGGAAATTATGAAAATTAATATTCATTAAATAAAATACACATTCGTCGGACCTTATACTCACACTTACTTGTTACCTGCTTACTTACACATACGTTATTTGAAGGGCGCCAGCTGCCACTCAGTGCAGCAATAATAGAATGAGACTCTTGACTATCTCTAGGGTGTGGGGTAATAAGCTTACTTTTGACAACATACCATATAAGTTCTGGGAAAAGGAGATTGGCGTTCGGTTTCCCCATTAATTTTGAGGTTAAGAGATTTTACTGTTATTGAAATAAAACTAAGTATTCGTTTGATAGAACAAAATATATTCTTTAAATAATAAAAACGATAAAACAGATGAGAATGTGAAATTATGACTTTGCAACTGAAAGAAACTAGGCATGAATTTGAATTCTTCTTGACCGGACATTTAACAATTTATACGAAATATTTCCCTCACTGATTCACTTGACTGTACCTTCAATACTTGAGTGTAATTACGACGTAATCCTTTGATCTGGTGTTTACTGTAGATGTGTCACGCCTAACTTGGTGATACATCCTTGTGACTGCTTCTTCTCCATATCATCTGACTTCTTTGTAAGTCAATATGGTATTACCTCTTGGCAGGTCCAGGGTTGCCCTCTCTGACTCCATGGTAAGCCCTTGCGTCCGTGTCTCCCACTAAGTGACGGACCAACTTTGTCCTCACTCTCTCAATGACCAATAATTAATGGCTCACTGAGTCTTCTCCATCTCTCGTTCACACTCGTTGACTGACCGACTGAGGCCTCTTCACCTAGTAGACTTGTTCACTGTACTGCTTCCGTTTAAATAATGACTGACGCTACAATATGCACCCACCTTTTATAGACGTTGGTTGACACAGCTACGTAATCTCCAGAAATAACAATGACATACTCCCACAACGCGGCAAATTTTACATACAATGGTGAAATCCCCCAGGGCGGCTGAGTCTCTGAGCGCATTGCTAAATAAATACGATGACGTAGCCATGGCGTGGCAATGACTTGGCAGAATCGCCACCAATATTGCACAATGTACCAACGTCACATCCAATCTCTGATATATACAACAATTCTCACTGTACAGGTATTGAGTGTTATTCTACACATACGTATATATGCATACATCTAAGTACAATCTTGCAAGCAACAGGCATTGCAAAATCGAATTGAATAAAACTGATAATTACAATAATATTAACAATATCACAGATAACATAATAATAATACTAACATAATAATAATAATAATAATAATAATAATAAAAATAAAATACAGATAAAATCATACAATAATAAAAATACAGATATCCTCTTGTAACGGGATTTGAACCGTTACAGTATATGTTGACAAAATGGATATAGCCATTCTGGAATATTCAAGCCATGCACTAGTCATCGATAAGCTAATAGAGCATAGGATGAAAGTGCGAGTACAGGAAGTTAACAGTATCACAGCTTCGTGATTTCGTCGCTAACTTGTAATCAAAGCGGTGTTATTTTGAAACCTAGCCAGTGCTTGTGAGAAGTTTCAGAATTGAATATAATTCACATTTCACGTAAAAGTATTGGCTCGTGGTTCAGATCAATAATTACGTATTCTAAGTTCGCTGTCTTTCACAAGTTATTAATTACGTTTCTGCCAACCATCTGGTTACATACGGCTGTAGTAACTTCTTTCTGACAGTGAAATAATTACCAATTCCACATTGGAAAGTTGGGATTGCCAATTTAACTTCCTAATTTGAAACCTCTGATAAGGAATTTGGTATAGCTTTAGTGTGTCAATTTATAAATTAATCATTCTATCATATGTTTTTACACAGACATGACCAAGATAATGACAGCAGTATTAGTTGCAGGCAAATTAACAGAAATTGTCAACTATGAGGGTGAGTCAGAAAGTAAGTTTTTCTGTTACATTCCTAGAATATTATTATTATTATTATTATTATTATTATTTGCTATTTGCTTTACATCGCACCGACACAGATAGGTCTTACGGCGACGATGGGATAGGAAAGGCCTAGGAGTGGGAAGGAAGCGGCCGTGGCCTTAATTAAGATACAGCCCCAGCATTTGCCTGGTGTGAAAATGTGAAACCATGGAAAACCATTTTCAGGGCTGCCGACAGTGGGGTTCGAACCCACTATCTCCCGAATACTGGATACTGGCCGCACTTAATCGACTGCAGCTATCGAGCTCGGTATTCTTAGAAAAGAAATGGAACTCACTCCAACTTATGTCTCAGTTTATAGTCACTCGGATGGATTGCTTCTTGGGCACAAGACAATAAACCAGAGCCAGGGCACCGCGACAATTTACGCACAGCGAGAGTTTGCAGAATGGCGAAATTATTGAATGAGTGTTCATGAGAGGCGGTAAATTCACGATCAGAAGAATTCCGACTGGAAAGAGAAACGGGTAACGTTTGTGCATACATTTTGGCCAACCCCGATAATTTAATGGAAATATGGGCGAATTTAGTTTTTATTGCCATCTCCATCAACGACGAGCTTCGCTGACTTGGAATTATTGAACACTCGGCGATGGTGGTGGTTTTTGTGATTGTATTTTACACGTTGATAAACTACGTGGTCATTATTCCGTATTGATTAGGAATGTAATGAAGAAGACTGTCGAAATGAGAAGAAAATATTAACTAGCGATCACTCGAAGAATGAGATAAAAAATGAATCACAAAAGAAAGGGTTGCGAACCTTATCACTGAGCTGGAAGAGAAAATGTGATGACGCACGAAGTCTTGGAGCTCCAAGGGCTGCTAACTTGGGAGCGTGGTTTGGCGACCGCGGGCCCCTTAGCTGAGTCCTGGCATTTCTTCCACTTGCTTGTGCCAGGCTCCTCACTTCGATCTATCCTATCCGACCTCCCTTGGTGAACTCTTGTTCTTTCCTTTTCCGACGGTATTAGAGCACTCGAGGCCTAGGGAGGCTTTCATTTTCACACCCTTTGTGGCCCGTCTCTCTTTAGCCGATGCATTCATTTTTCGAAGTGTCGGATCCCTTCCATTTCCCCTCCGATTATTGTTAATAGTGGATAGTTGTCCATTCTTAATTCCTCTTAAAACAATAATCGTCCCCACCGCTTATCATTAACTGACTGTTGTTAGCTGAGGTGTGCTTTGTTTCTTCTGTTGCTACTCATCTCCGCTAGATGACATTACTGCCACAATTATACAACTACCCCGCGGGGGATGTTGAGTAGGGCCCACGGTCAGTGATGTCCATAAAAAGGATGGTTGAGTTGGACCCGCGTTCAGCTCGGAGTGAGGATCGAATTGCCCCCAGTAGTCACAACTTTTGGAAATCAGTTACAATATACAGCTAAATCAACTCAAAACTAGATTAGGTTGGTTAGATTAGGTTTAGTGATGAAGTAATGATTTAATCATAAATGCTATTTTTAAACCTTATTTAATGTTCATTAAAAATATACATTGACTGACAGAGCAAATGCAACACCAAGAAGGAGTGGTCAGAACTTTATGCCAATTGCAGGGTAGACTGACGTCACTGAGGTATGCTCATGATGTGAAATGCGCCGCTGTGCTGCGCACGTAGCGAACGATAAATGGGACACGGCGTTGGCGAATGGCCCACTTCGTACCGTGATTTCTCAGCCGACAGTCATTGTAGAACGTGTTGTCGTGTGCCACGGGACACGTGTATAGCTAAGAATGCCAGGCCGCCGTCAACGGAGGCATTTCCAGCAGACAGACGACTTTACGAGGGGTATGGTGATCGGGCTGAGAAGGGCAGGTTGGTCGCTTCGTCAAATCGCAGCCGATACCCATAGGGATGTGTCCACGGTGCAGCGCCTGTGGCGAAGATGGTTGGCGCAGGGACATGTGGCACGTGCGAGGGGTCCAGGCGCAGCCCGAGTGACGTCAGCACGCGAGGATCGGCGCATCCGCCGCCAAGCGGTGGCAGCCCCAAACGCCACGTCAACCGCCATTCTTCAGCATGTGCAAGACACCCTGGCTGTTCCAATATCGACCAGAACAATTTCCCGTCGATTGGTTGAAGGAGGCCTGCACTCCCGGCGTCCGCTCACAAGACTACCATTGACTCCACAGCATAGACGTGCACGCCTGGCATGTTGCCGGGCTAGAGCGACTTGGATGAGGGAATGGCGGAACGTCGTGTTCTCCGATGAGTCACGCTTCTGTTCTGTCAGTGATAGTCACCGCAGACGAGTGTGGCGTCGGCGTGGAGAAAGGTCAAATCCGGCAGTAACTGTGGAGCGCCCTACCGCTAGACAACGCGGCATCATGGTTTGGGGCGCTATTGCGTATGATTCCACGTCACCTCTAGTGCGTATTCAAGGCACGTTAAATGTCCACCGCTACGTGCAGCATGTGCTGCGGCCGGTGGCACTCCCGTACCTTCAGGGGCTGCCCAATGCTCTGTTTCAGCAGGATAATGCCCGCCCACACACTGCTCGCATCTCCCAACAGGCTCTACGAGGTGTACAGGTGCTTCCGTGGCCAGCGTACTCTCCGGATCTCTCACCAATCGAACACGTGTGGGATCTCATTGGACGCCGTTTGCAAACTCTGCCCCAGCCTCGTACGGACGACCAACTGTGGCAAATGGTTGACAGAGAATGGAGAACCATCCCTCAGGACACCATCCGCACCCTTATTGACTCTGTACCTCGACGTGTTTCTGCGTGCGTCGCCGCTCGCGGTGGTCCTACATCCTACTGAGTCGATGCCGTGCGCATTGTGTAACCTGCATATCGGTTTGAAATAAACATCAATTATTCGTCCGTGCCGTCTCTGTTTTTTCCCCAACTTTCATCCCTTTCGAACCACTCCTCCTTGGTGTTGCATCTGCTCTGTCAGTCAGTGTATTTTAATTAAAAAGTTATTCGCCCGGGGATCTGCATGTTCCACCTATCTCCGAAGAGATAGAGATAGGTGGTTAATGTCGTACCGATACCGGTGCGCTAATCCGCGCTCCTGTGTCTGTCTGTAGTAATTGTGGACTGTTGTGTGTATAATCAATTTTACCCGGTTTAGGTAATTTTGTATGCAGTATTAGTGATTTGTAGAATTATGGATGTTGGCCACCCATCCAGTGGGTGACCACGCATAATGTTGCTTAACTGTGGTACTGATATGTGTGTTTGTGTTTTCCTGTGTGTGATTAATTGTGTGTGACCAGGAAAACTAGCTTCATTCAGTAAAAATGACTAACACAGCATTTTAAGTATACGATGGGGCTTGCCCTGTATAGCTGACCATGCAGGGCTTACCTAGCATAAGGTTGCTTTTGGAAATTTGCAACACTGCATCGTATATCTGCGGGTGTTAGAATTTTGAAAAATCAGCGTCTAGTGGATTGCAGCTTGTGGCACTCCACCTCGGCTATACCCGAGTTCCAGTGCTTTTAAAGATGTTAGATAGTAATTGGAAGTGAGATCTTTTGTTTACGTTTTCTTGGCGAGATTGTGGTTGGTAGGAAGGGTTAATGCGTTATAAGCTGTCTGTTAGGCCGGGTGGGTAATAATGGTGAAAGTTCAGGTGAGAGTAGTTTTAGGAGGCGTATGTGTAGGAAGGTGGAGGTGTCGTGGTTGGGCTGGTGGTTGGAGGGGGCTGTACGAGGGCCGGAGTTCGAGGGTGAAGGTATTTAGAGTTTTAAGAGTTGGGGAGGTTTTGTGTGTGTTTTACGTGCTTTGCGTGTCTGTAGTGTCTCTAATTGCCTTTTTGAGGAAGGGACAGCCAGGGAATGAGGCGACGTGGCTGCCTTGGCAGTTCGCACACCTCGCCTGGTCTCTTGGCACCTTACAATCAGTATGGCGGTGAAAACCGCCGCGTCTGTTGCAGCGGGTGGGCTCTGAGCCGTTATTATGGTAGTCATTAAGTAGTGATGTAATAATATTTCAATAAGTGCATTTAATTGATATAAAAATATAATTTTGATACTTATTACTTGTTAAGGACGTTCAAACAAAGACGAGTGGCCGAACATTAACAAATGGAGAAACCTACCCCACTGAACAGGGGCACAACTAGATTTCGACCCTTCGAGGATCTACGGTAATCCGCAGGGAATGTTTTGACCGTGGCACCAACTCCAACGTGTCTACCCCGTCAGGGACAGGTCCAACAGCTAGTGTACAATGGTGGTGGTAATTAGCTTTTAAGAGGAAGTTCAACTGGGCAGCCACCCTCTAGTAACACTAATCAGAGGGAAAATAGAAGGAGGCCGTACCTTCGAAGAATGAATACATCGGCAATAGAAAGGGAAGAGCACGAAGGGGTACTCCCTAGGCCTTGTAAACGTAATACCGTCGGGGTCGGAAGAGGACAAGGGATAACCAAGGGATGTCGGATAGGAAAGATGAAAATCAGGAGCCCTACACAAGTAACTAGAAGTAATGCCGGACTGAGGTAGAGAACCGTGGTCGCCAACCCGATCTCACAAGTTGAGCCCCTGGTCCCCCTTTTAGTCGCCTCTTACGACAGACAGAGGATACCGCGGATGTTATTCTACCACCCCCACCACTGACCTGTTGACCTATTGAAATCTTCGGTAAAAATGCCTCTATTAACATAGCATCCAACCTGGTCGTCTGCATTCTCCATTTCAGTTTCCCTTTTAATATAGCCTATACAAATGAATAGATCGATGTGAATGGGTTAATAAACAGAGGCCAGATCTTTTTTCTATTATTTTAGCTTATGTTGTTGCTTATTTCATTGTTTGTTTTTATGTCATATTTCTGTTTGCTTCGCTGCACAGACTCTTAATAATTTACTTTGCTTTGTTCAGTACCTTCCATTTCCGACTAGCTACGCTCAGCCGACAGTGCTGCAATAAAACTCTCCGATATGATCTCCAGTGAATGAAACATGTCCTCAGAGTTCATCAGAGCGCAGAATAAGCTTTTACCGTGTATTTGAAACACTACAGTTTCTTCTCTCACTACTGGCATATAGTCTGCATATAAATTGACG
The DNA here is from genome assembly GCF_040414725.1 of Anabrus simplex. Taxonomy (NCBI): domain Eukaryota; kingdom Metazoa; phylum Arthropoda; class Insecta; order Orthoptera; family Tettigoniidae; genus Anabrus; species Anabrus simplex. Next base: position 282,938,399 of record NC_090268.1, read on the forward strand.
CCAGTATTTCCAGTGACCTGAAAAGGAAGGATTTATTATCACAAACTGTGCGAGTGCATGGATTAACTCTTGGCATCTCTTAGGGCTCAAAGCTTGTAATCAACTGGACTACACATGAGACTGATATTGTTCACATTCTTACTCGGTGACCCCTCCCCACCTCTACTAAGGTAAAGGTGTATTCTGCCCGAAAGCAGGTCCGAACCTACGCAGAGGTGTGCCTGAGCCGGAGTTTACGTACGGTAGTGTGGCCAGCTACTTTCCGCTCCTACATTCCCTTACCCCCTACCAACAGCGCGTGGCAACTCATCCAAATCTTGACCTCGCTCAATGTCCCTTAACTTCGAAGATCTCACGGGATCGGGTGTTTCAACACGGCTACGGCCGTTGGCCCCCACCTCTACTGACTAACTCTTAATATTAATAAAGATTACCTAGCCGTCAGAAAGTGGCCAAAATTGTCTAATCACCTCCCAAGTCCATAGTTTTATGTCAAGCCAACTACTGATGGCTGAATACTATCGTTTTTATTTTTTACTTTCTTGTAAAACTGCTGTTTTGGAAACTAAGTTACATTTATTTCCCGAAGCTTTCTCCATAAAGTAATTGTACTACTACATGTGCCTGGTTGTACTCCCTTTTAGATCAATAATCACTACTACCTTAGGTACGCAACCCGCTACGGCCTCCAGCTGAGTCTGTGATTAGTATCAACGGGGGAAGATTGTACGGGAATAGTACGATTAATTGAAGAATACTATGGGTCTGTGTTGCCTATGGATGGTGTCATAACATGTGATACACCGTGGGTCTGCATTGCCCATGATTAGTACCACTATGCGAGCAACACCATGAGTATACGTGGCTTGTGATTAGTTCCACTAAGTGAGGAACACCACGGGAATACGGGCACCCGTGATTATTCCCACTAAGTGAGGAACACCACGGGAATACGGGCACCCGTGATTATTCCCACTAAGTGAGGAACACCACGGGAATACGGGCACCCGTGATTATTCCCACTAAGTGAGGAACACCACGGGAATACCGGCGCCGGTGATTATTCCCACTAAGTGAGGAACACCACGGGAATACGGGCACCCGTGATTATTCCCACTAAGTGAGGAACACCACGGGAATACGGGCACCCGTGATTATTCCCACTAAGTGAGGAACACCACGGGAATACCGCCGCCGGTGATTATTTCCACTAAGTGAGGAATCCCCAATAAGTGAGGAACACTACGGGAATACCGGCGCCCGTGATTATTCACACTATGTGCGGAACACCATGGGTCTGTGTTGCCTGTGAGTGGTGCCATTGCGTGTGACATACCATGGGTCTACATTGCCTGTGATTAGCACCACCATGCGAGAAACACCATGAGTCTACGTTACCTGTGCTTAGTACCAGTATAGGAGGAACACCATGATTCTGCTGTACTAGTAATTAGTACCATTGTGAGGGCCGGTAACCTGGATTTTGGACCCTTTTAGATAATAAGTATCATCCCGGTAATTAAAGCATTGTGAATTGGGTCCACTGATTGGTTTCGTTTCACGATCATTTTTTCATCATCATTCGTTTTAGATTCTAGCCGGTGGATGTATTTTGAAGTTTTGATTTCCATTTCGTTGCACCTCGTGACATAAATTAAATTGGGCAGGGAGGTGGAAAGAATTCGTTGTTGCATATGAATAGGGATTGTCCCGGCATTTGCCTGCAAGTGAAATTGGTAAACAACTGATAACCATTCTCAGGACAGTCGACGTTGGGGTTCGAACCCACTCGCCTCCCGAATGCAGAGCTTAGCTCCATAGACGCAGCGCCTTTAGACGCTCGGCCACTCCACACGGTTCCAGGAAGATATTTCATATTTATATGAAAAATGAAATGGCGTATGGCTTTTACTGCCAGGAGTGTCCGAGGACAAGTTCGGCTCCCCAGATGCAGGTCTTTTAATTTGACTCCCGTAGGCGACCTGCATGTTGTGATGAGGATGAAACGATGATGAAGACGACACATACACCCAGCCCCCGTGTCAGCGAAATTAACCAATTATGGTTAAAATTCCCGACCCTGCCGGGAATCGAACCGGGGACCCCCGTGACCAAAGGCCAGCATGCTAACCATTTAGCCTTGGAGCCGGACATATTTGTATGAATTGATTTAGCTGAAGAAATGCCATGTCATTCATAAATAACCGAAAAATTTTGCTGTAATTTTATAGTATGTGACAATCTAAATTAAATTAAATTGTGTATGGCTCTACGTCAGTAAAACTGGTAGAATATGTGCATATGATACTATACATTTCGCTACCTGACTGACTTCCTGTGGTCTTCTAGAGTGTGCTTCTCTCACACCCACGTTAAATGAATGATGTTGTTGGTATTTTATTACATTTTGTGGAGTACAAAGTAGTATCATCACCACAATTATGCCAGCTTCATAGAACACCGATCCTTGTACCTTTTTGTTCGTAGGAGTGTGTTCTCACAGCGCCGCCTAGCGTACACCACTCAGTTAACTATTGTACTCGGTGTTGACATAACTAACATGTTATCGACACATTACATTGATTGGTGCAATTTAACATTGTCCATTGTTCAAGTATTATGGTATGTATTATTACTCGAGGTGTAACGATGCCCCTCCAATGTAAAGACGGGCGTGTCTTTTACTTCAAGAATTCCCATTCATTTGCTCTTCCTTCCGCCATCTTTAGAATAATCTCAGGTTTGTGTAGGCAAGACAAGAATGGGTCTGTTGCCAGAACATATTTGATTTACCTTTTTCTTACGTCTTATACTCTGTTTGTAATGCACTACTTGGTAAAGTCAAGTATTGTTTGTTCTGCAATATGATAAACAATTGCTAGAGTGCCTTCATTGTTACGCTATTTGAAGAACCTAACATCAGCTGTAGTTGGTTTGATGATCTTCCTATACAGAAAAGCCATCGCAGTACGGTCCACGAAAACAACTTTCCGTAACATCAGACTGGGATGCAGGTCTTGTTTCTGCCCACTCTCAATATATAAATCATCGTATGCAGTTAACACCGCCTATGAATACGCTTGTTAATGTAAATTACCAGATATGTTCTGTAACCTAAATTCCTTTTGGTTTAATTATCATACAATTTATGACTTATCATTACGACAGAACTTACAATACAAATGATTGAGATTATAGAGGAATTATTTCTCCTTTCGTTTTGGCTGACTGTGGACCATGTTAATTCGAATTCAGCTTCATCTGTTTCTGGGCTCAAATCCTCGTCCAGTACCTAACTTATTCTTTAAACCTCTTCGTGGCCTTGATCTTCGACTTGCAAGCATCCCTGTTGCTGATTTCCGTTCCTTGTATTCCCATTTCTTTCATGTCCTTCACCTCCTGATACCAGCGCATCTTAGTTTTCCTGATCTCAAAAGTCGTATTATCTGATTGGTTAGTCTTTCCGGGTTCATTCTGTAGATATGTCCAAGGAACATGGTTTTCCTCTTCCGGATGGTATATGAGATCTTTTCCATCTTTCTTTCTATATGATCTCCTCTTTTCTTTGGGTCCCAGTGTCTTTCTCAGGATCTTTCTCTCCACTAGTTCCAACTTCTTGACCAATCCTGTTTTTATCAGGTTCAAACATTCAGCTGCATATAAAGCCTCCGGGCGGATTACTGTCTGGTAGTGTCTGAGTTTTGCATTGGTCGAGATATTTTTCTTGTTGTAAATATTCATAGTTAATTCGTATGCCAACTTCATCTTGCTGATTCTCGATAATAGTGTCTCTCTTTCTGACAGGTTATTGTTTACCCACTCTCCCAGATATTTGAATTTGTCCACTTTCTGAATCCTTTCTCTCTCAACTCTCATATATCTGAACGCTGTTTTGATGTTGGTTATGCATTGTGTCTTCCCGAAGAAGATCCGTAGGCCTGCCTTACTTGCTTCTTCCTGGAGTTGGGCAATTTTGTTCCATGCCTCCTTCTATTGACTCTACTACTGTCCAGTATTGTGCATTCTACAAACGATTTCTCAAAATCTGAAGAGAACCGTTCATCGTTAATATACTAACGTCCAGAACTTTGTTTACTTTACAGTTTTAGTTCAGATTGAAGTAAATGGGGATCATGTTCTTCCCCCATTTGCATAAATTGATAGCTGCCATGATCGCCTGTGATAACTTCAGAAATGATACTGTTTCACGTAGAATAACTTTCCTGCACGACCTTATTCATGAACAGCTTCTTTTATTTAGTTGACTTCAAGGTCTGCTTGGTAACCTGCGATATGCTGATGCCCATACTGGTGTTAAGGTTTGTTATTAATTTGTAAGGAGGTGACTTCGACCTATAATTCTCCTAAAAATGTTCCTGGAGTTCAATGATAAAGCTATTTCCATGGTTAACAACGAAGGGAGTTAACCTTGCTGACTCCATAGTCTTTTAGAGTCAATGAATGACGTCGCAAAGGACACCGTTGTTTAACTCATTGTCAGCTTATGTGATTTGTCATTTCATTACACTGTCATTTTGAACATATTTGTAAGAAACAGCAAGGCTTTTTGTACAGCCTATATATAGAGCCCTGCGCGGATATGCAATATCCGCATCCTCTCCGCATCCTTACTTCCTTCATCCGCATCCGCGAATGATTATCGGCATCCGCGAATTGTTATCCGCGGATATTGTAAATATTTCACAACAGTGTATTACACCCAAGGTATTGAAACGGATATATCTGTTAACATAATGCAATATGCCTGACACCTGGCACCGGAACTCTACAGTCACAGGTTTATGAGGGATTTTCTCTTGCGACAACTACCGACGAATTGACCTTTGCTCCTTCATTCCATAAATTGCGAGCAGGAGCCAGTTAGGCTCAGATCAGATTTACGGCTTTATGGTCTCAAGGCTCTTAATATATCACCATTCCCCCAATCGCGTAATCACCAGGAAAAATAAGAGTATACCTGAATGAAAATCAATAAACGTCATTATTTAGAAATTATCAGCAAAATTATCCGCACTGCCATAGAGTTTGTATCCGCCAAGACACTAACTTTGCGGATATCCGCATCTGTGCAGGGCTCTACCTATATATACTATTATTGCTATAACTTTTTTCTTGTATATTATAAATTCGACCTACCGGTTGACTGTCAGTTTGCATTCGGGAGATACTGGGTTCGAACCCCACTGTCGGTCATCCTGAAGATGGTTTACCGTTGTTTCCCATTTTCACACCACGCAAATGTTGGGTCACGGCCGCTTTCTTTCCACTCCTAGCCCTTTCCTATCCCATCGTCGACTTAAGACCCACCTGTATCGGTGGGACGTAAAGCACATTGTGATATATATAAAAATTCGAGATGTCGTTTCGTGTGTTTTCTCATTTCCAACTCTCCCTTCTTATGTTTTATACGGGTTCGGTGGAGCATTCAAGCTATCTACTGGACTTGACCAGGAATGCCCTATTTCTGCTATACGGTGACAACCCCCCTCCCCCCCCCCCCCAGCAAAACACACGCGCGTGCTTTTTTCAGTTTATACCGAAAATGATATATTGTTATTTTTCAGACTTAGTGCGATAGAATTTTTTTATCTGGAATGTCTTAGCTTCGATTCCCTGTTGACCGAGCGAGTTGGCCGTGCGGTTAGAGGCGCGCGGCTGGGAGCTTGCAGCCGGGAGATAGTAGGCTCGAATCCCACTGTCGGGAACCCTGAAGATGGTTTTCCGTGGTTTACAATTTTCACACCAGTCAAATGCTGGGGCTGTACCTTAATTATGGCCACGGCCGCTTCCTTCCAACTCCTAGGCCTTTCCTATCCCATCGTCGCCATAAGACCTATCTGTGTCGGTGCGACGTAAAGCCACTAGCAAACAAACAAAAAAAAAGGTTCACCGTTGAAACACAGAGTTCTGACATTCAACCTAACACCCTTACCTTTGCCTTTGTCTTCTACTGTTCCAAGTGACTTCGTAACTTTAATATTTGCCAAACTGCCACCATAGGAGTGATACAGTTATTACTTCAGGTATTGGTGTTGTCATCCAAACTGCTGGTCAGCTTATTCCGAAAGAATACCAATGAAGTTAGCAATTCCCCCGATGGGCGAGGCAGTAGTAATTAGAGAGTAACCAGCAGGACTACTCGAGGTTCAGTAGATATCTATAATCTGTGTCAGATTGGAAGCCGTTCCCGATGCGGTCATTTTTATGAAGTAAAAAGTAGTTTGGCCTGGTGCAAGTGATATTTAACGCAGTGAAATTAGCGGGTGGGATAACGCAACAACATAGCAGCCACTAGGTTAGACAGTTCTGAGCAGCCACTCGAAACCAAAACGCTTCCATTTGACACAGACTATAAGTTCAGTGTGTTTCGTTTCTTTATGATTAGGTTGTCATATACCATACCATCTTCGCATGAACGTTAAGCGGGGAGTATCATGGTGTCTGCTTCGCTTACAAGATAATAGTAGAGTGATGCTGACATTATTATTATTATTATTATTATTATTATTATTATTATTATTATTATTATTATTATTATATTTGCGATTAAGGCCATTATGACTACGCAGAGTACTTAGAGGCTTGTGTTCGTCTTCATTTGTGCCCATAATTCTTTGATTCTTTTACTGAGAGCGTCCTTTCTGTCTTCACACCAAATTTTTCGGTCTTCTGGTCTTGTAATTCCTGCCTTTTTTCAGATCAGTTTTGATTTCGCCAGTCCATCTCATTGTGTCGGTTTTCTAGCTTTACTTCTGTTTTCATAGAGTTCGACTATTATTTTGTATAACTCTCTGGGTGCATTCTTTTAATGTGTCTATAGAATCTTAACTGCGTTTTTTAATGCCACTGTGAATATTTCTGTATTATTTGATTTCCTGTCTGCCACTGGGTCAGGATTGTCCGTCGGCGAGTTTTGGGCCTAAAATTTTTTCGTATGATTTTGCATTCCTTTTTCCCTGATGTTTTCAATGTCTGCTTTCCTGTTCAAAAGTAACGTTTCTGGTCGTTAAAGACATTCTGGTTTAATGACTGTCTTGTGATGTCTTAGTTTTGTGTGCTTGGAGGTACATTTTTTGTTGCAGATATTTGGGGTTTGGCATGTATAAATTAATTGGCTTTTGTTTCGAGTCCATATTAATATTATTGTTGTTGTACCAGAGATACACCTACTTCGTACATTCAGACTGAGCGCCTTTTAGAAGATCATCTGTTAGACGAGCAGTGAACTGTCTAGCTTAAGAAGTTTCGAACTTTATCTTCAGGTGTCTCTACTATCGGCTTAAGTGCCTCCTCTGGTGGGAGGATGGACAATTAATTTTAAAGAGAATCTCGGTATTTATAAGTTTTCTGAACCGAATTTTTTGTAGATTGTTTTTGGTGTTCTAAGGTTACTAGCACTTCTATCTCCTCCCTCCTTGTTAAAATATTAGCCAATCACAAATTTTGGATATTTACTAAATTAGCCAATAGGAAATTTGGGTGTGTACAGGGCTTCGGCCCAGAAAGTTCTGGAACCTTCCTCTCCGCTATAACAGCTGGGACCTTTTGGGCCATTGTTCTCTTTCCCATCGCTCCAGTCAAGAGATTTAGAGTATGCTCGTAGCAGGGGCAGGGGGCAAGTCTCGCTTGTCATCGGAAGGCCCACCAGCTCAAGGTAATGGCAGACATATTTTAATAATGCAATAGTTTAAAACAATGACTTTAGGGGACGGTTTCAAAATTATTTCGTAATGTAAATCTAGCTACTTTTCAATGTAAATTCTCAAATAAATCTAAGGACTTTATTCTAAATTAGGGAATAAATGGTGTTAACCTTCTTATAATTTCCATTCAACTTGGTATTGGGGCGACTATGATTTTTGTAAATTTAAAAATATGTCTCTTCTTTTTGATATTTAATTCTTTCTCTCCATCTAGTCAGCTCTGTAGTATAGACTTAACCTCTGTAATTTCGGGCCATAAGCCCTTATAGTGTTTATAACGACTGTCAAGTGTATTTCAAAGGAGTGCAAGTGTTAGCCTCATAACATTTTGGTTTACAGCCGATATAATAAATATTTTCTTTTTTATTCACTAGGACCATGTAGAATGGGCACTTATTGCCTCTGTTAAAGTTTTAACTATTTCCATTTAAGTGTAACTTATAGTATCGAGCGGGTAATGTTGTGTAATGGTATAGTGTAAAATTGAGATTGTACCTTGGAGAGACTTGGTTGTAGTTTGGAGAATAGTCTCCTAGAGAGTTAATTGTGTGGAGCAAAGACGCTCTTTTGAAATTTGTAACTTGGGAAGTTCAAGCTCATTCTGTAAAATCATTGTGTACTTGATTGTTCTTGGCTTTTTCTAATATTGTTACCAGAGCTCGCGAGCTAACCTTTATCTTTCCAATTGTTATTTGATGCTGTCCATCTAAGTTTCAATTCAGAGAAAAAAGGAAAGAAATAACATTTCAAATTTTAGAATTTTAAATTATACTTTGATCTTCTCTCTGTACACCCATTCATGCCTCTGTGCTCCACGGAAACTCCGTATCAATTATTGTGCACCTTTTCCTCACATTCTAGTGGGAGCGCGGGTGTGATGCATGTCGCACATATAGACATGACCCAGTTTTACGTTTAGATGTTCTTCCCGATCCCAACCCTGTGCGTAGGAGTGTAATAACTTGTAGCGTGTTTTTGTGGTGATGTGATGTTTTGTACGTGTATGAAGAGCTGTGGATTAAGACGAACAGAAAAGCCCAGTCTTTTAGGTAGTGGAATTAACTAGGTGCAGCTGAAATCCCCGACCAGACTGGGAATCGAATCCGAGACCCTCTATCCATGTTAACCAGTTAGTAATAAATAGGTTAAATAATAATAAAATAAATAAAATAGTAATAAATAATACTATCTAGGTTGATATTTCCCGGCTCACAAAATATTATAATAGCCATGCTGTGTTCTAACACTTCGTCGTCTTAACTCAGAAAGATATTTCGTTGTTTGAAGCTTCAAACTGCGGTATAAAGAGCTGTTCGTGACCTCTTATCAGGCTGTATTCAAGGAAGATTGTTACAGGGAAGCTCGTTAAGATCGATGTCCGGAGCACTGTGTCCCTTCCTTGTTAGTCAAGAGCTTGTGACATGCAGGATCTTTCTTGGAGAAAGGAACTCTTTGTTGTTTGTCGAGCTTCAAATAGTGTAGCAAAGAATGTTCCGTTGGTAACAAACCTCTGTAGAGTTCAAAGGAAGGGCTTTTAATCTTACAAATAGTCTCTTTAGAATTAATTTCGGCAACTGAACATTTATGGATGCTGTAGTGCATTATGTTCAGCTCATTTGTGCAAACCTTGCTGTGTGAAAGCTTGTTACCACTTCATATGAGCTATCATTATTGAAACAATGGTATGAATGTTTTATTTTTCTAGTGGTTTAAAGTCACATCGAAGGCTTGTCGTGACAAAGGGATGGTAATAAGGTCATTTAGGGATATCTCGACACGCTAAGCAAAAACCTGTAATTTTGATCATGCTTTATTTGCAAAATAGTTCAATTTTTACCTGGTGAATTTGTACACAGTTAGTGTATGTTTTCTATTATTTATGGCAAAAAATAACACTTCATATCATTGTCAATTAGAAAATAAATAAACGATGCAAAAATGTCCACTTCTCCCGCACTTAGGGAGAACCTGACACTAGGTAGGACCTCGGAAGAGTTACACAACTATTGTACACAGTGGGCACATATAAACAGTTCGTCCTTTCCATTTTCCACACACATCTCGTGGAACCATTTCCTGCATTCCCCACTACACTGGACCCATGCCTCATTTCGGTTGTCGTCATAGAAATAGCCATCACATACTGCGCAGTAATTCTCCGAGCAGTTACGACTGCTTGAGGAACTAATCCTGAGAAGTCACCATGGCGGATTCTTGCACTCTTCTTTCACTTCCTTTTCCAGATAGGAGTCTTAATATCGGAACAGGAGATAACTCCTGCACTGAGCAACTCGGAGGTGTAAATGCAGGTGAGGCTTCATGTTCCTGTGATAATGTAGGACTACTGGCCTTAGCTTCTACAGCAATATCTTCTCCAACATGTACGTGATTTGAACCATTTTCGTCTTGCACAAGGTCGTATTCAAAAATGTCTTCTTGGAGGATATCGGGATTGTACGGATAAATGCCACATTTCCTAAATCCGCCGGTAAAATTTCCTGCTGTTGCCGATTTGTCCCAAGCCATCTTGAGAAGGTCTCCAAAATTATCTTTAGTGATCCCTTTTCCCGGGAGTGTCGGGATCTCCCACGCTTGTCATGTCGACATCTCCCCGAGTTACATTGGCAGGCAAGAGGTGGCAGCACTTACTACGCTGAATGATTGGCGATTTGAAAATGACATGGCCGCTTCTCCAAAACGTGCTTTGTGCGCCTAACCTCAAACATTGTCTTAAAAATATCGCATATCTACGTATTTCATTATACAACCTACTCATTATCTTATAGTACGTTACTTTTCCATCACATATCACTTACATACTCACCTTCAACTATTCAGATGTCTTGTATTTATAGTGATAATCGTCTGCTACCAGGATCACAATGAGCACAACACCCTACGGCTCCAATACATGTAGTTACTAGTTCGACCTGTAGAGTACTGTGGTCACCAGTGGCGCTAAGCTTAAAAGTGTCGAGTTCTCCCTCATGTCGGGATCTCCCTAAGTTACCTTAATAATAATAATAATAATAATAATAATAATAATAATAATAATAATAATAATAATAATGGCGTGTGGCCTCCGGAGAGGCCTTGTGCAGGTGTTTTGATTTGACGCCACACAGGCGACTTGCCCCCCCCCCCCCGCCAATCTCGCGTTATTAGATTAACTAGCATGTACAGGAACTTCTGCGGTACAAAATTTTGGCACCTCGGCGTCTCCGGAAAGTGGTAAAGCAGTTAGTGGGATGTAAAGGCCAAGAGTATAATTGTTTTCATTGACATATTAACTGATATGTTTATTTTAATCTTCTCCTTCTTGTGCCATCTCCTCTTGGAAGGTCGGCTACCACTATCATAAACATTCTTGGTCTAGATGATGCAGTGCGAAACTTCTCAATAGCTGAACAGTTGAACCAAGAAATGCGTCTTCTTCGTGGTCTTTTCTTCTTCTTCTTCTTCTTCTTTTTTTGCTTTACGTCGCGCCGACACAGATGGGTCTTACAGCGACAATGGGACAGGAATTGCCTAGGAGTGGGGAGGACGCGGTCGTGGCCTTAATTACGGTACAGCCCCAGCGTTTGCCTGGTGTGAAAATGGGAAACCACGAAAAAACATCTTCAGGACTGCCGACAGTGGGGTTCGAACCCTCTATATCCCGGATGAAAGCTCACAACTGCGCGACCCTAACCGCACGGCCAACTCGCCCTGTCTTATTTTGCCTTGCATCTTCTCTTGAATGATCAGCTGCAGTAGGTGGTATTTCTCTCCTCGCATCATATGACTGAGATACTGGAGTTTTCTGATTTAGACAGTATTTAATATTTCCTTTCTCTTTCATCTCGCTACCTCATCGTTTGTGACATTATCTGTCCAACTCAACCACAGCTAGGTCGAACACGTGAACTTGGAATCGTGAGTAGGATACGCAACTAATTTACAGATACAGTAGAGTCTCGCTCAACCGACCTTCGCTTATCCGACATTCCGTGTTATCCGACACTGGTAGACTTAATTTTCAACTTTTGGTGGAGACTAAAGGACCTGCCAATATCTGGCCCCCTTCTGCAAGAAAAGGCGGTGTATTTCCAGAAGGAGGTTTAATGAAGGGAACCCTAAATTTGCTGCCAGTGCTGGGTGGCTTCATCGGTGGAAAAAACGGCACGGAATTAGGCAGCTTAATATCTGTGGAGAAAAACTGTCAGCTAAATCCGATGAGGTTGTGAAATTTAAAAAGGAATGTCAAGTAATAATACTTGCTGAAGGATTAACCGGTTAACAGATTTTTAATTGTGATGAGACTAGGCGAAATTTCAAGATGCTGCCATCAAAAACTCTCGCAGCCCAAGCCGAGACGTCTGCACCTGGCTACAAGCGTAGTAAGGAAAGATTTACTGTTCTTGCCTGTAGTAATGTTACTGGGTACTTAAAAGGAAAATTGCTTATGATTGGTAAAGCAAAGAAGCCTAGGGCATTTATAAAAAAAAATCTGTTAATGCTCTTCTAGTCCATTACACGAATCTCAAGGTTGCCTGGATGTCTGCTGACATCTGTGAAGACTGTTTTGTTACACAGTTTGTTCCGGTTGTAGAAACATTTCTAGCTTCAAACACTCTCCCTAGAAAACCTCTTCTTCAACTAGACAACGCTCCATCACACCCAAATGAACAGCAACTTAGAAGTGGTGACATCAAATTCACGTTCCTCCCTCCTAACGTGACGTCATTATGTCAGCCAGTGGACCGAGGTGTACTGGAAACACTGAAGAGGAAATATCGGCGGAAACTCCTTTCATCCTTGATTGTTGGCAAGTTTCTTTTCGTAAGATACTTGGAATGTTTTCGTTCAATACGGCATGTACTGTGCAATTGAACTGATAATTCAATAGAGTGTTGTAAAACATGTTATTGTTTTAGTAATACAGTACGGCCTTCCTGTTTGTTTTAGTTAATTTTCAAAGTAATTCTGTATTATCCGACATTTTCGCTGATCCGACATACTCCAGGTCCCGTTTGGATCGGATAATCGAGACTCTACTGTACTCCCATAAATATTCAGTCACTCTGATTTTTGACACACTTGTATTTGGTAGCTATTGTCTGTGTCTGTTAGGTCATCAGCCCAGAGGCTGGTTGGATCCTCAAATAGCACCACCAAAGGTTATGCGGTTATAAGGAAACCACAAAAACCAATGGCAGCACCAAAATGAGGCGTACTAGGCAAGACGAGGAGTGAGGTAGTTTGCCATTGTGCTCCTCACTGGGTAAGAAAGTACTATTGCAGCACAACTGACCCTATGAGCAGCATCTTTCATAACACTCAGATGCACTAGTCATGCTCTGAATTTCATTACTCACCACCACCCATACCCCAGCAGCTTCCATATTGTCACAGCCATGGATGAGACTGGGACTTCGGTGAAAGCTACACTTTACTCTGGCCTGTGCCAAGAGAACGTATAATACAACGAAACATGCAGGGAAATGTAATACCACGTTCTATAATCATTGTGATGTAAATCAAACTCTTCTGACAGTCATTAGTTCGCCATCTGGCGTGCATTAAATAAGAGCAATAATTCCAGTGCCGCCTCAAAAATATTCGGCCACTATACAAAATGCAAAACAAACTCACATGTGCGCAATGTCCTTTTCTTTACAGCATACTGTACATCAATTCTCCGTGATTCCTCTTCTCCATAAGCAACCACATGTAGTTCCATTACTTGGACACATTTGGTTTCACATTCTGCCCATGGTTACGTTATTGTCATCACTTTTCTGCGTATTTTATCAGTGGCCGAATATTTATGGGAGTGACTGTATTTATTTAGCGTATGACTTGCATAAAGCACAAAACAATAGGGAATAAACAAAGAAAAGAAAAATAGGTTCATGATGAACAGCCCTTATAAATTACAGTCCAGGTTTTTGAGCCATTCAACTACAAATAAAATCTTGTCTCTCGCCTGCGTAACACCTAATAGCACACTCAAAGGCGATATGGCAGTTTGACGGCCAATCCCACAGTCACAGGTACTTGATGGTTTCCAACCTTATTTTTATGCAGCACAGCGTCCATTATTAGTGCGTATCCGGTTTAATCGGAGCCGTAAGGCTGATGACACACGGAGCGGTTTTTGCCGAGTCGGCGCATGTTTCTATTGTATCAGATGGGATGAAACAGACACAGCGGTGCTCGCCGACAGGCGTCAGATTTGCCGACTTGGCCTGTCATTTAGTTGGCAGTGCAGCGAGCGTTTTGAAGACTTTGTGTGCGCTCTAGCGCCACTGATTTAATACATTCAGCTGAATCACGGCCGACTTGATGCGTCGCTCTAGCGAGGGATCCAGTCGGCCGTGGCTGAATTTTCGCGGCGATTGTATCATTGGTAGGTATTCCTGTAGTATAGTAGTGCCCACGAGAGTTGAAGTCTGACAGGTGAGCGGCGAAAGCTGTAACTACGAAGTACGCTGCGTTGTCATAGTTACCTCAATTCGCGGTCTACCACCTTTCAGACAGGCTGAGTGTTTAATAAAATATGTAGGCCTAGGCCTAATGCAATTCATTTACACTTGACCGGTTCCTAAGCTCGTGTTAATAATTCCAGCATTTAAGACAGAACGCGACATTATCGATATATATAAAAGATTTCATAATCACTAAAAAAAACATCAGTTTCTGACAATAACCTCAACAAATACACATGTTGATTACAGTATAGAACAACACTACCCACATTGATAGTTTTTATTATTTAACGCCGATTGTTAACGGTACTTGTACAATTCGGGAATAAACTACGGTATAATAAACACAATAGGAAGACGATACTTCATCGAGAAAAGAAATCAGTCAGAATATGAATGACAATGATGGAATTAAGGAGACATTCGGACTTTCCCCCGTAATTGCTCAGAAAATAGCAATAAAATGTACAGACATGCAATGTACACAAAGCACTGAACCGAGATATTTGTGAAAATAAAAAGTACTCACTGCTCTGCCGACAGCAATCAGTCATCTAGAAGGGGCTCTATCCCATCCATATCATCTCCTGTACTATCCTGCTCGTTGTCACTGTCACTGTCACTGACACAATCATTTCTCTTCCCTGGCTTCGAACAGTCACACCTCGGCCAGTTGTATTTTTTTGGCGTTTCTTTTGACTTGGAAGTCATTGTTAAACACTCAAAAGAACCGATCAAATAAAACTACACGGATTCTTAACGAATAATGGAGTACTTCACACTAACACTATAGTCACACTACAAGATCGCTAACATCTACAGACGAACAAAACTAGGAAAACTGAACAACTAGCCACCGATAAACTTAAAGAAATAAACTAACACCTAACATAATATTCTGAAAACACACACATTAAGCAGCAACGACTAGCACAGCTAACACAGTACCATTCGGAATACTATCACAAAAGCGACTGAGAGCAAGCCAACCCACGTGGTGATAGCGTCCTAAAATGTTGCAACTCTGTTATCGTTGCCATAGCAACAGGCCATTTTCGAACAGCGTTAGTCAACTTTTTCTCGCCGGTGGCGCTAAACGTCAGACTTCAACTCTCGTGGGCCCTACAGTAGATAGCATGAAGTATCTTTGAAATTCAACAATATACACGTAAAAGGACATACAGAGTAAGCAGACTTTTGGAATAAGAATAAGAAAAATTATTTATTTTTGTATAATGTTAGCTAGCTTCCTCACCTAACGTCGCGCTCACTAATGTGTTTTGTCCACTGCCTGCTCGAACTGCATTTAAAATGACTGCTTATAAGCAGTCATCGGGTGCGTATCGAGCAGGCAGTGGTTTCGTCACAGTCGGCAAAAACCGCTCTGTGTATCATCGGCCTAACTGTCGGGGTAGCGAAATCCTGAGGGCCTTTTTTTATTATGCTCTTTCACTCGTTGCCATGGTGGAGGTGCCTTTGTAGCCCATTATTAATTCCATTTCTGCTCAAATTTCTTAAACTGCAAATTCCAGGAATTGTCAGCAGTGGTTAAGGAACACTCAGCCAATATAATATTAGCGGTTTAACGTTGCCTCAAAGACAGTTGTTCGGTGACAAAGGAATGGGAATGGATTAGGATCCAGAAAGTACCGCTCGTGACTGTAATTTACAGTACCGATATTTTCTGGAGGAGAAATGGGAAACCACCATAAACCACGAAAACTGCACGAACGGGAGAACTTTTCATGAGTCTCCCTAAGTTGGTGCTGAATATCCGTCTAAATAATAGCAACCATTTTTTCATAACTTAGAAATAAACCTGATGCTGAACTCAAATTGCGATGGACTTTGTTACCAGCAACAAACCCTTCAAGGAGATCACACCTATTGAGAAGTGGATAGTATTTAGGGCACCCCATTTGCGTCAAGCATTTCACCCACTTCGGCTACCCATCCTCCTACCACCTTTCAATCCCAATTATTCCTTGTATAACTTCTTATCCTTTTGATAATCTCGATCCTAATAATTTTGCATTATCCCATATGACGGTCATTGTCTTTCTCTATCCAATTCTTCGAGGGTTAGGAACCGTTCTTTCTCCAGGTAATGTTAAGAGGGCTGGCAATCTCATTCCTTCGCGCCCCCTTAGAACAGCAATCACATTATTTTCGCAGTTTACAGCGCGACTTTAGCTACGTACTTGCTTGACATTTTGCATGCTTCTCGGGCGTCATTTAGCATAAAACAGTACGTGACGAACAAACGAACATCTAAAATATGCATACACTGTCCTCGCAAAATAAATACAGAGTGGCAAACTGGAGGTATAAGAAGGTCGTTAAAAATTAGAAGTTTGTATAATGTATATCGCAGTGGACGTGCCCTCATTCTGCAGTAAGGGGATCATACGATAGAACTGGGCTTATTGGCATAAAATGAACCGTACAATTTTCTGCATCACATCCCTCAATAGTTTATATAAAGCTAAGCGAGTCGACTGCGTGGTTACAGCCGTGTAGCTGTTAGCTTGTATTCTGGAAATGTGGGTTCGAACTATACCATCGGCAACCTTGAAGATGATTTTCCCTAGTTTCTCCTTTTCATACCAGGCATAAGATGGTGCTGTTCCCTAACTAAGACCACGGTCGCTTCCTTCCCTAGCCTTTTTTATTCCCCATCATAGCAAAAAATTATTACGAGAGTTGGTACGACGTTGAAACTGTAGAAATAAGATTCAGTAAAAGATACACCCCTTGAGTTGGCCATGCGGTTAGGGTCCCGCAGCTATGAGCTTTAATTCGGGAGATAGTGGGTTCCAACCCCACTGTCGACAGCCCTGAATATAGTTTTCCGTTTCAAATGCTGGGGGCTGTACCTTAGTTAAGACCATCCCAGTCCTTGCCTTTTCCTATCCCATCGTCGCCATAAGACCTATCTGTGTCGGTGCGACGTAAAGCAAATAGTAACCAGTCGTTTGACAGAAAAACCGGGAGGTTCCAGAGTCTCAGCCTAGGCTTCGCTCTGGCTGCATTTTTTAGAACATGGTACCAGTTACGTGACGGTGTAGCTGGGAGGTCTGAGATCAAAGTCACAGCCTTGGTACCAGTTACGTGACGGTGTAGCTGGGAGGTCTGAGATCAAAGTCACAGCCTTGGTACCAGTTACGTGACGGTGTAGCTGGGAGGTCTGAGATCAAAGTCACAGCCTTGGTACCAGTTACGTGACGGTGTAGCTGGGAGGTCTGAGATCAAAGTCACAGCCTTGGTACCAGTTACGTGACGGTGTAGCTGGGAGGTCTGAGATCAAAGTCACAGCCTGGGTACCAGTTACGTGACGGTGTAGCTGGGAGGTCTGAGATCAAAGTCACAGCCTAGGTACCGCTCCCAGTGTTCACAAAAAGTACGAGATTCCCAAAATAATATCTTTATAATAATCCCATTGCACATGCGTTTAATTTTGGCGAATGTTCTGCCAAGACGACTGCTTCCCAGTTTGATGGCATGCCGATATTGGAGTGTAACGTTTTAGTGTCCGATTCGTTGGCTGAATGGTCAGCGTACTGGCCTTCGGTTCAGAGGGTCCCGGGTTCGATTCCCGGCCGGGTCGGGGATTTTAACCTTCATTGGTTAATTCCAATGGCTCGGGGACTGGGTGTTTGTGTTGTCCCCAGCATCCCTGCAACTCACACACCACACATAACACTATCCTCCACCACAATAACACGCAGTTACCTACAAATGGCAGATGCCGCCCACCCTCATCGGAGGGTCTGCCTTACAAGGGCTGCACCCGGCTAGTAATAGCCACACGAAATTAAAAAGAAACGTTTTAGTGTTACCACATCCACAGCCGTATTGCTTGGCTTTCGTGACTATGTTCACTGCCTCTAAGTTACTCTCAGTTGACCTCGAAAAAAGTGAGTGAACCCCGTCCTAGCCCTCAGTTCAAGATAATCCTTGGACGAGCTCGAGATTGAACTTGGAATCTCTGAGTAAGAGGTAGGTACGCTGTTCGTACACAACGGGCTGTCTCATTATGGTCTTATATCTTCATGTTCCAGGAGGAAAGTGAATATTCAGGGATATGACAGGAACGATCATTTGAAGCAAAAACTTTCACATGGAATATTCCGAATTGTTTTCGAGATAGGACATATTTAATGTACATTTGTTTTGGGGCTAGTGGTACGAATGTGTCTTACCCAACCAACCTCTTTGACGTTTTATTCTAGCCCAACCTACCTCATTGCTTTCAACCTCTCCTTGTTCGGGATGTCTTTCTGCCATTAAACTAGCCCGTTGTCCATGGTGTGAAGTAGTGCGAGGGATTGAGAGTGTATCATAGAGAAGGATCGGTTAACTGTGTTTGTACACACGCTGCCTCAAATGCTCTACATGTGTGGTGCATGTTTACGGCTCCTGCGTAGTTAGTGCTCCTGCTGCTGTCGAGGAACACTGTCGGCGCTTTCCCACACGTCAGATTCCTGATCGTAGAGTGTTTACCAGGGTTTTTAGCACATTGCATGAAACAGATATTCCTCCAAGTTCCCATTGTTCTTCTGAACGTGTAGTTTAATAACCTGTGTAGGAACAGCAACACATTGTTGAAAGGGTGCAGTGTAGTCCTACTACCAACACACGGCGACTTTCTTCCACGTATCAATGTCCTACGAACATTACATGCGGAAAACTTGTATCTATCTCAAAACGTCAGTGGGTAAGACACATGCGTGCGCGCCACTGCCCCCAAAACAAATGTACATTAAATGTGTTGTATATCGGAAATCATTCGGAATAGGAAAAATGAAGTTTCTTGCTTCAAATGATCGTTCCTATCATATCCCTCAATATTGACAGTTTCTCCTGCGATATCCTGTATAGAAGAGAAACATCATGAACAAAATGAATCTGCATACCAATTTCATCATGAGGAAAGACAATATTGTGGAACTGAAAATAGATTCAGTACATTAAATCCGAGGCGAAACCAGAAGTATGATGTGTCAATACTGAAAATGAAAATCCACAGCCTGTTTGTAGTCTTTCGACCGGGTCAGGAATGGAATGAATGAAGCCCCCATCTAGCGGCGAGGATGGGAATTGTGTCCGCTGCCGAAGCCTGTCGCACTCCTCTGGGGCAATGATTAATGAAATGAAATGATATAGGAGAGTGTTGCTGGGATGAAAGATGACAGGGAAAACCGGAGTACCCGGAGAAAAACTTGTCCCGCCTCCGCGTTGTCCAGCACAAATCTCACATGGATTGACCGGGATTTGAACCACGGAACCCAGCGGTGAGAGGCCGGCGCGCTGCCGCCTGAGCCACGGAGGCACGATATGTCAATACTACTTTTGAAATTTGAATTGATAATTTTATTTGCATTTGCATATTTACGTGCATTTGATACCAGTTCTCCTTTATGTGCAAGATTATTGCCGTTATTTATCACAACACTATCTTTGCTAAATTTGTATTTATTTGAGCATAATATTGTCATAATCTTTATGTCTATGTGTTTATGTTTCAGAATCGCATGAACGAGCTCTACCAGCCCATCGACACAATTCACCAGTACTTGGAGCAGTTCGGGGCATACCGCAAGGCTACCGGTGTGCGTTAGGAGAGTGAAGTAGTTGAATATGTAACTCTGTAAGCTGGACTCACTAATAAAGACCTGCATTCCTTTGAAAACTCTAGTCTATTTCCCTCAGCCCATGTCGTATCTCCTAGCTCATCGGGTTTGGATCCAACCATACCTCAGGAAGACAACTTTATTTAGATCGTTAGACGATTTTAATAATAATAATAATAATAATAATAATAATAATAATAATAATAATAATAATAAATGAAAATCCACAGCCTGTTTCCCGTGGGTCAGGAATGGAATGAATGAAGCCCCCATCTAGCGGCGAGGATGGGAATTGTGCCGATTGCCGAAGTCTGTCTCAATCCTCAGGGGCAATGATTTATGACTGACAGATGAAATGAAATGATAGTGGAGAGTGTTGCTGAAATGAAATATGACAGGAAAAACCCGAGTACCCGCAGAAAAACCTGTCCCGCCTCCGCTTTGTCCAGCACAAATCAACATGGAGTGACCGGGATTTAAACCATGGAACCCAGCGATGAGAGGCTGGTGCGCTGCCGCCTGAGCCACGGAGTTGTTAATAATAATAATAATAATAATAATAATAATAATAATAATAATAATAATAATGGTTGAATTATGAAATCAAATTATTACAATTATGAAATAGTAATAGTAGTAGGATCACGGAATTTGGAGGATGCCATAAGCATTACGATCGCCAAAAGAGACCGATTATTTTATCTCAAAAAGGCCTGATGCTAAGGTAATAATTTCGTGTGGCTATTTCTAGCCGAGTGCAGCCCTTGTAAGGCAGACCCTCCGATGAGGGTGGGCGGCATCTGCCATGTGTAGGGAACTGCGTGTTATTGTGGTGGAGGATAGTGTTGTGTGTGGTGATGTTGGGGACAGCACAAACACCCAGCGGGCCATTGGAATTAACCAATGAAGGTTAAAATCCCCGACCCGGCCGAGAATCGAACCCGGGACCCTCTGAACCGAAGGCCAGTACGCTGACCGTTCAGCCAACGAGTCGGACGATGCTAAGGTAACAGGCTGGTGATAGTGTTTATTCTTTAAAGGGGGGAGTGTAACAGATTACCCATCCACAAATCTGAGACTCGCCAAATTTGATTCTATCTAGGCCGCGGTTCGAATCCCGGCCAGTGTATGTGGGTTGTTCGAAGCGAATAGTCTCATCCTTGTGGTTCGGATTCCATATAGAACTGGAGGTCATGTGTTATGAACACGTTATCATCAATCAAGTAAAACTACCCGTTTGCCTTTTTATTTATCGTGTCCAGTTGCTCTATAGATAGAGTTAATTGGAAACTACTATGCTGAATACGTGTTATCCATGTCAATCAGAAAACGTCACAGAATTGAGTGATAGATGGCAGGATGGTATTTTGAAGTGTGAAACTGTTCCCCGTCATGCGTAGATGAGCGAGAGAGGGGTAAGGAGTCTCGCAAGATTGCACCGTACTTCAGGACTTGATCGCTCAAATATCAGATCCGTAATATCGAGCAGAGTGAACATCCTCGAGCGGCTAAGGGGACTTGTCGCCTCTCTTCCAACATACGGGACTTCGATACATGCTCATTGCGTTTTATTCTCCATCTAAGACTTTGTTGAACTCCCAGTAGAAACTCGAGGACACCTATTTTGGCTTTAACTTATTATTAAAGGAAATTTGGATAGTCTACACACACATGCAGTTTCAGGCGTGATTAAACCTGTGATGTCAACTATTCCACTAGTCAACTAACTATTAAGTGATATTTCGTACCTCACTCTCATTTTCTATGCAATAGAATGACTTTTAACTTGTGACTATTTTTACTTTATACTTCATTCAACGAAAAATAAAAATGATTTTTAGAAGTTTTGTAAAACAGTTTTTTAGTGATTGATAGCAGTGTAAAATCTAATATGATTAGTCTTGCTCACTAAATAGCTCGAAGGCAGAGTCCAGATGGAATAGACATGATTTACAAGAGGCACAGTACTTTGGCACTCCACCACTCCGCTATGAAAACCCGACTCAAATGTGGATAAGCGGAGTGGGCAATATATAGTGGAACAGAATATTCCAGAAAAGTAGAGAAGGCTACAAGCCATTGAGTTCGAGAAACATGAGGTCACGTGTAAACACAGCGCACAGGCAACGGCGAAGTGCAGCGAGGATGACGTAATCACACTGGTAGAGCACAGGTGAGCGGAGTGTTTGATGCGGCGAGGACGAGCTCGAGGCGAACAGCAGTATGTAAGGTAGGGAAATGTGCTGTAGATACGGCGATCGTAATACCACAGTCAATATGAATGAAGTGTTATCTTAATTGTGTCCGCCTTCGTAGCGTAACGGTTAGCACTATTAGCTGCCGTCCTCGGAGGCCCGGGTTCGATTTCCAGTATTGCCAGAAATTTAAGAATGGCAGGAGGGCTGGTATGTGGTTGAATTGGTACCTGCAGCTCAACTCCAATGGGGGTGTGCCTTAAAAGAACTGCACCACCTCGGGGTGAGGACACGAGTTTACTTTATCTTAATTGTGGGAAATTGTTAGAAGCTTATACACTAATTATGCGGTTATTGATTGTCACTAATGAGAACGTTAGTTCTTAGAGAACTATTATACTTTAAGTCACTAGGTTCGGGGCCCTGACCAAACTTTAAGTTAAGTTTATTATGGATGAAGATGCTTACGACAGTTGACCGAAACATGTCCCAACTTATACCACCAGTTGTAATGATCGCATTCTAAATATAAGGATTGATAAGTATTGGAAAGGTGGTTTATCTTATTATTATTGTTGTTAGAACTCGTCATTGACAATAAATGTGAGATTTTACAAAATACGCATATTAAATGTAAAATAGAACTGTGCAACTAGCCACTGATTAACTTACAAAATAATAAATTAACAACGAAAATAATATTCAGAAAGCAAACACGTAAATACATAAAGCAGCAACAATTAACACAGCTAACAAAGTACCACTCCGAAAAGCGACTGAGAGCAAGCCAACCCACGTGGGGATAGCTTCCTTAGATGTGGCATTGCTGTTATCGTTGTCATAGCAACATACCATTTTCCAGCAGCGTTAGTTAACTTTTTCTCTCCGGTGGCGCTAAACGTCAGACTCCAACTCTCGTGCAGCTTAGTATAGCCTTGTAGCTCTGCATCCGGGAGGCGGAGAAACTGGTCCCCACCGTCAGCTGTCCTGGGAATGGTTTTCCATTCTCCTGCGCTAAGGCGAATGCCGGGACATATTTTATAGGCCACGACCGCCACCCTCTCACCTTCTCCGCACCTCCGTTTCAAATCTCCTTGGCCTGAGAGAGGTTGTAACCCTCTAGGAGGTCCGCCTCACCCCTTCAGGGTACGGAGTAAAAACATTTATTAGTACTAGATTCTTAACTTCTGTGATTCAATCTGTAGTAGTAGTAGTGGTAAACTTGGTTAGTTGTCTATGCGGTAGTGTTATGTTGCTGTAAGTTCGCATTCGAAATATGTTAATTTCGAACCCCACCGTTGGCAACCCTTAAAAGTGTTTTCAATGAATTTGCATCTTCACATCTGTTAAAGTGAGGTTTTAGCCTACCTTCTCAGTCTTTGCCCTTTTCTACCCCGTCGTCGCCGAAGTAACATGTATGTTTAAAGACAGCCAACGGAAGAGGAACACTTGACGAGATGCATGGCGTACATGCTTGACAGTACTGCAGTTTAGTCTCAGGCAACAGCGTATGCTTGACTTAGTGATAATGAGATGCGAAGTTCAGGCATTTCTTTTTCCAGAAAAATACGTGTTCAGCTTTTGTTCTTATGATCCTACTTAAGTGTCAGGAATTGGAAGTTTATTTCATATCTTTGTGTTAAAATTTTACAGGCCCTTCCCCCTACTTCCTCCTTTGTAAATCCACCACAAAATTAAAATTGTAAACGTGTGGATCTGCTGATATCTTCGATTAAGTCGATGGGAATAGAAATTAAGTGCTCTATGGGAGGTTGGATGAGAATGATCCCATAAATATCTTGACGAGAATGGATTGAAGGGTTACCTGCTGTGGTTAGGGGCTAAGTCAATGTTTATTTTAACTCGAACCGGGAAGAAATGTGTCTAGCAAAAGTTACGTTCCCGGTGTGTAATTGGTGCTTTCGTCGTGAATTTTGAAATTTATGAGAACTTCGTGTAGCAATAGCAAATATAATTAGTTGAAAATTTCAGGCGGAAATTAGCACTATGATTATTTTTATTACAAGACAATGTGCCTGTTTGAATGCAGCAAATGGCTTACAAAAGCGTGTGCTTTAAAAATAAATGTCATCAAGTAGAAAACATTAACTTAAAATGTTGTAAGCGATAGCATGCCTTACCTTCATTTAATGAACTTTACTGTGATCACATTGTAACGGTAAAATTTTGTGTTTGGAGCTCTTTGATCTGTTTCAAACCTTTAAATGTGGATCAGATTGCAGGTAGAGACTTTTCATAACTTCTTGCAAGAAAAGAATCTGAATGTTGTACTCGTTAGCGAGCAATGGTGTATAATTTAAAGGTTAAATCAGAAATTAGATATGACTAGATGTGACACACTTCTTTTATTGTAATGATTCACCGGCTCGTTTTGGTACCGTTCACCAGCAGATTGGTTTTAGAAATCTCTCTGTTTTCATTTGATCGAATGACATGCCTGCATGGCTGTTCGGTGTAGTGGGTTCGAATACCATTGACGGTAAGAGTGAAGATAGTTTTCCGTGGTTTCCAATTTTCACACCAGGAAAATGCTGGGACTGTACTTTAATTAAGGCCACGGTCGATTCCTTCCCAATCATATCCCTACCCTATCGCACTGTCGCCATAAGACGTAAGTCGGTGCGACGTAAAACCAATAACAAAAGTATTAAGTTTTCATTCCAGATGGGTGTGTCTCCAGTTGTTCTGATTAAGTCATATATAACGTGAATTTATTTGTAATTCTTCTTTCTCCGCATCTCCATCACTTCTGTTTAGCACATCTAGGTATTGATCTCGGGCATCTCATTTCGCAGACCATAAATCTTATTTCATCACCTGCTTTTGTTGTTCGGTTTCCTCCGGCTTATTATAGCTCATACCTTGTCAAGTTATTGTGACGACTTGCTAGGTCGTGCTTACATGGACTAAGGAAGCTATCTCATATATAAAATATGTTAAGATTTTTAGTTTCTAAATTCTATTATTATTATTATTATTATTATTATTATTATTATTATTATTATTATTATTATTATTATTATTATTATTATTATTATTATTACTATTATTATTATTGTTACCGAGCTTTTGTGGTAGTTATGCGTGAAAGAAGGTGCGGGGTGGTGAACGGGTCTCAAGCTACGAAAGTAAAATTAATTTAAAATTTAACCAGGTTATATTTTCTTTTCAAAAACAAAGAAATAACAAGCATGGCAGGTACAAAGTAGCAAGTCAAAGGGTAGTTACAATATTTACAGGATTTGGGCTTCGAGCCCTGAAAACACAATGCTAGGGCAATCAGCCCAATTTTATCCCAAATACACTTTTCAACAGAGGGGCAGAAAACCCCATTCATGCCTAGGAGCGCTTGCTCCAAATTACACTGAGAAGCCTCCACGAGGCATACAACACTCAATTTTTAAAAGAGCCACTCGCTCTCAAATTTAAGCCTCTCCCAGGCCACACCAAACTCCACCTTCAAGCTGTCCTCAACGGACGTAAACACAGGGGTAAAATACCCAATCTACTGAGGTCTATTAAATGAAAAGGAGGTTAATTAAATGACCTCTAAAATAACAATTTGAGAGGAGGCGAACTTGCACTCCTAATACACTTTGATTAAGACCTACTTGGCACTAGGCCGTTAATACAAGGGCTAATCCCATACTAAAGAGGTGACTTAAGAAGAGAACAATTTGTTTTACGTTAACGAAGAATAGGTTGAGAAAAATAAGTTCACCTCAAAACAATATGAGTGGGAGCTCGAGAGGGTTAGCACTCTCTATCCCAGTATGTAGCTTAAAAGAGAATAGAAGAAAAGATCGTTTCATTTTAGGAAAAGGTTACATGGAGGAACGCTTCGCACCCGCCCCGAGAGTTAAACTGCTGAGCTAGCAAAGAAAGAAGTTATTAATCGGCCATTACCTTATTGATGACCGCTGCCGAGGAAAGAGGCGCTTCCCGCCTCCTGCTATGTACTTTATACACTGAAAGATGGAACAGAAGTGGCCCGGAGACCCTAAAATCAGCAGTTTATATCCTCTCGCGGAAGGTTCTAGGCGTTAGGGGAATGAAAACACCCTCCCACAAACTTTTTATTGGCTCGGGTACAGAAACATATCCAAGTTGGGGGAAGATACATCGGATTGGTCGGAAATAACTCAAAGAAATTCAGGATTGGTTAAATGCAAAACAAGGGGAAAGAGAGGGGTATACAGCCAACTTAAACAATAACTGAAAAAAATTTTAGCAAAGACAAACATTTGAAATAAAAATTTCTCCAACAAAATAGTTCTTTGACTTCGCACTAGGGTGCACTATTGTTGATCTTCAGTAGTGTCCTCTAGAAGAGAAAGTTCACACTTCTTACTTCAAGCGAAACAAAAACACATCAAAAATGACACAGTTCAAAAACTCAAAATTTTCCACGTGGTGACATCTTCTGAGAAAGTAGAGAATTAATAGCGTAGACAAAGTTCAGACTTCCTCCAGCAGAGGAGTTTCAACTGGCGCAAATTTTAAATTAGCGGCGTGGAGGTGTACCGCCCGGTACAGACCTCCCCCCCAAAAGTACCTCCAGGGGTGGCACATGAAATCTGTTTGAAACAAGGTCCAAGTTATGCTGTGGATATGAAGATTGATTGCAGAAGCATTTATAAGATTTTCTTAATTTGGTTTGATTCAGTTTCAAAATTTTGTTGTTGCAGGTGAAGTAAAGTCTTTATATTTGTAGAAGTTGAATTTCTGAAGATAAACTTTTAATACTTAGAGGTGAAGAAAAATTTTTGCAATTGCCGCCAAATATTGCTGTTGAATTCCCAAGTGTAGTCATCGCTTATCGTAACTGTCCATGTAGTTGATGTTGATTAAGTTGAATGGCCAGACCGGCCGTTGCAGCTTGCGTCCAAAGGGAGGCCGCTCGGACCCCTCAAGTACCCTGAGATACCGCTCGCCCGCACTATGAGGGGAGCAGAGGTGTTGAAACACGCCGCGCCCGCGGTGAACATATACAGGCTGCGGGCAAGTAGCAGGTCGTGCGCCGCGCATCAGCCTCGGCCGGGAGGAGAGCTCCGGCTCGCCGTGCACCTGACGTACTCGCTGGAGAAGAGGGGGCCCGTCCTCTGCCCCAGTTGCTGCACGGCGCCGCGCAGCTGCGGGGGCACTGAAACATTAAAGCTAGGCGGCAGAATTGTGTTGGACCATCATCTTTTTGAGGGCACAGGCTTGGTGAAGAGGTTGAGGGGTCAGCGGCGTGCAGATGTCCATGGCATTTAATATAATCCAGCCACAGTGTGTATTGGAGCAGGAGACGGGAGCGTGGTAATGGCCGAGGCAAGGACAGGATGGCAGTTTAACAAATCGGGGGAGGTTTCACACAAATGCTTACATATAAAACAAAATATTATAGAAGGGGCAGAAAGCCTTAAAAGTGAAACTCAAAAAAAAAAAATAACCTTCATATTCCTTTCAAAATAATATGAAGCAAGTTAACACAGAAATTACACCGGTTTCACCTGGGACAGGTGAACTCTAAATATCCTCTCGGTGGCTGGATTACTTAACAATAAGGTAACCGGCGTAAGGAAATCCAGAATAATGCATGGCCCATGGAATCTGGGGGCAAGCTTGCCCGCGGGAACAAAGTTCTTGACCATCACCTGGTCACCTACCTTCAAAGTGGTGGGTCTCCGTCCACGATCATACCTTTCCCTAACCTTTTCATGAGATACCTTAAGATTGGCTTTAGCCTTCTTCCAAAGATCTTTAATATTATCCGGATCTATTGTCTCGGGTAGAATGTCACTCAGAGACCAGAGGTTAGAGAGCGGCGAGTTGGGAACAAACTTGAACATCAAAGAAGCTGGAGTAAATTTATGTGATTCATGAACCGCCGAATTCAAAGCAAAAGCTAACCAATGCAGGGACGTGTCCCACCTGGAATGGTCATCATGATGATAGGCAATAAGTGCGGACCTGAGATTACGATTAACCCGTTCAGCCAGAGATGGTTGAGGGTAATAAGCAGAAGTAGTTACATGAGAGATGGATAAGTCAAAACAGAATTTACGAAAAAGATTTGATGTAAACGCCTTAGCATTATCGGACACAATATATTGGCACGGACCAAAGGAAGCAAAAATAGAATTTAGGCAAGTAATGGTGGACTGAGCGGTAGCCAGCTTAGTCGGAAATAACCAGGAAAATCTTGTAAAACCATCTACACATACAAAGATGAATTTGTTGGCATTTCCCTTCGACTGGGGGAAGGGTCCTACATAATCAATATACAGGCGTTCCATGGGGCGCGATGCTTGATGCGAAGACATAAGACCTACCTTGGTGGACATGGTGGGTTTACTGAGCAAACAAGATTTACAAGCTTTTACAAGTTCACGGATTTCACCGTCCATACCTTTCCAGGTGAACATTTCACGAATCTTTTCACGAGTTTTAAATATTCCCAGATGCCCCCCCAATGGGGTCTCATGATAGTATTTGAAGATCATAGGCACAAGGACGGCTGGAACGACAACCTTCATCATCTTGTCATGCCTCGAAGGGCAACATAAAACACCATTCCTCAGAACATAAGGGACGACATGTTCCCCAGAAGAAAGGGTTTCCATTATCGGAGCCAGCGTCGGATCTTCATGTTGGTATTTCTCGATATCCCTAAAGAGCATGGGGGCATCCGTTAAGATGGCATTAACATCAGATAGTATGGACTCGGGAGGTGATGAACTGTCGACCGGTTCTTGGGTCTCGACGTCGTTTGAAAACATACGGCTGAGTCCATCAGCGACAATATTTTCGGTACCTCTGATATGTCTAACATCAAACTGGAAGGCAGAAATACGGATGGCCCAACGGGCTATACGACCAGTACGACGCGGCCTACCTAAGACCCAGCTTAAGGCTTGATTATCTGTCTCCAGGTCGAATTTAACATGTTCCAGATAGAGACGGAACTTCTCTAAGGCGAATAAGACTGCCAAACCTTCGAGCTCATATATGGAATACTTGGCTTCTTGAGCCGGCAATGTCCTAGATGCATAGGCGATGGGTCGCCTCCCTAGTTCAGTCTCTTGAAGAAGGACTGCCGCTACTGCTGACGACGACGCGTCGGTTTGGACGATGAATTTCTTTGAGAAATCAGGCATAGCAAGTACAGGGGCATTACAGAGAGCTAATTTAAGGTCTTCGAAAGCGGCTTGTTGAGAAGGTCCCCACTCAAATTTGATGCCTTTCCTACGGAGAAGGTTTAAGGGCGCCGCTCTATTAGCGAAGTTAGGAATAAACTTCCTGAAGAAATTCACCATACGAATAAACCTGGCGATGCCTTTGATGTCCTTGGGAGGTTTAAAATCACGGATGGCCTGTGTTCTAGAATGATCGACGGCTACACCATCAGGTGACACAATATGCCCTAGGAAAGACATAGAGGGTTTAGCAAAGGCAACCTTGGACAACTTAACCGTTAACCCAGCTTTACGTAGGCGATCGAGAACTTCTCGCAGATGATCTAGATGCTCTTCAAAAGTCTCTGAAAATACGACGACATCATCCAAGTAGTGATATAAGTACTCAAATTTGATGTCGGAGAAGACCCTATCTAGCAGCCTAGTGAGTACAGCTGCTCCCGTGGGGAGCCCGAAAGGCACGCGGTTGTATTCATATAAATTCCAGTCCGTGGCAAACGCTGTAAGGTGTTTAGACTCTTCGGCAAGGGGAATTTGATTATAGGCCTGATTCAAGTCCAAGATAGTAAAGAACTTGGCCTTACGAAACCACGAAAAACAAGAATGAAGTTCGGGAAGGGGCACAGATTGTAACACCACCTTCCGATTGAGAGCCCTGTAATCAATGACAGGCCTGAAGCCCCCTTGGGGTTTCGGGACTAGAAAAATAGGCGAGGAATACGCTGACTTAGAGGGCCTAATAATACCATCCTTCAACATCTGATCGATAATTTCTTTCAGAGCCTTCAATTTAGGTGGAGATAGCCTATACGGTGGAAAACGGACAGGAATCGAATCCGTGACCTCAATTTTGTATTCTATCAGGTCAGTAACACCAAGAGTATCAGAAAACACCTCTGGAAACGACTGACACAGCTTACGAATACTATCAGCCTGCTCCTCAGGTAGATGTCTAAGGTCTAACAACATCTCATCCTGGGTAGGCGAAATAGAAGAACATGATGCAGAATTACACTTTAATAAAGGGATGCTACAATTAGAGGCAAATTTGAAAGTGCAAGACCTACTCTGAAGATCGAGCACAAGACCAGTGTGAAAAATAAAGTCCGCTCCCAATATAATGGGGCAAGACAAGAGCTTGGCCACAAACAATTTAACTTTCCAAGTAAATTTAAAAATACGAATTTTGACCAATAAGGAACCTAGAATTTCTAATGGGGATGAATTAGCCGAAACATATTGAACAGGAGATGAGACATAGTCAGGTAGTTTACAAACAGATTTCAATTTAGAATACCATTCAGCCGAAATAATCGAACAAACACTGCCTGAATCTAAGAGAGCTGTAATAGGCTCGTTATTTAACTCAATCTTAAGAAAAGGAACAGGTGCGGGGGAATCCGCCGCAATCCTAAGACACTCTTTGGGACCTTCAAAAGATAAATTTGAAAATTGCTCGTTCCCTGAATTTACAACCTGTTTACTAGGGGCTGAGTCTCGGGAAGATGGATTAGTCGACTCAGCCGAAGCCACTAGTCACTTTTTATTATTGGCATAGGTAGAATTTGCACCAGAAGTTGAGCAGGAGGGGGTGCTATTCGAGTTTGGGCAATTCTTGGCGATATGTGAGAAAGCCCCACATTTAAAACAGCCTTGTGCTGAACCAGCTCCATTATTTGCCCTACTAGTTTTGACCAATGGACATTTATTGCGAAGATGGTCAGGCGACCCGCAAGCATAACATTTACGGGGTGTGACTGGTCGGCGAGGTGGAGGCCGAGTATTACTAAACGAAGGAGGGGGTTCTTTTGCCACACGCAAAGAATCGGCGTACCTAACTCCTTCCGCTGAGACGGCCAACGCTTCAAGTTCAGAGAAAGTTTGCGGGCACGCCGCGAAACGCAAGTATGACCTATAAGATGGTGAAATACCTTCCACAATAGCTTGTACAATTTGATCCTCAGGGAAGTGAAGAGCAAACACCCTAGTATAAAACTTAATGTCTTGTATGAAATCAGCCAAGTTATCATCCAAGCGCTGTACACGATAATAGTACTTCTGAATCAGAGAAGACCTCGCGCGGGCGGGAATAAAATTTGCAAGCAAGTGTGCATGAAAATCTTCAATAGATGACTGTTCGGCTATGGCTCTTACTATTTTGTCAGAAAGAATACCAATTGCATAAGGATAGATAATTTGCAAAATTTGACATGGAGAAAGAGAAAACACAAGGGCATGATCCTGAAATTCAACCAGAAATCTTAAAAATGAAATTACTTCACTGGTGGTATTAACCGAAAACTTAGAGATACCTCTGAGCAACATTGCCAATGGGTGAGGCAAGCTGCTAAACCCGGGTGACATAGTAGGTAAAGGTTTCAATGGCAAGGAAGTTAATTCCGAACGGATGTTACTCAACGATGCACGGCGTTCAGATTCGTTGTCCAATGGGGCAGAGATAGTTTGAGCAGCAACGGTTATCCTATTAACTTCTCCCTTATGAGGCTCTTCCTCGCTACCTACATTCACTGTGGTGGGTAGATCGCTTTTGGGAGGAACCTCCCCTGTTAACAATTGAGTGACCTTGCTAGATAATTCAGACATATTTTCAAGCAGCGTACTAGCTTCCTTCTTCTGAACGTCATTCAACTTTAGAGACAACAGATCGTTAACTCTATTTGAAAAGTGATATAGCCTAGCTTGCACACGCTTAATTTGATTAGGAGAAGGATCATTTTCATCAAAAAACTAACTACAGAAGCTAGCCCAGTAATATTCTCCGTGATCGTGGAAAGAGAGTCGTCAATTTCTTTCTCTCCCAAATTGGGGATGGAAATGGGCAAATCTAGTGACTCTCTAAGCTTGTTTGTGTCTACTGCAACCGTGCCTCCAGATTGTACATTTCTAATAGTCAATTCATAGATCAACTCCTCCTTGCGCAAATAGTTAAGATGGAGAACATCGCGAGGGCCGGGCATGGTGACAGAACAATTTTGAAAAACTCAAAGATTCCAGCAACTGGGAAAATAGTTAGAGTTCGGAACAAAACAATGTTTAGCCGTCAAAAGGGGCTAAATTGAGACCCATTCAACCACGCTCTGCTACCACTTGTTACCGAGCTTTTGTGGTAGTTATGCGTGAAAGAAGGTGCGGGGTGGTGAACGGGTCTCAAGCTACGAAAGTAAAATTAATTTAAAATTTAACCAGGTTATATTTTCTTTTCAAAAACAAAGAATTAACAAGCATGGCAGGTACAAAGTAGCAAGTCAAAGGGTAGTTACAATATTTACAGGATTTGGGCTTCGAGCCCTGAAAACACAATGCTAGGGCAATCAGCCCAATTTTACCCCAAACACACTTTTCAACAGAGGGGCAGAAAACCCCATTCATGCCTAGGAGCGCTTGCTCCAAATTACACTGAGAAGCCTCCACGAGGCATACAACACTCAATTTTTAAAAGAGCCACTCGCTCTCAAATTTAAGCCTCTCCCAGGCCACACCAAACTCCACCTTCAAGCTGTCCTCAACGGACGTAAACACAGGGGTAAAATACCCAATCTACTGAGGTCTATTAAATGAAAAGGAGGTTAATTAAATGACCTCTAAAATAACAATTTGAGAGGAGGCGAACTTGCACTCCTAATACACTTTGATTAAGACCTACTTGGCACTAGGCCGTTAATACAAGGGCTAATCCCATACTAAAGAGGTGACTTAAGAAGAGAACAATTTGTTTTACGTTAACGAAGAATAGGTTGAGAAAAATAAGTTCACCTCAAAACAATATGAGTGGGAGCTCGAGAGGGTTAGCACTCTCTATCCCAGTATGTAGCTTTAAAAGAGAATATATAAAAAGAGTAGTTACATTTAGGAAAAGGTTACATGGTGGAACGCTTCGAACCCGCCCCGAGAGTTAAACTGCTGAGCTAGCAAAGAAAGAAGTTATTAATCGGCCATTACCTTGTTGTTGACCGCTGCCGAGGAAAGAGGCGCTTCCCGCCTCCTGCTATGTACTTAATACACTGAAAGATGGAACTGAAGTGGCCCGGAGACCCTAAAATCAGCAGTTTATATCCTCTCGCGGAAGGTTCTAGGTGTTAGGGGAATGAAAACACCCTCCCACAAACTTTTTATTGGGTAGGATACAGCAACATATTCAAGTTGGGGGAAAGTACCTATGATTGGTCAGAAATTAATAACAGAAATTCGGGATTGGTTAAATGCAAAACAAGGGGAAAGAGAGGGGTATACAGCCAACTTAAACAATAACTGAAAAAAAATTTAGCAAAGACAAACATTTGAAATAAAAATTTCTCCAACAAAATAGTTCTTTGACTTCGCACTAGGGTGCACTATTGTTGATCTTCAGTAGTGTCCTCTAGAAGAGAAAGTTCACACTTCTTACTTCAAGCGAAACAAAAACACATCAAAAATGACACAGTTCAAAAACTCAAAATTTTCCACGTGGTGACATCTTCTGAGAAAGTAGAGAATTAATAGCGTAGACAAAGTTCAGACTTCCTCCAGCAGAGGAGTTTCAACTGGCGCAAATTTTAAATTAGCGGCGTGGAGGTGTACCGCCCGGTACAATTATTATTATTATTATTATTATTATTATTATTATTATTAACAAATACATCGCAAATGGGAAAATATCCCGGTGGCAATGGTCACTTTCAGTAGTGTAATAATAAAGTAAAGTTAACATAATTACCTAACAACAACAACAACAACAACAACAACAAGAGAACAACAAGCAATTCCGTGGAAAGAAAATATTAGAAGAAATACTACTAGTTTAACATTCTAATTCCAGCCGAAAGTCGCAAATTCAGTGTCCGTCGTTTAGGGCTTTTACTTTTCACTGGCACTAATCGTCATCTTAAACGATTTGATACCGGAAGGGAAGGTAAGGGTTATTCTGTCCGAAGGCAGGTCCGAACTTCCGCAAGGTGTTCCTGAGCCGGAGTTTACGTGCGTTAGGGTAGCCAGTTCCTTTCCGCTCCTCAATTCCCTTACCCCCCACCAACAGCGTGTGGCAACCCATCCAACTCCTGACCACGCCCAGTGTTGCTTGACTTCGGAGATCTCACAAGATCCGGTGTTTCAACACGGCTACGGCCGTTGGCATACCGGAAGGGAATCTATCAAATTCCAGAAAGGAATTAATTGGTATGTTTACATGTTAATTGGAAATCCTGGCATTCTCAAAAATCAGGAAAATATCCAGTTTGGTCATATCTTACGAATTCGGCTTGATACCACTTATTCTAGAAGGCAAGATAGCTGCAGTCGCTTAATTGCGGCCAGTATCCAGTAATCGGGAGATAGTGGGCTCGAGCCCCACTGTCGGCAGCCCTGAAGATGGTTTTCCGTGTTTTCCCACTTTCACACCAGGCAAATGCCTGGGCTGTACCTTAATTAAGGCCACGGCCGCTTCCTTCCATTTTCCAGGTCTTTCCTATCCCATCGTCGCCGTAAGACATACCTGTGTCGGTGCGACGTAAAGCAAATAGAAAAAAAAAAAAAGAAGTTCGGTGCGAAACCTCCGATACTATTAATAGTTCGATATCCACGATACGGGAAAATAAGAATAATTAATCCGAAATTTTCACCAATGATCTGTGGGAAGAAGAAGAAATAATTATTCAGGGTGCCTTTGAGAAAGGTTCCAAAATGTACAGAGAAGGCAGTACGCAACAAATGAAGGAAGAAAGGTTCTATGAACATTCGTCACAAAGCCAATATCTTAGGAGTTATCCATTACCACTACTATCAATGACCACGAAATTCCAATAATAATTTACGGTGGGTCGTAAGCAACGGATGACCGAAATACGTTCGTACCTAAACAATGGTCGTAAACTTACTAACTTGTGTTATGGTCTTGTTATGATGGGGCACCGGTTCATTTTCATCGCAGGGTTAGACGACACATAACACTTGTCTTCCATGAGTGATGGATAGGTCGGGGTGGGCCAATACCTTGGCCTGCCCGTTCGCCTGACCTTAACCCTTTAGATTGTTAACCTTGGGAACATGCGAAGACCATGGTGTATGCGGTACCCATAATGATGTGGATACACTACGAAAACGCGTGTTCAATGCGTGTAATGCAATCCGACAACAGCCAGGGTTGTTCCAAGGAATGCATGATCCCATGCGACATAGGACGGAAGGCTGCGTTGCAATGAAGGACTGTCACATCGAGCATATGTTGCGAGGCGTACATCGAAGACATGGTGGCCGTTGATGGTAGTAGTACCGAACCATAACTCCGAAGATATTGGGTTTGCGGCCAATGTTTACAGGGCCTTTTTCTTCCTTCGTTTATTGTGTGCTGCCTCTCCTATAAATATTCAAGGACATTCTGTATACAGTATGCTCCAAACAAACAGTACTGAATGTCACCAGAAACCTGCCGCTCGAATGACAATGAAAGTAGCAACATGAAGCTACAGCGTACACCACGATGAGGTCACTTACCCTTCTACAACACCACTTTGGAAATCGCTTACTTTCCGAGGAATGGAATTCCCGTATCCTTCCCACTCCCCGCATCTCACACCCACAAATGCCTACATTTGGAGCATGCTGAAAAAAAACTTTTTCCAGTCATATGATCCACCTACGAATGCTCCCGAATTACTAGAGAAGATACAGTCATTTTCTGTGTCCTCGTGGCAACTTGTTTTCATCAACATGTTCGACAATGTACAAGACTGTTATGAACAACGCGTGAGACTTGAGGGTGCACATTTTTAACACATGCTGTCCTGACACAGTTATAAGTGTTGAATGTTATAGTGACGTATCTTGATGTTCAGACCATGTTTGTAATTTCAGTACTGTTTGGTTTGCCGCATACTGTTATAATGACCATTAAAAATCCACAGCCTGTTTCCAGTTTCAGCCGGGTCAAGAATGGAATCAAGAAGCTCCCGTCTAGGCCGAGGATGGGAATTGTGCCGGCTGCTGAAGCCTGTCGCACTCCTTTAGAGCAATGATTAATGACTGACAGATGAAATGAAATGATATTCGAGAGTATTTCTGGAATGAAAGATGACGGGGAAAAACGGAGTACCCGGACAAAAACATGTCCCGCCTCCACTTTGTCCAGTAGCGAATCTCACATGGAGTAACTGGGACTTGAACCACGTAACTCAGCG
The DNA here is from genome assembly GCF_040414725.1 of Anabrus simplex. Lineage (NCBI taxonomy): Eukaryota > Metazoa > Arthropoda > Insecta > Orthoptera > Tettigoniidae > Anabrus > Anabrus simplex. The sequence goes on from NC_090268.1 coordinate 282,974,792, forward strand.
GTGAGAGGCCGGCGAGCTCCCGCCTGAACTACAGAGGCTACAATAATGGCCATTATGACTGTAATTGTTGTTTGAAAAGATCTGTGATTATGCTGACTCTGATCAATCAATCACTACTGTTCTGCATTTAGGGCAGTCGCCCAGGTGGCAGATTCCCTATCTGTTGTTTTCCTAGCCTTTTCTTAAATTATTTCAAAGAAACTGGATATTTATTGAACATCTCTCTTGGTAAGTTATTACATTCCCTAACTTCCTTTCCTACAAATGAAAATTTGCCCCAATTTGTCCTCTTGAATTCAAACTTTATCTTCATATTGTGATCTTTCCTACTTTTAAAGACACCACTCAAATTTATTCGTCTACTAATGTCATTCCATGCCATCTTTGCACTGACAGTTCGGAACATACCACTTAGTCGAGGAGCTCGTCTCCTTTCTCCCAATTCTTCCCAGCCCAAACTTTGCAACATTGTGAGGGTCCCATAACTGGAACCATAACTCTAGTAGGGGTCCTTCGAAAAACAGATATGAAAGAAAAGGAATGTTTTAATCCTGGGAAAAGTGACTGTATCAGGACTTGTAATAAAAGTGTGTATTACAGTGGCAGAGATTTATATCAGTGATGACCCGAAATTATAGGAGGAAAAGGTTCTCAATATGATCTACTCCAGAAACTCTCAATTCTGAAAGGACTCTCACCCTCCGAGAATATCATCGGATGATCGGTTAACCGAGCAATAATGAACGTAGGAAAGATCACAATATGAGGATCAAGTTGGAATTCAAGAGGACAAACTTTTTTTTTTGCTAGGGGCTTTACGTCGCACCGACACAGATAGGTCTTATGGCGACGATGGGATAGGAAAGGCCTAGGAGTTGGAAGGAAGCGGCCGTGGCCTTAATTAAGGTACAGCCCCAGCATTTGCCTGGTGTGAAAATGGGAAACCACGGAAAACCATCTTCAGGGCTGCCGATAGTGGGATTCGAACGTACTATCTCCCGGATGCAAGCTCACAGCCGCGCGCCTCTACGCGCACGGCCAACTCGCCCGGTAGAGGACAATCTAGGGCAAATATTAATTTATAGGAAGACGAGTTAGGGATTGGAATAACTTACCAAGGGAGACGTTCAATAAATTTCCAATTTCTCAGAAATCATTTAGGAAAAGGCTAGGAAAGCAACAGATAGGGAATCTGCCACCTGGGCGATCAGTATTGATTGATTGAACGTCACTTCGTATACAGCCAGTAACATGTGTGTGTGCTTACAGAAGTTCTCTAAACAAAATTCATATTATTACGTGCCACACGAGTTCGTATGCGTGATACACGCGGACGGGAAGTCCTCGTACTTGGGCGTGGTGTAGTATTTTCGTTTTCAAGGGCATTCATAATCAAATGTTTTACTCCTAGAAAGTTATTTGAAGGTTATCTGAACTTCCATAATCGGCAACTTTTCAAACAAATTTAATGAATGCAACGTTTCGCATATTAGAAAGGTAGATTATTCCTTACAATACCACTCTGGTCCTATATTTCAACACGGCTACACTCTTTGTTTTCTTAACACATTTCTAACATTTAGAAAACAAAAATTCACCGAGCAATAATTGGCCGTGCGTCTTGGGTCACTGTCTAAATTAGAAAGCAATAGACTATATAAATTATCTAAAGCAACAACGATGACTGTCATAAAATATGGAGGGATTTAAAACAGTTTTACTGTTTTACCATGAGTTCCCGAGTTCGATTCCCGGCAGGGACGGCAATTTTAGCCATCATTGGTTAATTTCGCTGACATGGAGCTTGGATGTATGTGTCGTCTTTATCATCATTTCACCCTCATCACGACGCGCAGGTCGCCTATGGGAGTCAAATCCAAAGATCTGCACTAGGCGAGTCGAAGATGTCCTCGGACACTCCCGGTACTGAAAGCCATACGCCAATTTTTATAACCATGAGTCATAATAAAAGGAGCGTAGGAACATTTTTGTACATTTAGTGCAATAATATTATATATCTATTTTATGAATATTACATATTTACTATATTTTTATGTACATACAGGTTCTACGAAAAGTTTAAGGACATCTGCATATTTCATGAAGATGATTCCTGTCCTTAAACTTGTAGTCTTAGGCGTATGATTGTTCACAGGGAACTAGAACATATTTAGAGAAACATATGCTGACATTTTTATTAAAATATCGTTCTTTGTTTCGAAGTTATTATGTTTTTAATGTACTAATAGTTGGGAAGAAAACAGCTATTTTTTAATATTTGAGGAGCGCTGGACAGTACAATATGGGGATTACATTAATAATTTTTGTTATGGATAAATACAGATACCTGAACAAAATTTATAGTTGTAATAGAACAACTGAATATGTTTCCGTTTAAAAATATCCCCCGTTTAATAGTTCGCAATAGAACTACAGAAGGTGGTAAAAGCAAAAACACCCCTTGACTTTGGCTGGACAGGATTCCCCTGAAACTACAGAGATTGTTGTTGTGTTACATTGTACTGTAGATATCCCGCTACAATATAGCACACACATTATCTCGGTAGCTTGAGGGGTCTCCTGTCCATCCAAGGTCAAGGTATGTTTGTTTTCTACCACTTTCTGTGGTACTGTTGTGAGCTATAAAACGGATGATATTTTTAAATGGAAATATAGTCTGTTTCTCTATTGCAGTTATAAATAGCCGGGCTGAGTGACTCAGACGGTTAAGGCGCTGGCCTTCTAACCCCAACTTGGCAGGTTCGATCCTGGCTCAGTCCGGTGGTATTTGAAGGTGCTCAAATACGACAGCCTCGTGTCGGTAGATTTACTGGCACGTAAAAGAACTCCTGTGGGACTAAATTCCGGCACCTCGGCGTCTCCGAAGACCGTGGGACGTAAAGAAAACATTATTATTATTTATAAATATTCTATAGATATGTGTTTCTCCACAGCAAAAGTTATTACTGTAATCCCCATATTGTACCCGCGCAGATTTCCTCAAGTATTAAAGCATGGCTATTTTCTTTCCAATTATTATAAACAAGAACTTCAGTAACTTCGAAATGAAAATTTCTGCAAATGTTCCTCTAAATATGTTCTAGTTCCCTACCAACAATCGTATGCCTGAGACTAAAACTTTAAGGACAGGAATCATGTTCATGAAATATCCAGGTGTCCTCAAACTTTTGGTAGGACCTGTGTTAAGCACTTTGATATTGCATAAAAAGGCCTATACACGAGTTACTTTTTTTTTTGCTAGTTGCTTTACGTTGCACCGACACAGATACGTCTTATAGCGACGATGGAATAGGGAAGAGCTAGGTGTGGGAAGGAAGCGGCCATGTCCTTAATTAAGGTACAGCCTCAGCATTTTCCTGGTGTAAAAATGGGAAACCACGGGAAACCATCTTCAGGGCTGCCGACAGTGGGGTTCGAACCCACTATCTCCCGGATGCAAGCTCACAGCTGCGTGCCCCTAGCCGCACGGCCAACTCGCCCGGTACACGAGTTACTGTTGAGTGTCCCCCAATAGGTACATTCTTGTATGTTTTACGTTTGCGAGGATACATACGCTCTGATACCTTTGATAGCTGACTGAATGTCTTCCGGTATTTCGGGAAGAACATACCTTAACGCAGCAATGAAATTATATTTTCAATATCTTCTGCACGGAAGTTATAATTAACAATTGGATGGCTAGATGTTCTTATGATAATACAAGTAACACTTAGCTCGAGCAATACTTACAAAGGCTCGCAATTACAGTTTCAGTTTTTATTGTCCTTAAAACTGTATTATGATACTTTTAATAATGCAACATTCGTCAATGATATAGTGATTAAGAGGTATATCGTACTGATGCAGTGAGGCTGAAACATGTGAACAGTTTTAGCTTCTTAGACTAAAAATTGGCCACCGCAAACATTCGCTCTCTAAACTATATCTTATTATGTAAGTCAAATATATGCCTTTGCTGGCAGGACCTAGTGTTTACAGTGCACTATGTCTTCTGGTATGGTCTAGAGCAATTTTGTTACTTTCATTGATCTGTCTCTGTTTTATCCTTGGCTTTGACAAGATGAAAGTGACTGAGGTATGAGCGATGCTAGTAATGCCATTCCTTCTGCAGCCAGTCCCTGCTATGAATGGTGTGAAAATGTTGCTCATAGGGTCGGTTGGTGCATGCATTTCAGTGGACTTGGCAGACTGATATGTAAGAGCAACGGCTGGTTCGGTGAGGAAAGCAACGGGAAACTACCTCACTCCTCATTTCCCTAGTACGCCTCCTCAGTGATGCCTAGGCCATCTATGACAGCTGATGGCAGAGCTGTTAAGGATCCAACCAGCCTTAGGGCTAAAGACTGAACATGCATACAAGTCAAATATACTATGTCCGGCGGGTAATATAACTACAGAAGCCATTCGGCGCTACTCCAAAGTGCAAACATCGGATGTCAATTCTATCCCTTGGACACAAAACATTCTACAAGTTTAATGAAGTTCAGCCATTAAGTAATATGGCGATTATCCCCAGCCCAATATTAAATTGTTTTGACGTATTGCCCGAACGTACTATATACTGTATTAATTCAGGAAGTTGGTCATTTATTCTTGAGAATGATGTAACTATGTTAAAAACCAGGAAAGATGGACTTCCTGTAGTTTTTGTTGGGACAGATTGTCCCACCAGAAGGTTTGAATGGCTGCACACACACACACTAGAAATATAACATTTGGAACTTACGCGTAAGCAACCTTTATCTCTAAGAGGTTTCAGTTTAGCAACATTCTCTTTATTCGCAGTCAGCAGGCATATGGCGTGCTTTTTGAGCGAGCAACACGTTGTATCAGAACGCATGCAATGGCTAGCGAATCTGTATGCTTTGTTGAGGCGGTTGTCTGTACTTTGGAAACTCCTGTACGAACGGGTCTCATAAGCAGTCATTTAAAAAGCTACCCCATAAATTAAGACTCCATCGCTTAATCCTGATGTCAGTGAACGTACAATAATTGAGTAATTGATTACATTTTTGCCTTCAAAAATAAATCAGTCACAAGAGTTAAGTAATAAATAACGAATTGAATGTTTCGCCCCTGGCTGTGCACGCTATGTGAGTTGATTGCATGTCTTGGAAGATTGGCGTGCTGCGTGGGTGGGGTATCGTGGCTCGGTAGCTTGGGTGTGTATCCACAAGGCACGTGCTGACTTCGCTGGTGGCGTGTCCGAACACGTAGGCTCTGTGCGTGATAGCAAGGTTATTAATTCCTCGTCCTTCGACTGCTACACTGGTATCGAATGTCTTTATACTATTTCACTGTCTAGATCAATTTGGGGTGAATATCTTCGTCTTAAGGGCCCATAACAGGCACCTTCCTCTATAGCCGTGGACTGCCAGACACGCACCGTGAGAAGAAGAGACTTCTGGATCAAAACTAGATCTCCCTGCAGATCTGCAACGACGGTACCTCCGCCGGTCAGATGAATAGGTGTCGAAAGGGATGGGAGGCCAGCTACTTGCGATATTCCCTGGTTAACGAAAAATATAAATACACCCGCAGGGTTTAACAATATGTTGACGTTATCGATGCTGGCAGAGAATTCCAGAGAATGGTCCACCCTCCTCCTTTCCAGTTACATTGGAAAGGATCCTTCTCTCACTCTCTCTCTCTCTCTCTCTCTCTCTCTCTCTCTCTCTCTCTCTCTCTCTCTCTCTCTCTCTCTCTCTCTCTCTCTCTCTCATGAATTCACAACAGGTATCAGCGATTATCATAGCGTAACATATAACATGCCAGTTGCAGTGCTTCTGCTGTTGAGCAGTAGGAAGTCTCCCGAGCTATCTGGATAAGCTCTAAGCTGACACTCGGGAATGATCTGACGAGGAGCTCTACAATCGCTTTCTAGAGAAGGCACGATATTTCAGTATTCCAGTTATAGAGAGAAATTCTGACCTTCCATGACCCGTCCTGATTCTATTGAGTCTCGAGTCCAAGCCTTGAGGAGCAGTTGGGTTCCGCTAGCAATTTGTTCTCCAGTGAATATGTTCAGGGCCATTTCTGTAGTGTTGTTCTTGCGGTCTTTCCACTCGTCCAAAGTACTGAAGTTGGTTGATGTCTTCACAGCAGCATCACAAAGGGGCGGGTGTCGAAATTACTGTCTGCGTAGACCGAGAGAGGGTTTGTGATGTAGGACATGTTGCTGAAGGCTACTGCAGATCTTTGGATGCTCTCGAACAAGAGCATTACACCTTCGTAGATCAAGTGGCATTATACCAGACAGCAGTGGGATTCAGTGGTTGAAGCAGATCTGGTGGTGCAAGATATAAGACGCGTGCTGGTATTCAGTTGCAGGTCAGTATCAACAGTAATCATCATCATCCCATATATGTATGTCTTAAGTCCTGATTCTAACTTAATTTTTCTGGCTTTCAGTGTTGCCTAGTTAACTTGAGATAGCCGGGCTGAGCGGCTCAGACGGTTGAGACGCTGGCCTTCTGACCCCAGCTTGGCAGGTTCAATCCTGGTTCAGTGTGGCAGTATTTGAAGGTGTTCATATACGTCATCCTCATGTCAGTAGATTTACTGGCTCGTAAAGAAAACTCCAGCGGGACTAAATTCTGGCACCTCGACGTCTCCATAAACCATAAAAGTAGTTAGTGGGACGTAAAGCCGGTAACATTTATTTTATTAACTCAAGAGTGATTTTCTGGTCTCTTATAGGCCCTTAACCTATTTAAATGAAATAAAAGGCCAATATACCGATACACCTATGCGGCGACTTCGATGTCGACATAACGCAGAACAAATAATTCGTCACGGTTGCGCGACACAGGTGACGACGAGTTCGACTTTGGGCAATGGGCAATACTTGTCCAGATCACTTTTGCGTGCAACATCAACGTGGAATGCCAGAATTACATCTCGTACCATCGCTTGTTGAACAGAGCGGTGAGACGATTGTCTGAGCTGCTCCCCTCTATTCCGCCTTCGCCCAAAGATGACCTAGTGTAGCTGTGACGTTCACTCAGTGATTCTCTTTCAGGAATTGCATTATAATATAAAACTACTGTTTTTTTTTAATTTATTGTAACAATGTTTTACTGTATGTATTAAAACTTAAACAAAAGCAATATCCTGATACTGAAATTATACACAGTTGTTTCGAGCTAGTAATTTTATTCAAATTATCTCCATTCACACGACGTATTCATGTTAAAAAGAAACTTGCGGCCCTGTCCCAGCACAGACTACCCGATTTCTTTTTCAATTTATCAACTGAGTGTCCCCCTTGATTTAAAATGTACCCTACATACATATCTAAATTAGTTGTGGCATTGCGTGACACTGAGAAACGTCCACCGTACAATAAATATTGATTGTTAATATTTTGTTCGTTCACCTACCCCAAGCTGTCTGTCGGCAAGGCAAGCTGTCCTCGCTGGCAGAAGATTCAACGCTGACATCTGCCGTAGGAATAGCCTAGTTACCGTTTCTGTTGGCACAGTTATGACAGTCATTGCTCCCCACGGTGGAAGTCTCACACCTCCGATGCCGAAATCTTGAAATTCCAGTGGCAGAAGCGATGAATCATAAGAAGACCAGTTCCAAAAGAGTAGCCGCTTCTTTAAAATACAAGCTCCCGAAATCGAAGCCGGAATCCTGGACTGGTAATTCAGTATGCTGTGCAGATGAACCTCCTGCTTCGAGTGGAATTAAGTGTCTATTGTCGCGGCCACCAAATTAGGCGGGTCAGAGAAATTACACTGTTGCCAAGGATATGTAGCAATTGGCGAAGAGATGTCTAACTGAACACATCATTTCGGAGTGCGAAGCAAGTTGTTCTCTCTCAAGCTCCTGATGTTACTTCATACAATGTTTCGAATCAAATTATACTACAAGCTTCAGAAAAGATTGCAGATTTCAGTGGTATAGCTATTTTCCATATAAACCACTTTAAATGATTATTAAAAATTAAAATCTTGAACGAGTAAATCCGTAGGATCATATATTGAAAATTTCAGTAAGCGGCCAAGTTTTTATTTCTTCAGCCAATAAAATTTTGTCTGTGGGAAAAATGTAAAAAATCGCCTGACTTATATTTTTTATCTGAAACATATTTCCGTGAGTCTTATAATTTTCCTGGAAAATGGCCGGGAAAGCGATCATGTAAATGTCGCTAGCTGAGGCAGTTCGGCGGGTGCGCACCAGCACTGGCTGCAGGACGCCGTAATTACTTTCGGATTACATATTAATCTCTATCAGTTTTATTACATTATAACTTTAAATATTTGAATACTGTATGTTGTACTGAGTGATATAGAAAAAGAACTACTTTAAAGAATAGGTTTACATTAATTTACAATGAAGTAAGAATCGGTTTCTAGCTTCAGGGCAATCTAAGATTTCTTAGTCACTGTCATCAGTCATCTCACTATCTGTCGAGTCGTCTTTCACACTGATGATGATGAAAGGCTCCATTCTTTCGTGCCTTACTATTTCCTCGGCCTAATCGTCTGTTTGAAGATTTTCTGCGCGATTGAAGCACTTTTCCCAGTCTGCAACAGTCACACGGTCTATGGCTTCTGACGTGAGTTTTTCTACGTCCTTTATTTTGAATGTCTTGTTCCTCTCTGCCACTTCTCTCTTGACTTGAGCCCAAATCAATTCACATTCTCTATCCATCTTTAACTGCACTTACGGTGCGAGTTCAGCAGCTGCATGACAGGGAATGACTCGGGTAAGGTGGCCTGGAGCGGATGGGCTTCAGTTTGACAGCACTGTACGATCAGCGTTGCCAATCCGTGCCCGGAGGTAAGCGACTCTCGACCATCTGTCGCTTCGCCGTTCCCATATCTGACGACAGCGCAGTTTTCCTCACGCGCCTAATTTAGTGACCGCGACAATAGTCAGAAAGCACTACCCAGGAAGACTCGACTCAGCATAATATACACTTTCTCGCGTCCAACTTTTGACTTCAACTAGTCATAAAAGAAAAGCAAAAGTGACTAATGTTAATTGAATGATGAAAATTACATTTATTCTTTCACCATGCACAACCTGAAAGTTCCTGATTTTGTAGTATCAGCAATGCTTTAAGTAATATTTTAGAAGTTACTGGATCAAACGTTGTTCTGTTTATGCTGACTGTAGGCTTTACAGTGTACAAATGTGTCATCGCACTGCGAGAAGGTTCTTCGTATTGTAATTCCTTTGTTTCCAGAAAATGTTTCGCAGACACTAAAATCTCTGGAGGTCGATATGTAGCATTTTGAAGACATTTTAGATCATTTTAAAGTCACCTTTTAAAATTTATGCATGTATTCTTGATTGTCAGGCATCTTCTTGTTCTTCTTCTTTTCTTCACGGTGCCTCAAAATATTAGTTCCTAATTACCGGCGACCTCTTAGATTTTTAGCTACCATGTTTTTCCTTCATTCCCACCTAGATATAACTGCTCCCTTTACAAAGCTGCTGGTTGTTCTTACTGATTCTTCTTGGATTTTTTCATTCTTTTTTTTTTTTTTTTGCTTTACGTCGCATCGATCTTATGGCAACGATGGGATAGGAAAGGCCTAGGAATGGGGAGGAAGCGGCCGTGGCCTTAATTAAGGTACAGCTCCAGCATTTGCCTGGTGTGAAAATGGGAAACCAACGAAAACCATCTTCAGGGCTGCCGACAGTGGGGGTCGAACCAACAATCTCCCGGATGCAAGCTCACAGCTGCGCGCTCCTAGCCGCATGGCCAACTCGCCCGTTTTTTTTTTTTTCACCTGGTAGTCTTAGAGTGGAGAGTCTGATTCTACCCAGCGCCTCACATTCGAAAAGTATGTGTTCAGCTGATTCCTCTGCTTCATTGCATTTCCTACATATATTGTCTCTTATTACTCCAATTCTATGTAGGTGTTTTTTCAGATGGCAGTGCCTGTCAACAGTCCTAATACCCATCTTATATGTTCTCTGCTTAGTTTCAACAGTTCTTTAGTATACTTCTTGTTTGGTCCTTTTATCCTTTTTCCTTTGCAAGCCTGCAGCCTGGAGTATTTTTCCAGTTCTCCATTTGTTTCTTTTGTACCCATTTTCCTTTGTAACATCGGGCTTGTCTATAGGAAATCCCGCATACAGGTTCTGGGCCTGCAAAATGTGTTTTCCTGGCCAGTTTATCTACCTTTTCATTTCCTTCTATACCTCCATGCCCCGGAACCCATATTATTTTGACAATGTTGTACTTTGAGAGCTTCAGGAGAAGTGAATGGCAATACCAGACTATTCTGGATATTATCCGGACTGCTTCTAGTGCCTTAATGGCCGCTTGGCTGTCCGTAAAAATGAAAATGTTCTTATTCCTATAGTTCATTTTCAGATGTTCTTCAAGACATGTTGTGATAGCTACCACTTCCGCTTGAAAGACTGTAGTGTGTTTGCCGAGGCTCATCTGGATTGATCTCTCAGGTCTTCCCCCGTTGATCCCTCCTCCTGTGCCATCCCCAGTCTTTGAGCCATCAGTCCACCACACTATATCTTCTTTTTCAGTTTTCCACTTGTTGAGATGCCAGTCTTCTTTTTTTATTATCTGGGTCTCAAACTGTTTTTGAAAATTGTACTTTGGCATCATATGATCAGATGGCATGTGTAGAACTTCCTCTGTTAATAACTCTGTTAATTTTACAGTGCCCTAGAGTGGATCTTTGTGCATTGCAGCACTCTGATTGTGGCAATCTATATGAACTCATTGTAGCCTGTCATTTAATGAAAGTTCATAGTGATGGTAGGTCTAGTAAATATTCGGCGTAGTTCTCATAGTCCCACTTATGGCTATGCATGCCATTCTCTGTAGGCTATCCAATCTACTACTGACTTTTCCTTGGCTTACTTTCTGCCACCAGATGATTGCAGCACAGGCCATCAACGGTCTAGTGACCGTTGATTGACCGTTGATTGTCTTAGGCCCCATGTCTTCCCGACGGCTCTTTTACATGGATACAGCAACTTCTTGGCCCGGGTTATGTTCCTTTCTATATGTGGATTCCAGGTTAGATTTTATCTAACACTACACCTAGGTGCGGTGCCTGTTTTTCCATATATATATATCTTGCCCAAAGAGCTTAAGTGGTCTCTTTCCCTCTAATTTCCTCCTCCTTGTAAAAGGGACCAGAGTTATCTTGTTCGGGTTGACTGATAGTTGTTCTTCCCGACACCAGCTCTCCACAAGGTTAAGTGATATTTGCATGAGGTCCTGTTTAACACTCATCACCTTACCTCGTACAACAATCACTAGGTCATCTGCGTATCCTTGTGTATAAAAATCCTGTTCGTTGAGCCTAGCTATGATTTTGTTCACCACGAGGTTCCACAGCAGACGAGAGCCTAACCGTCAACGTTTCTTCAAACAGGGTTGCTCGCAGCGCAGGCGATCGGGCGAGCGACAATCCTCTGAATAGATTTTTTTTAAATGTCCCTGTATATTGTAAATTCGATTTAAGAATATTTATGTACACTGACTGAGCACATGTCATGGGATAGCGGAGCACTGATGCGCAGGTGTGTTGTCTGCGCACCATACGCCCTCTGTGCCAGCGGCAGTTGTATAGGAGACATGAGCAGTGGCTGTGATTGTGACAGGTGTAACATGGAACGTCGTCGTGAGCTTGCACCGTTCGAACGGGGTATGGTGGTCGGTGCCCAACGGATGGGAAGTGCGATTTCTGAAGTGGTGCGGGAATTCGGCTTCACACGATCAACCATGTCCAGGGTGTATCGTGAATGGTTGAATGCGGGTGTCACCGTCCACAACAGACGAATGGCCGGCCGTCCAGCCACCCTCGACGACCGTGACCGGCGACATCTGGGACGAATTGTCAATATTGACAGACGGGCAACCGTGCAACAAATCACGGCTCAATTCAACACAGGCCGTGCTAAACACGTCTCCCGGTGGACAATCCGTAGGAACATGGGTTCTATGGGGGTATGGGAGCCGGCGCCGCACACGGATGCCACTCTTAACCCAACGTCATCGGACACAACGACGCGCATTTGTCGCCAGTCACCAGGGATGGATACTGGAACAATGGCGTAACGTGATATGGTCGGACGAATCACGATTTCAACTGCACCATGCCGATGGGAGGCACCGTGTATTGCGCAGACCACATGAAGCGATGGAACCCCCCTGCCTCGAAGGTGTGGTCCAGGGCGCTGGTGTCTCTGTTATGGTCTGGGGTGAACTTCCCTGGTATGGAATGGGCCGCCTAGTTGTTCTGGAAGAGACTTTGAATGGTACGCGGCATATTGAGCTGCTCGGAGACCATCGCCACGCATTTTTGGCCTTCCAGCACCCAGACGGTTCTGCGGTATTTCATGATGATAACGCGCCGCCACATCGCTCCCACGTCGCCCGGGAATGGTTCCTGGAATATGCAGCGGCGGTCCAACGACTGCCATGGCCACCCAGGATCCCCGATATGAACCCTATCGAGCATTTCTGGGATGTCCTGGAACGCAGGCTCAGTACCATGGATCCTGCACCCACGAACAGACCAGCATTGGTGGGCGCTCTGCAAACGATTTGGTGTCAGCTGCGTTCAGAGGACTACCAGGGACTTATCGACTCACATCCACGGCGTCTCACTGCAGTTCGCAGGGCCAGAGGAGGCCCCACACTATATTAGGTGACTATCCCATGACATTTGCTAAGTCAGTGTATATATATTCAAGACAATACGGAACTGATGATGAAATTTATTACATGTATGAATTCAATTTGGTCTAAGATTTTAAAGTCATATTTTACTTATTTTGTAGCATTTTTTCTAGTATTTTAACGGCATTTTATTGTTCATTTTCAGTAATGTTTAAAGTCAACAACATCTGCTCCCTAGTTATGAGGACAGCGCTTTATTGCAGTCTGGAAGTGTGATGACGACAAATAAAAATAATAATAATAATAATAATAATAATAATAATAATAATAATAATAGTTAACGATACTGGTGTAAGAATGAACTTGGCCATTGGGCACGGTTCTTGTTCGTGGTCTCAGTGAGCCTACTTTATGACGTGCTGTAAATCTCGGCGCTGAACACATAAAGCGACCTCGTCTATCACAACCTGGTCATTCGCAGCTTTCCCAAGCCGTTAACTTTAAGAATCAATTTGTAGTAAAGATAAGATAGCGAATGAGAGCTAATATTGTTCTGCCTCCATGCCGACACTTTGATTCCTGCCTTCTTGGAAATTAGGTCTTATTCTTAGACAGGATCATAGGAAATTAAATGAATTGATCATTGTATGGGCACCCATGGGGCCGCGATAACCGAGTGGCGTTGTCACTAGCTTCTGAGAAGTATCAGAATATCCTCTAGATTTCAGTAACACCAAAGTTCCTCAATACGCAAGAAATCAAATGTAAAATAGACAAGCTCTTTAGGGTGTTTTAATCGTGAAATTATCAATGTATCGCCTCAGTGTTGCAGTGGTGATGACGATTATTGTTTTTTTTTGCTAGTTGTTTTTTACGTCGCATCGACACAGATAGGTCTTACGGCGACGATGGGACAGGAAAGGGCTAGGAGTGGGAAGGAAGCGGCCGTGGCCTTAATTAAGGTACAGCCCCAGCATTTGCCTGGTGTGAAAATGGGAAACCACGGAAAACCATTTTCAGGGCTGCCGACAGTGGGGTTCGAACCTACTATCTCCCGAATACTGGATACTGGCAGCACTTAAGCGACTGCAACTATCGAGCTCGGTGATTATTGTTTTAAGAGGAAGTACAACTAGGCAATTATCCTCTAATATAGCACTAATCAGAGAGAAAAAAATGGAAGGGATCCGACACTTCGATAAATGAAGGTATCGCTCAAAGAAAGACAAAGGCCATGAAGGGCGTGAAAATTAAATACTCCCTAGGACTTGAATGTTCTAATACTGTGGGTTCGGAAAAGACTAAGTGTTGACCAAGTGAGGTCGAATAGGATAGAAGCAAGTTACGAGCCTGGCACAAGTTCAGTTCTCATCTGAGGACTCCGTGGTCGCCAACCCACGCTCCGAAGTAAATAGGCCCGGGACACCTTTTAGTCGCCTAGTGGGCTCTCAGATTGATTCCCGCACGACGATGGAGGCTAATGCACCGTTGAGACACCACCGCAAGCCTCCTTCGTAGGCCAATGCAGTGACAGTGTACTAAAGGTGATGAGTATCTACACTTGTGTTAATGCCTGCATTTGACTTTCATATCAACAATTTTCGCAGAAGAGAATCACCATTTATTTAAATAAATTCCCCACTGGTCGTTAATGCCAAATCAAGGCCCTACCCAACTTGAGGGCATTGCTTGATTATGATACCGGCCCTAAGATGTTACAAAACTGCGGAGGTAAACTTTCTCGGTCGTTCTGTCTTGTTTGACCCGATGTCGGAGGAGATTGAGGGCCGGTATTATAATAGAGGTTTAAACTGTTGGTTCAGTTTAATCTTCGGTTTATCTGTTAGTTGCGTATTACAAAACTTAATCTTAAGTTTACGTAGGGATTAACTTTACTGCCACTCATCTCCCGTTGAAACTGAAGTTTAAGAATACATAACCTTACAAAATGGCGGAACGAATGGATCTCGAAGATATTTTTGAGGGGTTTGAAGAAATGCTAAGCGATGATGAAAAAGTGGTTCAAATTATTGAACGACCACGGGCACTACGAGTTTTTCGAGCAAGGGCACGTCACTTTCATATATGCAACGAAACAGGGTTTTTAAATAGGTTTAGGCTTACAAAACAGACTGCCATAACCCTATTTCAGCAAATTGGTGCTAGAATAAAACATGCAACGAAAATGGTAAGAATGTAAAAATGACTTTTTGAACTGTTTGAACGTCAAAAGTGTAAATTTTAGAAAATAAAGTGACTTCTTTTTATTTCAGAAATCATGCTTGTAGAAACCCTCAGTCAGCTACTAATAGCATTGCGGTGTTATGCCTCTTGTAGTATGTTTATTACAATGGGAGATTTCGGAGGAATTCATAAAACCACTGTTTCACGGACTATATAAATATTTCTGTACTAATTGCACAAGCAATTATATTTCCTTAGAAGTAAAATTAGGACAATATTGTTTTTATCCGCCATTTTACCTACAAGAAGTAAACAAAACATTATCGATAGTCATCTTTTCTCGCAAGTCATGCTACCAAGATCGTATATTTTCTTCTTCACCTCAGTTTAACTTAGGTTGGATATTATAAGACTAAGTGTATAAACTGAAACTATTGCATGACTGCGGTTCGAATCCCGGTTAATGTATTTATGGTCTTTAAAATTAAAAGTTGCATCGTAGTGGTTCGGATTCCACGTAACACTGAAGATCTAATGGCTATTATCTCAGTATGAACAGTCACGTAAAATTGAAAGTTGATGTTTTTTAATGGTTATAAGTCCCTCTGCACCATTCAATTTTGAGCACAAGCCGATTAAAAGGACAATGGGAATACACGTTATATCGACCTAAGGTATTCAAATGGAGCTGTCCCGTGTGTTTGTGTCGTAATGTGTACGGCTACGAGTATTAATTTTAGCATTCAGGTTGGGTTCTGTAGTTTCTCACATGCACGGATATATCTGAAGATATATATTCAGCCCAAACCACCGTATCTCCTACCTGTCGTGAAATTGGACTAAACGGGAGATCCCCAATGGCTGTCAACTTGTAAGCGTGGGTTGGCGATCAGCGGGCACCTGGATGAGGCAGACATGTTTCCACTTAGTTATGCCAGATTTCTCACTGTCATCTTCCTATCCGATTTCCCTACATTCTCGGTCTTTTTGAACTTTGTTTTATTTTGCCAATGCCCTTCTTCTTCAACCTGTCGAAGCTCTTCAAAACTTCCTCTTGAAACAGTCACCAACGACACCACCATCAGATCCAGCCGTAAAAAAAAAGAAAAAAAGAAAAGGCGGATGGCTTTTAGTGCCAGGAGTGTCCGAGGACATGTTCGGCACGCCAGGTGCAGGTCTTTGATTTGAGGATGAAATGATGATGAAGATGACATATACACCCAGCCCCCGTGCCAGGGAAATTAACCAATGATGGTTAAAATTCCGGATCCTGCCGGGAATCGAACCCGGGAACCCTGTGACCAAAGGCCAGCACGCTAACCATTTAGCCATGGAGCCGGACAGATCCAGCCGTAGCTATTTTTCTGTTCATCCAGGATCAGTCATTACAGTGATTTCATGAGCAAGTCTTTACTTGCTTGTTTCTTTGGAAGTGTGAATTGCGTTATGGCACATACTGTACTATCTTACGCACGTTTGTCACCTGGAAACCACTTTATATCCCCCTACGTCTCTCCCTTACCCGAACATCAGTAACATATTCAATCCCATTCCGTTTGCTGACACAGTCAATTTCAATGTCACCCCTCCATTTCTCACATTCATATAATGGCGCCCCATCTGAAGCCTATTCGTTGGTTTTGGCGATATCCAGGCTTGTGGAATGGAGTCAGAATTCACTACACCGCACGTTCGTGCTAGTTTCCAGAAATCATGGCAGTATTATGATTTATATATCTGTATACATCTCTCTGCGTTCAAAAATGTCACAAAGCACAGACATCTTCTTCTTCTTAATCTGTTTACCCTCCAGGGTCGGTTTCTCCCTCGGACTCAGCGAGGGATCCCACCTCTACCGCCTCAAGGGCAGTGTCCTGGAGTTTCAGACTTTGGGTCGGGGATACAACTGGGGAGAATGACCAGTACCTCGCCCAGGCGGCCTCACCTGCTATACTGAACAGGGGCCTTGTGGAGGGATGGGAAGATTGGATGGGACAGGCAAGGATGAGGGAAGGAAGCGACCGTGGCCTTAAGTTAGGTACCATCCCGGCATTTGACTGGAGAAGTGGGAAACCACGGAAAACCACTTCCAGGATGGCTGAGGTGAGAATCGAACCCACCTCTACTCAGTGGACCTCCCGAGCCTGAGTGGACCCCGTTCCAGCCCTCATACCACTTTTCAAATTTCGTGGCAGAGCCGGGAATCGAACCCGGACCTCCGTGGGTGGCAGCTAATCACGCTAACCACTACACCACAGAGGCGGACACAGACATCTTAATCATCAAAACAATCTACATTCAACTGTAAATTGATTTAGTCTGTCTCCTTCTAAAGGGTTAGATTAACATCCGCTATATCTAAAGTTGCAGAATAGAATTCCATCACAGTCGGTCATCATTTAAGAGTGCTTGAGTCGTGCTGAGTGGCTCAGACAGTTGACGCGCTGGCCTTCTGTCACCAGCTTGACATTTTCGATCCTGGCTCAGTCCGGTGGTATTTGAAGGTGATCAAATACGTCAGCCTCGTGTCGGTAGATTTACTGGCACGTAAAAGAACTCCTGCGGAACTAAATTCCAGCACATCGGCGTCTCCGAAACCGTAAAATTACCGTAGTTAGTAGGACGCAAAAACAATAGCATTATTATTATTATTATTATTATTATTATAATATGAAGAGTGCTTGACTCGAAAATCGAGAGATCTGTCGTAGTGGATCAAGTGCCACGCTTAAGAATACTTTTAGAGAGAAATCCTTCATCCGGTAGCTGCAACAGTTGCTTAAATGTACTTTAAAATTTGCCGCTTTACAATACTAATGTATTATTATTATTATTATTATTATTATTATTATTATTATTAATATTATTATTATTTGAAATACATTACCGAGTCTTGAAATCAAGCAACAATTTATAATTTTCGTGGAAGAAAAGTTAATAACAATAAAATATTCATCATTCATTGGCAGCCCCAAATCGCTGTGTCTGGACACGGATACTGGCATTTCTGTGTTGTTTAACTATTATTTTTTCGACACAACCGTGGGGATGATTATAATTTGAAACGCCCAGTCCAAATAGTCAAATATTTGAATACAGCAACTGGCAGTACTCTTACATATGAGTGACACCGAGTACTAGCGCGTTCCCACTTGTCCCATCTCCTTGTCTTTATCGTACACTCTAACGTGCATACGTGACCTCGACCACTTCTCTGCTTATTCCGGCCAAATAACGCGTGGAGAGGCCAAGTTGCGTGCCTTACGAGAGGTCAGGAGATACCTCGTCTCCGGTTATTCAAAGTGCTTGGTCCAGTCGCTCGTGGCACTAAGCTTTTCTGTTGGAAGAAGGTGGTCATAGTGTAGGAAGTTTACGAATTAACATCAGCGAAAACTTCTCATTCATGTTCTAGTATGTGTGGTGGAGTTTGAGTGTGCGTGACGTGTGACGTGGTGGTTGGTATGGGTTGGTGTCGTGTAGTATTTTAGATAGATAAAGTATGTACGCTCAGAATATGATCTCGCCATGCACCAGAATGGGAATGGTAAGACAATGCACCAAGAAAAACACAAGGGATAAACCAGGATACTAATCCAACTGACGCAGTACCAATCGACGCACGTGATGGCGTAGCAGAAAGGGTATATCAACACTCAAAAAAAAAAAAAAAAAAAATATATATATATGTCCGTCCGTGCACAAGTTCACAGGTAGTTTACAATTTTCAAGGTAAAAGGTTTTCAGCAGAGCGCATAAATGGAAGCTTTTTCACTGAGTCCATATATTCAGAGGAACCGAGGTAGGTACAAATTTCGTGAGGGCAAGGAAAGGCGTACGACAACAAAAAAAGGGGAAAGAAGAAATAGTTTTTTTTATAATAACAATATATTAGCAAAAAACACCCAGAAGAAACATTTACAAGCCAAAGAAAACAACAATCATCCAAAGGTCAGATAGTTCTGACTTCCAAAAGAGAAAAAGCAGATGGGACAACCATGTTAATTTTCAGATCTGTTTTTCAAAGAGAACAGCTAGACTCGAAACCTTCAATAATAATACCTCCTCTTTTTTTTGAGGAGTGTCCTACACAAGGAAAACAGAAATTTACGTATGAACACGAAAAAACATTAAAATTTGAAAGACATATGGGCCACTGTACAATAATACATGTAGAAGAAAAAAAAGGGCGGAAGGGATGCGGAATAGGAAGGTGGGGAAAGGGGAGGGACGTGAAAGAAAACGGTACCAATGGCTGCCAACAGGGATTTGGAAAATAGGACCAGCCAGTATCGATGAAATTCCAAAATAGCAAACAGAAGCTAGGTGATAGTTCAATTGATTCTATTCATGCGTTTGCTCGGGAAAACAGTTGAATTTCAATGGTTCATATCGCAGCAATCACTTGACGTATCACAAAGTCCAACTTCGGAGTGAGATGGTAATGTAATTCCAAAGTAAGGTACCGCTATCAATAGCTGCAGTTAGCTTATTATCAACATGAACTGTCATTGGTAGCCAGTAACGGCAATTTGAAAATTAAGGAAGTGCAGCATTAAAAGAAAGTTCAAAGAACAACATGAAAATAAATTAAAGTTTTCGCTCACCCGTCCAGCAGTCGTAGCTTTTCAATGGTACACAAAAGCACATTTTAAAAGAAACATTGCACACAGTCCAGCTGGTAGCAAAATAAAACCAAGTCCTCCCTCCACACAAATCGTCGTGTTAATCCCAACTCGCTGCTCAAGCCCACAGCAGGCCAATTTATATTGAGGTAGAAGCGTCCAGAAAGGACGAGAGCATACAGTACCCAATGCGCAGCGAAGCGGTAGGGGAAGGAAAGAGGGAGGGTAAGCCGCACGAGCAGTTGAAACTGGACGGGCGAAGAGAGCACAGGCAGGATTAGTAGCGGCATATGCAGCGTAGTAAACGTAGAATCCATAAAACAGTAGAAAAATTCGGAGCACGTTATATATGGTAGCTAAAATTTCCATCAAACATTGTTGATGATGACGATGTAGATTTCTTCTTATTATTATTTTCCTGCCGCATATCCCACACCTGTGGGGTCGCGGGTGCGAACTGCGACGCACATGTGGATTTGGTCCAGTTTTACGGCCGGATGCCCTTCCTGACGCCTACCCTATATCGAGGGATGTAATCACTATTGCGTGTTTCTGTGGTGGTTGGTAGTGTGGTGTGTTGTGTGAGTATGAAGAGGAGACAGACGGACACAAACATTCAGTCCTCGAGCCAGAAGAATTAATCAGAAGCGATTAAAATCTCCGACCCGGTCGAAAATCGAACCCGGGACCCTCTGAACCGAAGGCCAGTACGCTGACCATTCAGCTAACAAGTCGGACGATGATGATGTAGATTCATTTTAGGAATTAGCGGCCATTACGAACTTTCAGTCCTTCTTGTTTCTTCTTCTTCTTCTAGCATGTTTTTCACAGGTGCGGGGTTCATTGTTCGGATCATACTAGGCAGCTTTCGACTCCATACACCATTTCATCAAACTGTACGATCTTCATGTCTGTGACTAGCGCGTCTTGCCAGCGTTATGTTGGTGGGTCTTCCCCTTGACGGCGAAGGTGTAGACTTCGTAAGAGACGGAATCGGGCGCAGTTTTCAGGCAATGGGCGACTTCTGTCCTTACTCTGACGGAATAACGCTTGAAGAGGCCATTATAAGTGCAGTGCGGGAGGTCAGGCAACACCTCCCGCATTATCTTTTGCTAGTGGCTTTACGTCGCACCGACACACATAGATCTTATGGCGACGATGGGAGAGGAAAGGGCTAGGAGTGGGACGGAAGCGGCCGTGGCCTTAATTAAGGTACAGCCCCAGCATTTGCCTGGTGTGAAAATGGGAAACCACGGAAAACCATCTTCAGAGCTACCTACAGTGGGATTCGAACCCACTATCTCCCGGATGCAAGCTCAAAGCCGCGCGCCCCTTACCGCACGGCAAACTTGCCCGGTCCGCATTATCTTCTGTATGGGAACAACTCCCATTGATTTGCGGATTGTGGCGTTGTTTATATGCCGAAGGAGGTAAACACCAAGAGACCAGCAAAATATGTCCATGAAATAAGGAAGATATTCTATACCAGAGTTGCTCACGCTGAGGATTTCGTCCCGCGACGAGCATACATGCTATTCAGCCATGGTGTCGTGGTTGTCACAGGCCGTGAAGTCTGTGCGAAGTTCTCTCAGTCACTCTCGATCACGGCAGCGATACCCGAGGCAGAAAATAAAGAGAGAGGGTATACATGTACCTCACTTTCAGTTTACGTTGTAAGAAATAAGTTATTTATGTTCATTCCAGTTTATGTATTTTGACCGGAATCAGTAACGTGTTAGGCCTACAACCTCTTTTTTTTTTTTACAATTGGCTTAACGTCTTATGGCGACGATGGGAGAGGAAAGGCCTAGGAGTGAGACGGAAGCGGCCGTGGCCTTCATTAAGGTACAGCTCCAGCATTTGCCTGGGGTGAAAATGGGAAACCACGGAAAACCATCTTCAGGGCTGCCGACAGTAGGGCTCGAACCCAACCAAATATTTTTGTACTGTACCAAATGAATTACAACCGAGCTCGATAGCTGCAGACGCTCAAGTGCGGCCAGTATCCAGCATTCGGGAGATAGTAGGTTCGAACCCCACTGTCGGCAGCCCTGAAAATGGTTTTCCGTGGTTTCCCATTTTCACACCAGGCAAATGCTGGGGCTGTACCTTAATTAAGGCCACGGCCGCTTCCTTCCCACTCCTAGCCTTTTCCGGTCCCATCGTCGCCATAAGACCTATCTCTGTCGGTTCGACGTAAAGCAACTAGCAAAAAAAAAAAAAAAAAAAAAAAAAAATTACAAGTTTCACTATTATATTATTTATATTATTTTAAGAGGTGCTTTAGAAACATTTCTCATATAAACGGAGTTAATGTGGATAAGCTGTGGTTTCTGATTGCTTGGGTTCAAATTATCTGATAAACTCACCAACAATCCAATCATGCCTACCGCAAACAACATCGTTTAGGTTAAAGGCATACTATTTGGTAGACGCATTTTCATGTTTATTGTACTTTAATCGTATATAGTAAATGTCAATATCCTCAGTAGTTACGAAACTCCCTCGCCATTCAGAGGCTAGGTATTATCATCGGACGCCTGATAAGTTTTAAATACTATTTTCAGAAATATAGTGAACAGAGAAAATCACATAACACTGTAACACTATGCAAAATTAAGCAGTAAACTTGTTGAATTGTATAAATATATTACGTTTTGATGAATAAATAATACGAATTATACTTTTTTTTTAAATATAAACACTTTAATTCCCATCCGAGGAATTGTAAATCATAGCTTGTACGCTTAAACCCCTGTATCTTTGTAAATTGTAACAGCAATTATAACGTGTCAGTTTTCTTTGAATATAAATACAAGGAAATAAAACTGACTGTTTACATCGAGCGCAGTATAAATCAAACCAGAATGTCCTGAAAAGGTCGGTTTTCGTGCGATTATAGTGTCTTTAAAAAAAATACTGTACCCCAACCAGCATTTCGCTGAGAGTAGAGGCGAGCTTTGTAGTCACAATCGAACGTCATTGTTCCACTTCCCTGCAAAGTGTGTTCACTTTCTCGCTTCACTATGACGTATGCTTGCAACGTAAGCTGCCCGCATTTACGTCAGACCAGCCCGGCCGCACTGGGATAGCCTCGACTGGCACCAAATTGACCACCTCTGTTCTACACTTCTGGTGACTGGCCTGCTCTCAGTCTCAACGCTACGGGGCCGACTATACTGTGATACGCATTTGTTTCGAGGTGGACCGCCTTACGCCTCATTTCCATCTCTAATAATGGGGTGTGGCCTCCGAAGTGGCGTGATGCAGGTCTTTCGAGTTGACGCCGTATAGGCGACCTGCGCTTTGATGAGAAAGGGGCCCTGTCTATAATGAATTCTAATGCTGAAGACGGCACACATACCCAGCCCCCGAGCCATAGGAATTAACCAATGAAGGGTAAAATCCCCGACCCGGCCAGAAATCGAACCTAAGCTCCTCTGGATCAAAGGCCATCACGCTAACCATTTCGCCATGAAACCGGGCTATTTCCATCTAACAAAGAGACACTAGGCACGTGTCATCTGGGATTCGGTTCATTTCTGGTGGGGTTATAGAGCATAGGCAGAAGAGTTACAGGTCAAAATATTAGGACGCAACTCGCCTCACCATACCCCACCCCATCACTACCTCCAATTTTCGAGAAATATCGATTTAAACATTTCGCTTTGGTTTAATTACACTAAAAGTTACATGTATATGTTACAGTATGCTTGGCGCTTGTGGGAGCGCGTCGATCTCCCATTCCAGCGACCTGCGTTCAAGTCCTATCACTGGCATCTTTTTTCATCACATTTGTGTTTGGTACATTATTCTCTTACCTGGAGGCCCCGGGTTCGATTCGCGGCCAGGTCAGGGATCTCTACATGGATCTGAGGGCTGTTTCGAGGTCCACGCAGCCTACGTGATTAGAATTAAGGATCTACCTGACGATGAGATAGCGGCCGCGGCCTAGAAAGCCAAGAATAACGGCCGAGAGGATCTGTCGTGCTTACCACATGACACCTCGTAATCTGCAGGCATTCGGGCTGAGCAGCGGTCGCTTCGTAGGCCAAGGCCCTTCAGGGCTGTAGTGCCATGGGGTTAGTTAGGTTAATTACTTTATTATTTTTATGTACCGGTACGTACAAACGCACGAATGTTACTAAATTCTGTTTTTAACGTTGTGCTCACACTATAAATTAATAATAAACATCCAAACATTAATCATTTTATAAAAAACAAATTAAAAAAGGAAAAAATGTCGGTTGTTGGACTTGATTGCAGTTCACCGGAATGGGAGACCGATGCGCTCCTACGAGCATTAAGCTCCCTCAAACACATACATGTAACTTTCAGATTATTTAAACCAAAGCGATTTTTTAAAGGGATATTTCTCGAAAATGGGGCGGGGGGGGGGGGGTAGGGGAGATAACATCTTGATATTTTGACTTGTAACACGTCTGACCAAGACTGAACCGAATCCCAGATGACACGTGCGTTGTGTCTCCTTGTAAACCATGCTGCTTGTAGGCCTACCTCCGCCACTCTGCAGGCGGGATCCCAAATACAGGAAGGAGCAGGTTTTCACGATCTTGACCATTAATCCTGATCACCTGATGAGTGATGGCTCCTCGCCATCAGACTGCTTAGGGCTTAAGTCTGGATAACAGATAATAGTGTTGAAGCGAAATATATCGACTGATGTTTTCTAAAGGCATGTACTGTATTAGTAAGAGAACGCCAATGAAGATCTTCGGTGTTGTATAATTGCAGACACCTTTCTACACCTTGTGGTCCTATTATCGTCGAAATCTGGAAGAGAGTTCATTGAGGAAGATCGGATAGGGAAGATGAAAATGAGGTATTTGGCCAGACTCTGCTAGGAGTACATGGATGATACTCTGAAATGATGAAGGTATTTGTTGTTCTGAATAACAAAGGAAATTTCGAGCGTCTTTATCATAATAACTAATGATCTGTCGCACAGAGAAGTAAAGTACGGGATTTTTTGCTAAAAGTGAGAAAATAGACTTACTAAGCCTCTGAAAGTTATTACCACCAGGCTTGATAGAAAACAGGAATTGACCAAGGGAGATCGGAGGTGAAATACGAAATTAATGTAAGAAATGATATATTTAACTGGAGCCCAGCAGTCGCAACAGACATTTCAGAATGTTACCGTCGCTGGATGCCTTCAACAGTTTGTATAATGAAAATCCACAGCCTGTTTCCAGTCATTCGACCGGGTCAGGAATGGAATGAATGAAGCCCCAATCTAGCGGCGAGGAAAGAAATTGCGCCGGCTGCCGAAGCGCACTCCTCTGTGGCAGTGATTAATGACTGACAAATGAAATGAAATGATATTGGAGAGTGTTGCTGGAATGAAAGATGACAGAGAAAACCGGAGTACAAATCTCAGATGGAGTGACCGGGATTTGAACCACGGAACCCAGAGGTGAGAGGTCGGTGCGCTGCCGCCTGAGCCACGGAGGCTGATAGTTTGTATATTATAATAGATAAACTGTGTATGTGCCTATCTGTTACAAATGTTTAGCACACTTCCCCATTATGCTAGAAACTTGAAGTGTGGTATGTGGGAAACTTCCATATTGGAGAGTGCACGAAATGGGCAAAATAGAATTCATATCAAGTATCTATCAAGTGTGGGACATCAACCCGCTAAATATCTAAGGAATGTGGTCTCATTGCTTCACAAGTCACTTCACTGATCATAAAAGTTCAAAATGCTGAATCAAAAACGAAATCCGTCAATGTAGTTAGCGAATCATTGTTTAACCACTCGTGGAGAATACACATTGAACCTCATTTAAACAGGGTGAATAAAAATGGCGCACTCGAAGTACAGCATACGATTCCGGCTCTGCCACGAAATTTGATAAGTGGTACGAGTTCTGGAACGGGGTCCACTCAGCCTCGGGAGGTCAGCTGAGTAGAGGTGGGTTCGATTCCCACCTCAGCCATCCTGGAAGTGGTTTTCCGTAGTTTCCCACTTCTCTTCCAGGCAAATGCCGGGATGGTACCTAACGTAAGGCCACGGCCACTTTCTTCCCTCTTCCTTGTCTATCCCTTCCAACCTTACCATCCCCCCACAAGGCCCCTGTTCAGCATAGCAGGTGAGGCCACCTGGGCGAGGTACTGGTCATCCTCCCCAGTTGTATCCCCCTGACCCAGAGTCTGAAGCTCCAGGACACTGCCCTTGGGGCGGTAGAGGTGGGATCCCTCACTGAGTCCGAGGGAAAAGCCAACCCTGGAGGGTAAACAGATTAAGAAAGAAAGAAAGAAAGAAAGAAAGAATAATAATAATAATAATAATAATAATAATAATAATAATAACATGTAAGTAAGAACAACATACGCTATGTTGATTTTGGAACTCTTACAGCTAACACGTCTCATACTGAGAACACACTCGTGACATCTGTTTGTTCAGCTTTGAATATTCGCGTGCAGAGAAAGCTTTTAAAGTCTCAGCAGAGACAGCATACTCCATATGCCAGTAGCGGACTGCTCAAAGGGATCACTATAAAGAAGCGTAACAGCAGATAAAACCTTAATACTCCACGAAATATGGATTTCATAAAACGAATAAAGGTTTTCTTTTTCTCTCTCATATGTTGGATTTAGAGTTTATCCCGGCGAAATGGAGCTCGCCCATGCGAAAGACAAAACGCATGGTAGAGCTCGTATCAGTATTCAGTTCGAGGAGAATGTGAGTGACTTTATTTCTTCAGTGCACACGATGAAGGGATCAGACTCATCACGACACTGTGATCTGCGCCACCTTCGTATCCAAGGATACATGGCAATAGCAGAACGCCAGCTTTGTCTAACATTATTTCTATTTTATCTCAGACTGCTTCGATCATCTTTTCTGATTGACCTCTCTTGGCTAGGTATAATTCTCATCCTACCCCAACACCAAAACATTTGAGACATCGGTAAGTTCACTACGGGCATCTAACAGAATCTGATATTAACTTCCACTTATTTGTGAAGGACTTCCTTCCTTTCTTCCTTCCTTCCTTCCTTCCTTCCTTCCTTCCTTCCTTCCTTCCTTCCTTCCTTCCTTCCCTTGACCAAGTTGGCGGGTTCGATCCTAGATCAGTCCCCTGGTATGTAAGGTACTCAAATACGCCAGACTCGAGTCAATCACATAAAAAGAACTCCTGCTGAACAAACTACCAGCACCTCGGTATCTCTGAAAATCGTAAAAGTCGTTAGTGGGAGTCCAATTGCGGCGATTGGGAATTAGAAGTGGAGGGAAGCACAAAAATGTATAGACAACAGAAAATACCTGACGGGGGTTGGGGGTGTGGGATTACATCAAAATTGAAAAAAAATAGCTACAAAATTGTATTTTGATGCTCCCGGAGCAAATTTCGACAGAGTGGTAAAGGTAGAACGCCATTTCCATCTACATCAACTGGGTGTAGGTGGATGCATATGAGATCAGAACTGTATGCAGCCGTCGTCGTTGAAGGTCTTCGTCGTGGGCATCGACCATCGACTTCGGTGGTTAATGTTGTTGGACCGGTGACACTTTACTTTTGAGCAGCACGTCTGTGGTGGGCGTACCACAGGAGGCGTCCCTCTCCCATTCTTATAAATATGTATGACACCCATTCACTGTCTGATTGTGTCGTTTTTGACCTAATCCCTTCTTCCTGGCCTTTTCCCAAGTTCTTAGTGTCGGCAATTAAGGTAAAACCATCTTCAGGGCTGCCGACAGTGGGGCTCGAATCCTCTATCTCCCGGATGCAAGCTCACAGCTGCGCGGCGCTAACCGCAAGGCCAACTCGTCCGATACCAACTTTTACCGAGCTCGATAGCTGCAGTCGCTTAATTGCGGCCAGTATCCAGTAATCGGGAGATCGTGGGTTCGAGCCCCACTGTCGGCAGCCCTGAAGATGGTTTTCCGTGGTTTCCCATTTTCACACCAGGCAAATGCTGGGGCTGTACCTTAATTACGGCCACGGCCGCTTCCTTCCACTTCCTAGGCCTTTCCCATCCCATCGTCGCCATAAGACATCTGTGTCGGTGCGACGTAAAGAAAATAGGAAAGAAAAAAGAAAAAATACCAACTTTTGAGACATCGGTAAGTCCACTACGGGCATCTAACGGAATGCGATATTAACTTCCACTTATTTGTGAAGGACTTCCTTCCTTCCTTCCTTCCTTCCTTCCTTCCTTCCTTCCTTACCGAGCGAGTTGGCCGTGCGGTTAAGGTCGCGCAGCTGTGAGTTTGCATCCGGGAGATAGTGGGTTCGAACCCCACTGTTGGCAGCCCTGAAGATGGTTTTCCGTGGTTTCCCAATTTCACACCAGGCAAATGCTGGGGCTGTACCTTAATTAAGGCAACGGCCACTTCCTTCCCACACTTATACGCCTTTCCTATCCCACCGTCCCATAAGATCTATCTGTGTTGGTGCGACGTAAAGCAACTAGCAAGATCGTCCTTCCTTCCTTCCTTCCTACCTTCCTTCCTTCGTATGCGGGGAGATGCATTAGTATTACGCGTTTCTGTTGTGATTGATATTGTGCTGTGTTGTATGTAGATGAAGAGAAGTGTATTAGGACGAAAACAAACACCCAGTCCCCGAACCAGAGAAATTAACCCTGCATCGTCATAATCCCCGGCCCCACCAGGAGTCGAACCAATTTCACATTTTCAATTTTCTCAAGGCAAATTTTCGGGCTGTACCTTAATTAAGGCCACGATCGCTACCTTTCCAGTTTTGCGGTCGAGTGCCCTTTCTGACACCAACCCTATGCGGAGAGATGCATTAATATTGCGCGTTTCTGTTGTGATTGATATTGTGGTGGGTTGTGTGTAGATGGAGAGAAGTTTAGTAAGACGAAAACGAACACCCAGTCTCCGAACCAGAGAAATTAACCCTACACATTTATAATTCCCGGCCCCGCCGGGAGTCGAACCCAGGGTCCTCTGAAACGAAGATATGTACGCTGACCATCCAGCCAAGAAGCCAGACTTAAAGTAATACTAAATTTATACCGAGTAAGTGGCCGTGCGGTTAGGGATCACGCAGCTGTGATCTTGCATTTGGGAGATAGTGCGTTCGAACCCCACTGTCGACAGCCCTGCAGATGGTTTTCCGTGGTTTCCCATTTTCTCATAGGCAAATGTTCGGGCTGTACCTTAATTAAGGTCACGATCGCTACCTTTCCACTCCCAGCCCTTTCCTATCCATCGTCGTTGACCCGTTAATTGAAGACTACTATGGACCCGATTCTCTACCTCATTAATAATAAATAGGTCCAACCTGGAAATATGCATTTATCCTTGAACTTTATTCTTGAAACTCGTTGCCATTTGTCTATGCAGAAGTGTCCACAGGTACCAGGAGTTCACTATGAAAATCCACAGCCTAATTCCAGTCATTCGACCGGGTCATGAATGGAATGAATGAAGCGGCGAGGATAGAAATTGTGCCGACTGCCGAAGCCTGTCGCACTCCTCTGGGGCAATGATTAATGACTGACAGAAGAAATGAAATGCTCTTGGAGTGTGTTGCTGCAATTAAAGATGACAGGGAAAAACCGAGTATCCGGAGTAAATTCTGCCCCACTCCCGCTTTGTCCAGCACAAATCTTACATGGATTGACCGGGAACTAAAGCACGGAACCCAGTGGTGAGAGGCCCGGCGCGCTGCAGCCTGAGTCAGCAAGGCTTTCTCCCACTAGTTCACTATACTTATTTTTTATAATGAAAGCCATCAGTTTTTATTTAGTTAATTTATAACTGTGAAAAAGTGTGATTTGAAAGAATCTGATGATGTTTTATCAAGAATGAAACACTGTCATTCTGTTTTTAATTAATGTTTTATTAGGAATTTTCTAAAATTATTTTATACTGGATTAGTATCGACAGACTGAAGAAGTTCACAGTTACACATTTTTAAGGTACAGTACAGTAACTATGCAGTGAAAGCAATCCAGTCATAGCTAACTGACTGTTAGTAGAACATCTTGACCGAACGCTGGAGGGAAGGTCTTGTTCCTTAATGAGATTGATCACCAGACATTCTTGAAGCTACAACACAAAATTAATCGTACAGTAGATTCAACGGAGGCAGCCACTGAGCGGGACAGTTTATTTACGAGCCAATTAATCTGAAGCTCTTTAGAATATTTTGAAGTGAACTGCACATCCTTTGTTGATATCTCAGTCACAGCTGCCTCCGCTTATCCCACCAAACCAATAGTTTTCAACCCTCCTGAATAATGGATGGATCGATTTCATCTTGCGAATAAAGGAAGCGAGAGAGAGAAGGGGCAGGAAGAATAAGAAACCTATTGGAAATTTACAAGAATCCTTCACCATTAGCTTTACTCCAAACTCTTTCCTGCAAATGTACATCTGTGTTCAAAATCAGCGTAAAGTATTATTATTATTATTATTATTATTATTATTATTATTATTATTATTATTATTATTATTATTATTATTATTAAAGCAAACTGAGCCTCCGTAGCTCAGGCAGCAGCGCGCCGGCCTCTTACCGCAGGCTTCCGTGGTTCAAATCCCAGTCACTCCATGTGAGATTTGTGCTGGAAAAAGCGAAGGCGGAACAGGTTTTTCTCCAGGTACTCCGGTTTTCCCTGTCATATTTCATTCCAGCAACACTCTCTAATATCATTTCATTTCATCTGTCATTCATGAATCATTGCCCCAGAGGAGTGTGACAGTCTTCGGCAGCCGGTACAATTCCTATCCTCGCCGCTAGATGGGGGCTTCATTTATTCCACTCCTGACCCGGTCGAAAGACTGGAAACAGGCTGTAAATTTTCATTTCGTTATTATTAAAGCAACTACTACTAAAAAGTTGCATTTTAAATGGACTACTTGTCCACCCCCCCCCCTCAAAATTTGTTTCTAAAAGTGTACGATTGCTACTTGCTCTAAAGTTGTTATCAGTGTGACCATTTTCTACTTGATCTATATCTGTTTCCTTAAGCGACCGGTTTCTTACTAAGGTTCCTACTTTATCTCCTCGAATGTTGTTTGTTAATGTGCTGTTTTCTGCTTCCTCTGAGGTTGTTTGTTCTGTGTCTGCCTTCTACCTCCTCTAAGGCTTATTCTTACAGTAGTATACTGTTTTCTACTCGTATAAAGTTATTAATTAGAATTCTTGTTTTTATATCCTTTCTTTAGATTGATTTTTAGAGTGATTGTTTTACATATTTCCTTGTTTATCAAGGACTATACTTTCTACCCTCCCACAGATTATAATATCACTATTTTCTTCCTCCTCAAAAATTGCTTCTGAAAGTAACTACTCGTATTTTCTATCCTATTTGGAGTAGTTTCTGAAACAGTCTGTTCTCCTCCGCGTAAAGGTTTATTTTCCGAGTATCTTTCTTTCCTATCTTCTCTGGAACTATTAAGTTCCACTACGCACGTGTTACATGAAATGTGGCTTTCTGGAAGTTGTGTATTGTTGTATCATGAGTTGTGCGCCGTCTGTCATTGCATGTGGTAGTAAGAGTTCCTGAGGTGACAGTGTGTTACATTAAAAAAAACTACATGCACAAATTTAAATGCACGTTCAAGAATAACTTGCAGGACTGAGTTGAAAAAAGTGACCATGGCAAAGGGTTTTATAAACCTAATTTAAATGCATTAGGGGCTGCTTGGCCGCGGTGGTAAAGGCGTGCTCGGTTCGCCCGGAAGGACGTGGGTTCGAATCCCCGTCAGGAAGTCGTAAAATTTAAGAAACGAGATTTCTACTTCCGGAGGTACATATGGCCCTGCGGTTCACTCAGCCTACACCAAAAATGAGTACCAGGTTAATTCCTGGGGGCAAAGGCGTCCGGACGTAGAGCTAACCACTCTACCCCATCACGTGCCGAGGTTAACAATGGTGGAAGCCTTTACCTTCCACTCTTTCAAGGGCC
Source organism: Anabrus simplex (assembly GCF_040414725.1). Classification (NCBI taxonomy): domain Eukaryota; kingdom Metazoa; phylum Arthropoda; class Insecta; order Orthoptera; family Tettigoniidae; genus Anabrus; species Anabrus simplex. The sequence continues at coordinate 283,006,157 of NC_090268.1, forward strand.
TTCATTGCCTGTACGGAGGTGACTAAAACAATTATATGCCATTGATCTGTTGCGAATTTCAGTGTGCATGCGTAGGAATAACCATAGTTAACAGAATATCTCACATCCTTTTATTTGTACCACATGCCAGTTTCTCAGGGTGCAAGGTACATGTTAGTGGTTGGTAAAGAGACTACTGATCATCGTAGGGTCATGAACGTCATGGGGTAGAGTAACATGTAGACGAGGGTCTCTCTCCATTGCTTCCCTCGTGGCGAGCAGCGCGTTTTTGTTGCCAGACCAGCACCTGCAACAGAATGAGAACCATAATTAATATTCACTTTGCAGTAACAATAGAGAAAGACATGAATATATTTTAAAGGGTTAAATATATATTTCTGCAGAATTTACTTCATTGACTTTTTCTACCATTATCTTGATCATTTAAAATCTTCATTAATAGACTATCGTGCTTATGAATATTGCAACACCATGAAGGAAGGCTGAAACGCATGTTAAACTTTACATTTACTGTAAGTATGAAAAGCAAGCAATTATAATTGCAAAGTGATTTTGTATTCGTCTCAGCAGTGCTTTCTGGACTGCTATATTAAGAGACCGCCTGTTGCCATTTCTTGATGGATCCAGTACTTTAGCATCTGTCTCTTGACATAGGCCAAAGCAAAATGTAGCTTCCTAGACAGGAGCGTACGAAGAAATTGTTTTGGGGGAGGGGTATTCAATATTGAAATTTGAGGACTTCTATAAAATAATGTTGGGAGCATATTGAGAAATTAAAAACATCAAATTAAAACTTTCAAAATAACACATTTTTTAAATTAAGACACATTTATATTCATGTTGATGTTTACAATAGAAGATGTCTCTTGGATTTTTTGGCCAGCTAATGGATTATACTTTCTACGGTCACATGTATATATACAAAGGCAAAATAGCAAAGCAAAGTCATCTCCATACAGGCCATGAAGGGCCTTGGAGGAGTGGAAGGTAAAGGCTTCCACTATTCGTAACCTCGGCACTTGATGGGGTAGAGTGTTTAGCTCTACGCCCGGCCGCCTTTGCCCCCAGGAATTAACCTGGTACTCATTTTTGGTGTAGGCTGAATGAACCTCAGGGCCATGTGCACCTCCGGAAGTGGAAATCTCGTTTCTTAAATTTTGCCACTTCCTGACGGGGATTCGAACCCACGTCCTTCCGGGCGGCGAACCGAGCACGCCTTTACCGCCTCGGCCAGGCAGCCCCTATATATACAAAGGGGGTACACAAAAAACCTAACACATTCAGTCTTTCCTATGCAGTCTTATTCTGCAAAATATACTTTTAGATATTTCAGGGATGAAATAGAGCGTTCTGGTATGGCAGTGGTTACTAGTAAGAGAGCAAACAGTTTCAGTACTCGATGTACTTTTGGGAACATATCACTGTCGCAAAATGTAAAATATATAATTATATTAATTGAAGTATCAACACATTGTTGGCAAATACGTAGTTCAGATTAGAGCAAAACAATGAGCTGCCTAAAATCTTCATTTACATGGTTCCCACAATTCATCATGAGTACTAAACTTCAACATTTCGGTGGGGGGGGGTCAACCCCCCCCCCCCGTCTGCGCACGCCCCTGTTCCCACTCACCCATGGCTGTGACAATAGGGAAGCTGCTGGGATATGAGTGGTGCTGAGTAACGTCATTCAGAGCACAACCAGTGTTTGATGTTTATGAAACGTGTTACTCATAGAGTCAATCGTGCTGCAATAGCACATTCTGGCCCAGTGAGGAGAGCAAAGGTATACTACCACACTCCACATCTTGCCTAGTAAATCTCATTTTGGCACTGCCATCGGTTTTTCCAGTTTACCCCCCAACCAGATAACCTTTGGCTGTGCTATTCCAGGATCCAACCAGGATGACCTAACAGACAGGCATATTTGGCGTACAAGTAGAGGGACGTTGAGGAGTCAAACAATTAGTGTATCAGGGTCAACAGGCTGTGAACTGTGTCACTATGCCCCGTCATGCTAATAGGGTGCAGTGTAAGCAAACTACAGAATTTGAACAGGGACTCACGATCGCACTGCGTGAAGGGGGATTTTTGTGCCCTGACACTGTTGCTCATATGAGACGTATGGCGGTTTCTGGAATAACAGTTATCTGTAGACTTAACAGTGACTTAACATGGTGATAGCCAAGGGCCGTAGCCGTTTTCAAACACCGGATCCCGTGAGATCTCCGAATTTAAGCAACATTGGGTGTGGTCAAGATTTGGATAGGTTGCCACGCGCTGTTGGTGGGGGGTAAGGGAATGGAGGAGCGGAGAGGAACTGGCCACCCTACCGTACGAAAACTCCGGCTCAGACACACCTCCGCGGAGGTTCGGACCTGCCTTCGGGCAGAATACACCCTTGCTTTAACACGGTGATATGTTTAAAATGAGTTTCCGAAAGAACAGTTATCGGCTTCTTCACAGTTATCTCCGCAACGACTGGTGAACATAGAGGTGATTCCAACAAATACCGATATGAGGCGCCACTCCATACCGTTTCGTACAAGGTCTTATTAGTTTCGTAAACATTAGTAAGTGATAATGAACCGGTTAAAGTATATTTACAGTCATTCAGTGTATTTTTAACGTGCTTGGGTGTGCTGGAGTCGACAATATTTCGGTCAGTACGTTTACTTCCACGTTATCACTGGCTTCAGTCACTGATTCCACTTGTATGGTGTCATCTGTCGCAGCTGTTGAGAGGTTACAATCTCCTCGGAGCATGACGCCCCTACTGTAGATGTATCTTCCAATACGGGAAATGAATCGTCAAATAAAATAGAACTCAAATCAAACGAATTTTCATCAGGTTCAATTTGATCTTTCAGTGTAGCCATAATGTTAAGATCTCTTTCGTCAGGCTTTGAATCATGAGTCCCACCAACAGTTAGTGAACACCCAATCTGAAATTATGGAGTATTTACTATTAATATTTACATTTGTACTAAACAGGTACCGTATGCATTTAATATAAGCTTGCTGAATAATAACGATCGATTTTTCATTGCTTTTTTTAACGTTAATATATCCTTTAACCGGTGACGTGTGGTCTCATAGACTCCCAATAAGCATAAAACATCTGGACTCAAATTACTAGTCCGTTGCAGTTATTAAGAACTACAAATTCTCAGTTCGAGGAGTACATTAGGGAACTACTAATGAAAAATTTAGTGATATGGCTATTTTCTTTTGGCTATTGGCGATCGCAGTTTATAATGCTTTCGTGTTGTTCAAGTTGTGCCATGATAACTCTGGAAAAAATGGAATTGGAATTCTTAAAGGGTTTGGCATCTGTTCAGGTCAAATTACATGCCAAAGAAGAATGATAATAGAGCGAGTTCCCGAAAGATACGAGCAGGAATCAGCAACATTTTCCACGTAAGACTCGGCGCCGAGATACGGAAGAAAAACTGAAGAAACGGTAATCTTGCCGTATATGTCCAGCGTCCTTGAAGAGAAAAACAGTATATGCGTGTTTTAAGTAGGAGTTTTCGGTTTGTTTGCAATCCACTAGAAAAATCTGCAACAGCTACAGCGAGAACAAATGGATATCGCATCATCAGTGCCGGAATGATAGGTTCCAAATTGTGCTGCACGTTTTCATTCATGTGATTATTTTCGTTTATGCTTGTTGTGTTCTGGATCAGTGAAAAGTGGTCTGTTTCGTAATTGCTGTGTATTTTTATCATTTTACTGACGACAACGTTCAAGGTGAAATTTAAGACGATCTCTGCGTACTGTGAATAAGAAAGAAGGGAAAATCTATATTTGCATTGTTAGATCGTACATATATTCATATTATGAGAGATTATTACATGTTGAATCAGACTGATTGAGATAACTGTGTTCATATTTGCCAACCATTTATCATTGTAGTAAACTTCTGCAAGTAAAAGTAACTAGATATTACCAAAATAACCCTAAAACATTTGCGTAGAGACATGTATTGGAGGACGAGAGATACTAAATATGACGGTAAATGTACTGTATATTACCAGGGCTTATAAATCTGGATTTAAGTTTCCGGAAACTCATTAAAGTTAACAGCGCAGTTAATGTTACAAGCGCATTCAGGTGACTCACAGGTAACTGTGGTGTACCAGAAACCGGCCAGTAATGGTATAACAGTGATGCGACTGTATAAGCAGTGGACCAAATAGAACCGCACCCATCGAAACTGCGTAAGTGGATCACGAACTGTGATGACACGATATTGCAATATCTCGTCCGCATGGCAGTGAAGGATTGTATAGCTCCATGGTTAAAAGGTTAGCGTGCTGGGTTTTGGTCCAAGGTGTTCCGGATTCGATTCCCGACCGTGTTGAAGATGTTAACTTCGCAGTAAATTCAAATGGTTGGGAGTAGGGTGTGTGTGCCTTTTTCAGAATTACAATTCAGCACATGTAGGGCCCCATTGTCATAGATGCGCAGGTCGTCTATAGGCGTCCCTTTGAAAGACCAGGCCTGTGCGAAGGCCACACGCCATTAAGTTATTAATTAAACACAAGTGCTAGCACAGCAGGTGTGCTTCCACTTTTCGACGAAGTCTGCTCCGGAGAGGACTCGTTGCACGCACTTCTTTGTGACGGATTTCCTAGACTCTGTTACATCGACGGCTCAGGCTACAGTGCAGTGGGCTCGTGAACACACACACAGTGGAGTGCAGATTAGCGGTCTGTTGGGTTTCCGGACGAGGCTCGCGTTAACACGGACTAAAATGATGTCCGTATACCCACTACACCAGTGGTTCTCAAACTGTGGTACGGGTACCCCTTTGGGTACGCCTGAGACTTTTAGTGGAGTACGTGAGCAGCCTTCAGGGGAAAATGAAGAAAAATTGAAATATGGAAGTGAATAAGAAGAAAGTTTAATACGCATATACGGAACTACGCTTCGCTTAAAAGTTTCACCTTGACTGGGACACATCAGAAAACTGTGTCACGCCAAGCAGACACACCATGCCATTGAAATGTTGATGGTTCGCAATGTCTGAACTCCAGAAGTAAGATCGAAATTTCGAGGCTAAAATCTAGCGTTTCGTAACTTTCATACAATCAGGGTATCCTGTGTTACTTTATTATCAAAATATCATTGTATTATACTTGATACAGTCACAAACTCTTAAATTCCTTGTGATGTGTTATAAAAATGTATTCAATTTCACAATATTTATAATATAATTTAATGCAGCCAATGGCCATGAGGTAGATATATACATAAATAAATGGATAAATGTTCACTTAGAATACAATATGTAGTTATATGTGTTAATCACTACAAAATTTGGTCAAGGGCACCACTCCTGGAGGTGATAACGATCACAACGATTCTTGCACAGGAAACACATACAATCCTCATGCGGATCATGATGTTTCATATTGTCACATATTCTGTGATGTAAGCCATGTAACCGCAAATCGTGTCGTGTCGTGTCATGTAGCTCATAATTTGGTTGTTTACGACTTTGAGTCAACATGGCATCCGTGGTATAAAACGTGCTCCATATTTCCTTTTTCTTTGAATAAAGTTCTTGTAGAACACTGTCGTAGGCAGGTGTAGAATGTAGTAGCATCCACTCTCGTAGGCCATCTACGAAGAACATTTCTCTTACTAGTTCGTATACCAATCGTGAGGGAGTATTTTTTGATAGGCTAAGAGCTTTATTTAGATAAACAGCTTTCGTATTCTGTAAATATCTTAAATTACTGTTGGTAAGATGGTCCCATATTAGCAGTAGTCCGTAACTCACTATTGGTGAGATCTTCACGTTAAAGAGCTTCATCGCTCTATCCACTGAGAGACTCCGTAGATGCTTAATTTCATTTATGGCTATTACCGCAGCAGCGGTACTCGTGACCTGTAGAGCTATTCTCAGGTACTTAAAGGAGGCGGGCGTCGATAATCTCTCACTCTTATAGTAAATTGTATCTTTCTAAGCAGTTTTCCCTCCTCGTCTGAATGTCAAAACTACTGTTTTACTTGCATTCAGCTGTAAATCGTTTCTACCTACCCATTCCACTAATCTGTCAAAAGTTGCTTGTAGATCTTCACTTGACGAAAACGTAATTGCCATAACATCTGCATAGACATACATGTTTACATTATCTGCACTTACTCTCCGGATTGCGTCCATGGTCGCTATGTTCAACAGGATTGGGCTCAACGGATCCCCCTGAAGCAGTCGTCTTGTTTGTTCTATTGGAAAGGACGTTGTCAAATTGTCGTCAATTTGAACGTAGTTCTCTGCAAGCATATTTCGTATCAGAACAAATAGGGCATTATCACTTCCAGTAAGCGGCTCAAGTTTTCCTTTTAGTAATGTTGTGTTGACCGAGTCAAAGGCCTTTGAGAAGTCGGTGAAAGCAACATGTAGTTTCTCTTTCTGTCTCTGTCTCCCTGTTGTTTCTAGTATGTAATTTTGTAAGCGCTGAACAGCCTCTGGAGTAGATCTGTCCCTTCGAAACCCAAGTTGCTCTTCCAGTACCACACGGTCCACAAGTTCTCTTAGTCTTTTTTCAAGGAGCTTAGTCAGTATTTTGAATGGAATGCATTCTAATGCAATACCTCTGTTTTATTTACAATATTTATTTAAAATAATGGTTTATAATCAATCGAAAAAGCCTTAATAATTAGCCACGTCCTCATATTCCTTAAACCTATCATTTAAGGATTTTCTTCGTGGGGTACATCGAACTTTTCGCTATGAGTGAGGGGTACAGTCTCATAATAGTTCGAGAACCTCTGCACTACACGATATCGGTCGAGAGGTATCATACAATATGTATTGTCCAATGTCATCTTGGGCGAACGCCAGACGTGATGGTGTGAGGTGCCACTGGCGGTTGCCGGACATTTGCGGTCGCCGGACATTTGCGGTCACTGAGATAAATTTGTGCCCTCTCACAGAAATTCCCTAGTTGTCACAGGACATTTGCGTTCACTGCAGCAGTGGGTGTGCCTCATTAGCTTAATTTCTGGGTATCCCCGCTAAACCTGCCTGAGCACCTGCTCGCTCCTTGCAGATCAACACTTTTCTCTCGCGGGCATTATTTAGAGATTGATATCTTCAGCCACAAAGACCATTCTATACCGAAACTTCCTGGTGTGAGTACTGTATTTATTATTTTGTGCTGTATTGGAGTTGGCAGTTACTAATCAGGGAAAACGTTGTGCACTTTACAAAGATTATATGTACAGAAAGTATAGGGAGAGTGAACCTGCTATCCTCACCTGGGTGTGTCTGAAGGAGAAGAAGAAGTGTAAAGGACGGCTGAGTACAAGAGACGAAGAAATACTTCATACCGTCATTCATCAGTGTGGGCCACCTGAAGAAGCGGCCTTCACAGTGATAAAGCAGGTTCACGAAGCAAAGAAGACTGCAAGAGAAGAAGCGACTCCACTACCACAGATTTACGTGCGGAAGTTGGGTGATCTACATAACAGGGGCTATGACTTTGTCACTGATATCCCAGTTCAAGAAATTTTAAAAATAACAATGCGTTGGCAACGTAATCATGCACGCGGAATACAAGTATAGCCAAAAACAAGTGCTCAGATAATTCTTAATGAAGAGGCGTTAAGGATGAATAATGGCAGCCCGTATCTTTTAGATGGCGACGGAATGCGAAAGAATTATAATTTTTAGTGCCGAAAAAGGTAGAGAAAGTCTTAGGCATTGTGCGCAATTTTTTATGGATGGCACGTTTAAGAGTTGCAGCAAACAGTTCGCCCAGATCTATACCATACACGCAGACCTTGGAGGCCCGGAGTAATGAAAGCAACGTTTATCCAGTCGTCTTTGCGTTCTTGCCTAACAAAAAGAAAGAAACTTATATTCGTTTCTTTCACCTTTAACATGGATGTTGTTCCCCAATGGAATCCTAAGAAAATCACTATTTATTTCGAAGCAGCTACGATATCAGTCCTACGAGAAATATTTCCGTCAGCAGAGTTAAATGGCGCAATGTCTGTGGAGAAAAGTACAGGAACTTGGCCTGACGGGCGACTACAAGGAGAACGATGATATACGTTTCCACATCCGAATGTGCGCTGCTCTGGTGATTTTGAAGCCAGATGACGTCAGTGAGGGATGGATAGTGATACATTCTCAGGCTCCTTCTACTGGCTTCCTAGACTATTTTGTAGACATATGGCTTGAAGACAGCGAGATAACAATCACTATGTGGGGCTGTTGCCAAAAGTGGCATCGAACAACAAATGCTGCAGAGGTATGGCATCACAAGATCAACTCTTTAGTTGGAAATCCACATTCTCGATTCGACGATTTGGTGGTTTGTTTAAAGAAGGAAGCAGAAGCGACGAACTGCATGAGCGTACTTACAGGGAGCTGGAATATGATAGTGAAGCAATGTCATGTGTGGTTATAGGCTCCCTGGTCTAGTGTGAACACGAATCCGATCTGAATTCATATAAACTGCAGTGATTATAGTGTGCATGTTTCCCTGACCATCTACTTATGAAAATGAAAACCTACAACCTGTTTTCTAGTCATGGACTGGGCCAGGAATGGAATGAATGAATCCTTTATCTAGCAGCGAGGATAGGAATTGTACCTGCTGCCGAGGACTGTCGCTTTCCCTGGGGCAATGATTAATGATTGACAGATAGAATGACATGATAGTGGAAAGTGTTGCTGGAATGAAATATGACAGGGAAAACCGGAGTACCCGGAAAAAACCTGTCCCGCCTCCGCTTTGTCCAGCACAAATCTCACATGGAGTGACCGGGATTTGAACCACGGAACCCAGTGGTGAGAGGCCGACGCACTGCCGGCCATTTACTTCTATTAATGCTAAATAGTCTAGTGCCCTTCGCTTATCCGTTACCTTATTAATGTCTTCTTGGAACAATCCTACCTTTCTTCGGCTTTAGAACGTCTCGCGCACATCTAATTATGGTCGTTTTCATTTCCTCCGTTTCAGAGGAACGGGTTCTGAAGAGCTCGCCAGTAAATAGAAATCTACAAACCAATTTCACTTCCACATTAAAACAGGGACGAGACTTTTCTTTTAGACCGGAGAGAAGGCAATCTCCATTTTCTATCATTATACGGTAATGAGCCAGAAACCTTATGAAGTTTGGAGTCAGTGCATTGCTGAACGCATAACAATTAGAATAAAGAGGAGATAATGTACAGTGAAATCTGAAGGAAAGACCAATCGACTACGAGAAACTCTTGCCAGTTAATTGAACTCCATCTTCTCGAGCTATTATTGATGCCAATGTTAAATTCCACGAGCATGGAGGATAAATAATTTACAAAAACATCGAAAATATAGAAAAGGATGCTGGAATGTTGTCCAACAGGAGTTGTTTTCTTCTTCTTCTTCTTCTTCTTCTTTACAATTTGCTTTACGTTGCACCGACACACATAGGTCTTATGGCGACGATGGGATACGAGCGGGTTAGGAGTGGGAAGGAAGCGACCGTGACCTTAACAAACATTTGCCTCGTGTGAAAATGGGAAACCACGGAAAATCATCTTCGGGCCTGCACAATTCTTATCACAATTCTTATCGCCGCTAGATGAGGGCTTCATTCATTCCATCCTGACCGCTCAAATGACTGGAGACAGGGAGGATTTTCATATTCATAGAAATTAATACAGTGAAGTAGAAAATCAATTTGCCTGGAACGAAAGTGGCATTTTGAGAATATTGAAGTGAATAAGAAAGAGTTACTGCTAAACATATTTTGAAAATTCTACGAAATGCCATTTCTTAGACTGACTGACTGACTGAGTACCAGAAGAAAATTATTTTATGTCCTGTGCTGGATAACTGTCATTTTAGGCGAATACAGTTTATTTCTTACGTCCTTGCCACACTCCTATGTGCTCCGTTTTTAACACGTACATCGCACATCGTACGCCTTCGTGCATTTCTTGTCAACGCCTTAATCCACACTGAACAATTGGAATTCGGTGTAAATGTACACACACCACTAGCAAAGTCATGTCAAAACGGCAATGATTCCTAGAATATTATATTAAGTGTTAACTCACCTTCTGGCCACTCCATTACTGACGTCCCAACCCAGCATGAGTTCAGCGCGGTTAGCAGCATCAGTTGTTCCGTCCAAGACAAGGCCAAAACCTCCATTGATGACTTCTCCCCTGGAATATAATGACTTCATTAACATGTCTTCTACATATACTCTGAAATTCAGTACCGTAAAATTATTAATAGATGATGAGAACTGATTAGTCACTCAGGAAAACTTCTGTTTAAATACACATACATGCCAGGCAGCCTACTATGAGGGGTGATATATATGACAGACATTTGAATATAAATGTTATGAAAATTTATAATTTTGGGACAGTTTTCGCAATACAGAAGTAATTCTAACCTGATATCAGATCTCTGTCGATTTTGTTGAAACCAGAACTACCAACCTCGAGTGATCTATCTAAATTTGACTTCTTCACTTTTGTGATTTTAGAATGGATAGCATGAGCTGGCCGTGCGGTTAGGGGCGCGCAACTGTGAGCTTTCATTCGGAGGATAGTGGGTTTGAACACCACTGTCAGCATTTATTCATCGGCTAGTTAATTTGGAACAGTTAATTAAGTTCTAAAACGAGTGACAATTCAGTAAAATTTTAATTTCGGAAAGTAGAAAATAGGTTAGGATTAAAATTTCTTCAGATATTCATATTCCTATTTTTATTGCTGGCAGCACTGGCATAATTGCATGCATATGCTCACGTTTTGTATTCGTAGTTAAATGCTCAGGGAAATTATAGCTATCGGTTTTTTTTACAAATTGCTTTACACGGATGTCTTATGGTGACAATGGCACAGGAAAGGGCTAGGACTGGGAAGGAAGAGACCATGGCCTTAATTAAGGTACAATCCCATGAATTACCTGATGTGAAAATAAGAAACCACGGAAAAGCATCTTCAGAGCTCCCGACAGTAGGGTTCGAACCCACTCTCCCGAATTCAAGATGATAGCTACGTGACCCAAACTGCGCCGTCACCTATTCGGTGATGGAAATGTGTGCATTTTCAGCGAGTAATTGTGAATGTGCGTTATTACGGGAAGAATTCCATCCAAGATTAGATCAAGCATTTCAGAACATTTTTCTCTTACTTTTGCGCAACGCCAATTTGATTTGATTCATAGAAACTGTGTTCTTTAAAAATTGTTGCGTCAGTATAACCACTAAATATATCACAAACATTTTTTATATATTTCATGTACGTTATTTCTACCAAAGAAATCATTCTGGTTTCCTCTGTTAAATGAGAGCTGCGTAGGTCAAGCGGTAAAGGCGAGCTAAATTAATCCAGAAGGAAGTGAACTCGATTCTCCCTCAGGAAATAGGAAGAAAATTCGAAGCAAAACGTTCACTTTTGGGGAGGTACGTAGCCCTGAGATTCACTTAACCTGGTAATCATGTCTGGTGTAGGTTAATTTCTGGGGGGCAAAGGCCACCAAGTATAGTGTTAAATACTATGTACCACTTAGTATAGAGGTTGTGGATGGTGGACACGTTTACCCTCCAGTCCCCTGGGGACTTTCATTACGGGTACAGAGATAGCTCTGTTCTGCTTCCTCTGTTAAGTAATATTTGCATATTTAGCTGCTGAGTGGTACAGGTCAAATACCTACAAATTGGTAATAGCTAGTTGGTTTCCTGTTATTCTTCGTTGTTCACCTCACTTCAGGAGTATCGTTTAACGAAGTGCACTTGAAATCTATCGGATGTCTATATACCTGTGGTATTCGGACAGATGTGTCAATTTCTAATTAACCGGCGTCGAGGTTAGTATAAAAGAGATCGATACCTGTTTTCTTCTATGTATAACGACATAATTCCTCCAGAACTGATGTGCGAATCACAAAGGAAAACACGTCTAAAACATTTGAGAGTTTGACTTCTAAGTTTTCTTGCATGCTCTGAAATCACAGTTAAATTTGTTGCGAGGCATGGCATCGAGTCACATGGGAAAACTGAACCTTGTACCTCAATGGTAGGGAGATATCCTCTTCTCTGGGCATTGAATAAATTGACAGTGTGTTTTTAAAATTGTAACTTAGTCACTCTGGTACTGAGTATTTAAACTGAAGCGTATTTTCAAGTCGATTTATTTACTAAGTTTACACAGAAAGCAATCACTTTAGGAATAAATACATGAGAAGAACCAAATGTGATATAATTAATATCTACAATAATTGCTGATCTCAGTGGAGCAGACGGGCACTCGCTTCATTCAATCCTCCTGATGACACGGGAGTCAAACTCAACTGAGGTCGGTGGCATCATGTGAGGGTGTTTATGCGAAAATACCGTTTAATGAACTTCGAGAAGCTTAACTAACCCCTGTGGGACAAATTTCCTACACAGCAGCATCTCCTCAAATCTAAAGCAATTGAAAGAACCTTAAACAAATCACATTATTATTATTATTATTATTATTATTATTATTATTATTATTATTATTATTATTATTATTATTATTATTATTATTATTATTACGAGTGCCTTGTGAAATGATCGATGAATTTAGCCACACATCCACAATTGTGACTGAAAACCTACAACGACAGTATTTGCCACATCATCCCTCCGTCTGTTACTGCTTCACACACATTTGGGGGCTTATTTCCTTTCTGACCTGAGCAACTTGCAGAATATACAACGGACTACAGATACAGTTAAGAATCTTATGAATTATTAAAGATGTAGTAAGTGAATTAACTTCCTATTCTCGACACTGGTAAAATACAAAACAAAAGATAAGATATATTTCTGAAACTTCACTATAACATAGGTCAGATATCTGACTATTCAAAGTGTATGTAACGAATCATATCCCTCAGGCTTGTGACCGGAGAAGAACAAGAGGTTACATCACTAAATCCTCTACAGTGAAATAATACTAGGTCTCACCATCCGACGCCTCCTCCATTATGCAGCGCCACCCAGGTGGCGCCACGGAACGAGTCTCCTATACAGTTCTGTACAGCCATATCTGTAAAACAAAACAACACACGCATATTAGGACCAGCTTGGAAGGGCTATGAAATTAATCTTACATACAAGATGTCTCGCATTTTGGTTTACCCTTCCCCATTTCATTCTAGTGTCGTAAGCCTTCAGCTCGAAGGCTGCTTAGATCCTCATGAAATTACCACCAAAAGTTATGTGGTTATAGGGAAGCTCCATAAAACTATGGCATTGCCATAATCAGGCGATCAAGACATGATGGGGGTGATGTAGTTTGCCATAGCCTTCCTCATTGGGCCAGAAAGTGTTCCTGCAGCACGAACGCCCTGTGAGTATTGCCCTTCGTAACATCCAAACGCACTAGTCGTGTTCCGCTCATATTTCAGCAAATTCCACACTGTCACTTCAAGGCAAGCCACACTTTGCTCTGCCCTGAACACAAGAGACAGATGTAAAAATCCTGTATCCATCAAGAAATAGTAACAGGCCACTTCCTACTTCATCTTGTCCTTTGTATCATTCAGTTTCTAAAGTTGTTCACTTTGATGAGTTATGTGTTAAGGTTCCTCACAGGAAGAAACGGTAGTGGTAAAGCAAAAGCAAAGCACGAAGGCCCTTGGAGTAGTGGAAGATACAGGTTTCTTCCGCACTATGTACGATAGGGTGGTTAGCTCTAGGGCCCGGCTCCCTTACCTGCAGGAAGTAATCCGTCCGGTACCCGTACATGGCACAGGCTGAGTGAACTCCAGAGCCATGTGCCGCCTCAAGAGTGGGTCTCGACTTTCTGACAAGGAATAAAACCCTCCAGGTGAACTGAACAGCGCCCGGTAGTAATGGAGCAACAGATATTTATGCTGTCCATCTCTAAAAATATCTAAGAAAATAGGATTCGACTTCCAGTATGAAATACATTGGTACGTACTAAAGAACAATGTGCGATTACGTTTATTTGTAACAAATTGATGGTCTTGATATCATCATTAAAATGTATAATTTTGTGAACATATTAATAATATATAATGTAAAATGCAGCAGTTATTTTCACATGTATATCCATAATGACAACTATAATAATAATAATAATAATAATAATAATAATAATAATAATAATAATAATAATAATAATAATAATAATAATAATAATAATAAAGTTGTTTGCTTTACGTCCCACTAACTACTTTTACGGTTTTCGGAGACGCCGAGGTGCCGGAATTTAGTCCCGCGTGAGTTCTTTTACGTGCCAGTCAATCTACCGACACGAGGCTGACGTACTTGAGCACTTTTAAATACCACTGGACTGAGCCAGGATCGAACCTGTCAAGTTGGGGTCAGAAGGCCAGCCTCTCAACCGTCTGAGCCACTCAGCCCGGCACATATATAATGAAAATTAAGTTTTGTAAAATTCCAGGTGCTAAAGATGTTATAGGTTATTTAATTAGTTTTAACGCAGTTGTTTATCGCGGGAATACACTCATAAGTTGGCTGAGCTTTGGGCTAGATACATTTTCGAATGCCTTGTGATATTCATTATTAAAAAACCTACAACCTGTTTTCCAGTCATTGACTGTGTCAGGGATGGAATGAATGAAACATATATAGGCTGTTATTACAATGGGGTCGCCACTCCCAAGGTGATTTAATAATGAGTTATAAATGCTATGAAATGATAATGGAGAGTGTTGCTGGAATGAAAGATGACAGGGAAAACCGGAGTACCCGGAGAAAAGCCTGTTCCGCCTCCGCTTTGTCCAGCACAAATCTCACAAGGAGTCACCGGGATTTGAACCACGGTATCCAGCGGTGAGAGGCCGACGCGCTGCCGTCTGAGCCACGGAGGCTCTGTGATATTCATTATCATTACTAAAATTTTACTCTCACTATCATGCGATCATTTTCCATCAGTCTGGTAAGCGAATAGTTTACTTAGTGCATTCAATAAAATACAGTAAGCCCTATTCTAAGGACAGTTCAAACTTCAAAATAAACAAATACTTAGTGTCGTTGGTGAGGCACTCGTTATCCTGTGTTCAGGGGTCGAGATGGAATTCCGGTGCAGTCTGTTGGCGGAAATGTGTCCTGAAAATATATCCTCTAATATATCATTAAATTTAATCCGTCGAATGTAAGAACCTTTAAATGGTCATAAGTTTTTTTTTTTTTTTTTTTTGCTAGTTGCTTTACGTCGCACCGACTCAGATAGGTCTTATGACGACGATGGGACGGGAAAGGGCTAGGAGTGGGTAGGAAGCGGCCGTGGCCTTAATTAAGGTGCAGCCCCAGCATTTGCCTGGTGTGAAAATGGGAAACCACGGAAAACCATTTTCAGGGCTGCCGGCAGTGGGCTTCGAACCTACTATCTCCCGAATACTGGATACTGGCCGCACTTAAGCGACTGCAGCTATCGAGCTCGGTAGGTCATATGCTAAACTGTACCAAGTGGCATTAAGAAAAGGAGGTAATGACACCGAAAGCCTAAAACTTACTATTCCTTAAGCCAGAAGTCTTTCAACTCCAATAGAAGGAAGTGAATTACAGACAGATTACGACGACCATAGTTAAGATTAACCTATAGTTCAGTGACTGAAGAAGCTTTACTTTACACTGTTCACTGGTACTACAATATATAACTCAATGCTGTTAAGAAATGCTCTCTTCTTGACATAGAATACAGTACGCTTTTCTTTTCGTTCGTGTAGGCCCTACTGTGTTCACCGTGAGATATGGAGGGTCAGACGAGAATGTGTGGTAATTTCGGCTTCATAACATTGCAACTATAAGTTAATATAATTAATTGTTAATATAATTTTATAAAAGGTGAATTATAAGAACATTCATTGATATTATTCTTAATTAACCGGCGACTTCATGGCGAGTGGTGGGGCTTCCACCATTGTGTGTTAGAGATTGCTGCGACGCAGTAAAATTAGTATAGTAGTTCGCGACTCTGAGGTTCTACAGTGTAGCAAGTGGTATCGTTATTTCCTAGTACTCAATCATACTAAGCACTATTGGCTAACATAATTTCAATTACTTAAATTTTGAAAATGATTCTAAATTTGTAAAATGTCTAAACATCCTCGGTCAAAGTGGATCACAAACTAAGGAAAACATGTTTAGGAGGATAGAGGGGAATTTGAGGAATAGTCTAAGCCAGGGCCTCTCAAACGCCCAAAATCTCACGCGTGCAGAGCGAGGCGCAAGAGCTCCGTGCACTGTGCATCGGTGCCGCTCGGTATGGCTCGGATCAACGCTTCGTCTCCGGGCTACTCGGCTATGCTCGGCTATACTCCGCTCAACTCAGCCCGGATTTGGAGCGCTACGGCGCAAGTGGGGGAGAGGGAGACAGGCGGAGCGAGCGAGACAGGCGTGAGGAAAGAGAGAGTTAGCGCTATTGCTCCAAATCGAGGAGTGGGGGGTCTGCACTCTGGTCAACCAAGCCAAGTCGTCTTTTGCACCGTGCACAGTGCATGCACCACGCGCATGCACCCTGAGAGACCCTGGTCTAAGCCAAAGCAGTCTGCAACAGACCATGGCAGAGAGTATTGGCAATGCAATAAAGTGGACGCGTTACAGCAGTGGGACTTACAGCTCAGCACTTCTACCGTGCCTGTAGATGCTGTGGATTGGGAGTCGGCTGTGGATGACGAAGCACTCGCTAGGGATCTCTCGCATACCTCTTATGGTCGTCAGCAGCTTTTGCAGGACAACTTTTGGCAGCCCGACGCGCCTCATTCAAGATCAGGCGACCAAGTTTGTTGGGATTTAGCTAGCCGTCATTAAGCGACATTGAGTTACTAAGTACTGTTGTCACATCTAATTCGATCTACTTCATTTGTCGGAAAGACGTATTTTACGCCATAAATCTTGTGATCGCGCCTCCAACGCAGCCTATTAAATCAGTAATTATTTGTACTATTATTATGCTTCTCTACTCTTGTCTACCGGGCGAGTTGGCCGTGCGCGTAGAGGCGCGCGGCTGTGAGCTTGCATCCGGGAGATAGTAGGTTCGAATCCCACTATCGGCAGCCCTGAAAATGGTTTTCCGTGGTTTCCCATTTTCACACCAGGCAAATGCTGGGGCTGTACCTTAGTTAAGGCCACGGCCGCTTCCTTCCAACTCCTAGGCCTTTCCTATCCCATCGTCGCCATAAGACCTAGCTGTGTCGGCGCGACGTAAAGCCCCTAGCAAAAAAAAAAAAAAAAAAAAAACTACTCTTGTCTCTTCCGCTCCCAAGACATCTTCATTTTCTGACTTTTGACCTCCTCCTGTCAGTCTGTTACGGTCCTCTGCTGTTTATCAGGTTAATACGTGCCTCCTGCAGTAACTGATAATACACTCGTTATCTACTCAGACCGGTCCCGTGGTGTACAGACAGCGTACCTTCCTCTCACCCGGAGGCCCAGGGTTCGACTCCCGGCCAGGTTAGAGATTTTTACCTTTATCTGAGGGCTGGTTCGAGGTGATTACAATTGTGGGAGCTATATGACGGTGACATAGCGTCCCCGGTCTTGAATGCCAAGAATAACTGCCAAGACCGAGCTCGATAGCTGCAGTCGCTTATGTACGGCCAGTATCCAGTATTCGGGAGATAGTAGGTTCGAACCCCACTGTCGGCAGCCCTGAAGATGGTTTTCCGTGGTTTCCCATGTTCACACCAGGCAAATGCTGGAGCTGTACCTTAATTAAGGCCACGGCCGCTTCCTTCCCACTCCTAGCCCTTTCCTATCGTCGTCATAAGATCTATATGTGTCGGTGCGACGTAAAGCCAGTAGCAAAAATAAATAAATAAATAAATAAATAAATAAATAAATAAATAAATAAATAAATAAATAAATAAATAAATAAATAAATAAATAAATAAATAAATGCCAAGAAGATTCGTCGTGCTGACCACAACGCACCTTGTAATATGTAGGCCTTCGGAAAGAACAACGGTCGCTTAGTAGGCCAGACTGTTTATTTAAGTATGTATTTAATTAATTAATTAATTTATTTATTTACATGCTCAAAATTATGACCGCACTGCGTACTATATAATTAATAAGGTATTCATAGAATAATTACAATCCACTTGTTTGTAAAACGTAAGGAAATTCTTCTTCTACAACTGCAGACATGCAATTACTTCGTACTGTAATGTAGAATACATCATATTTCTTATAGGTGATAATTAAGTCTTCCAGATCTTACGGAATGGCGCTGTACATGCCTCAAGACTGTTGGCCTGGTAAGTTACTTTTTTGTTTACTGTTTTCTAACGTAACTCCCATTGCCACGGTCAGTGCCTCTGACCACATACAAGCACTTGGAGCGCCCAACGTAACGACTACCTGTTAAACCGATCTGTAATGCGTAAAGCCTAAACACTGCTTAGCAGGCGTTAGTAGGATAAACATCTCTCGTTCCGCTGCTATCAAAAACCAGAACAAACCACGCTAAAACTAAATTTGTGTAGTAGTAGTAGTAGTAGTAGTAGTGCTTTAGTAGCTTGAAAGATAATTTAATAGCTCATCAGCTCCGACTACTGATGTTTGTAAGGAAACTGTATTTTAGGTACGGATTTGTGATATGATGTGGATTAGTTTTGCTCTGAAATTGGAGTATGTAGTTTCGGGAATGAAATAAGGTATATCCCAGCATTCTCCAGGAGTGAGTGTGAATAGTTGAGAGACTAGCTCATACTTAAGGTAGTTCTACCACCGTCGCGATTTAAACGACGATCCCAGAATGGCGCAGCTTTCCTATAGCAAAACGTGAGTGATAGGTACGAAAGTGAGTCGTAGTAACTTATCATACATTTTTGGAGAGAGACATCTGTTCTTTTTCTTACAACAGTACTTAGTGTCACTGTTTCGAAGAGATGTATGATGCCGAACACATTATCTTCAGAAATGAAAAGAGACGATGATAGGGACATAAGTGAGGACAACTATTTTTTCCTCACGTTTTCACCTTGGTACAATACAATGGTCATGTTATGTCCTGGAAAGCATGATACTAATAGTACATGGACACAGTACGAGATGGCAGTGTGTTGGATAGTACCACACACTGGGCGGTGGGACTGCAGTAGTGAGTATATTGACTACGGGGTACTCCAGTATCTACAGGCTATCTGAATGGGTGGGAGTCCTCTTGGCAGTCTTGGACTCTAACGAACTGTTACACCATGGGTTGGTTGTTGTTGCATTTGTTGATGTTAATTTACAATAGTTAGTAATTATTGTATGGTATACCTCCAATTGCCGGTCATACAATACAAGTAACAGCCGAGGATGTCCTGACGCTGACCATATAACATTCCAATATCTGCAGGCTCTCTGGCTGGGCAGCAGTTATCTTATTAAGTGAAAGCCCAAAAATGACTTTTTTATATCAGACTCTGCGCAGGTGTAGTATAGCCTGGCATACAAGGAAAAGTGTGCTAATGTTTAACATTTTACACGAAGATATTCTTGATAGCAGTCTGCAGTCTTCCAGCAATTACTTGCTATGAGTACCAGGTTAATTACAAGGAGGAAAGACAAATCCGCGTAGACCTAACCACTCTAATCAACTTAGTGCTTGGGGTGGATGACTGCACTGTTGCTCGCCTGGTAGCTATGATTGTTAAGGCGTCAGGTCTTCATGGCCTGACACCGTAGTTAGTTGGTTCGAGTCCCGTTGGTGGAAAAAACATCAGAATGTTGGCTGACAGGGCAGAGTGTGGTGATATACAATTTCTAATCCCTCGATTGCGTGCTAAAAGCCTGGATTCATTTCTATAACTCTTTGTAGTGTTCATATGGATTGACAGCATATGATGTGATACTCTCCTTCCGTCGGATGGGCATGTTAAGCCTTGAGTAGACTTGGTACGAGTAGGCTATGTTCCGACATATAGTCCCACCCTCTCCCTACATTAGTTTGTTCCAGATCATCACCACACGCTCAGACGCTCAGATCGTCCAGGGTCGTCAACTAAAACAGCCGCAACACACCTTTTCGCAGGCTACATGACAACGCATCACAGCGCTCATCGTCATCATCATCATCATCATCATCATCATCATTTTAATTAACAAATACAAATCACAACTGGGAAATATCCCTGTAACAATGATCACTTACAGTAGTGTGATAATAAATTAAAATTAAATCATAATTACCCAACAACAACAATAATAATAACAACAACAAAAACAACAACGACTACATCAAGAGTAAGTACAATAATCATTCAATGGAAAGAAAATATGAAAAGAAATACTACTAGTTTAACATTGTAAATCCAGCATCATCATATACAAATTCACATACAACTGTATTTCCAGTGCTTACCACTACGGTTTACAATACTATAGGTTGAGCTTACTACTAGCTTAATATTACATCATCATCAACAACAACAATTAATGTCGTGATTAGGAATGGTGGACGCATTTTCCTATGTGATTTTACCATCCGGTTATCTGGATATTAAGGACATGATAGCAGAATTGCACATACACTGGCTTCTAACCAAGGCAGCTGCAATTCGAATCCCACCCAATGCACGTGATAGTTTTGAAATGAAAATTCACATCGCTGTGGTTCGGATTCCACGTAAAGCTAGAAGTCTCGTGGTTACAATCACGTAAATATTAAAGCTTCATTTTATTCATAGACTGTATCCTGTCACGACATCCTTACGATAACTAATATTGTCGTTACGCCTGCGGAAACCGTTGCGTGATAATACTGTTGAAGAAATACCGACCCGCAGTACATGTATCACCTTACAGTAGAACGAAAAATCATTGATATAGTGCATGATATTAAAACAGCCTCTGTGAATCAGTGGTAGAGTGTCGGTCTCCGGATCCCAAGATAGCGGGTTCAAACCCGACAGAGGTAGTTGGATTTTTCAAGGGCAGAAGAAAGTCCATTCGACACTCCATGTCGTATGATGTCGGCATGTAAAATATACATTTGGTGTTTATCCGACAAAATTCATTAAAATCTCAGCCACAGACGCCCAAGAGAGATCCGGTTTACTCTGTCTGCCGTCTAGTAGGCCTAGAGAAAAATGGAACGTCGAAATTGACGAGCAGACAGCCAGATAGCATCAAATTCAAATTTCTGCATACAGTAGCTGAGGCCATATAATTATTCTTATTGTATTCTAGCTCATGCAATACTGAACCTTAGATGACAGAACCTTTTGGTCAGAGTTCTAAGCTGAAATATACCACGACGATATGTCACTTTTCTATTCAGCACCACTTCGATTATGATCCACCACCATTAAATTTACATTTTTAAAGAATTAGATCAGAAACCTAATTGTTCTGAGATTGTGATGATGTTCATTTCTACTATTTTATAACAACAAATCTATATTGTGTCGTTATGCGTTACTGTCTTCCTCGTGGGAGTTGAGACTTACTGAAGAATAATTGCGCATGCCTGAGAAGTTATTTAACATTGTACCACTTTTGTGGTCATTTACACCAGGCATCGTCAATAGAGAGCGAAATGCCTTCGGAGCCAGTTTTCTCCCCGCTTTCCAGGCACGAGAGCAGCTTAGCGAGCAATTAGGGGAAGTGCATGACGTAGTACTGTATGTGCTGAAGGCCAGTGGCGCAA
Organism: Anabrus simplex; assembly: GCF_040414725.1. Taxonomy (NCBI): domain Eukaryota; kingdom Metazoa; phylum Arthropoda; class Insecta; order Orthoptera; family Tettigoniidae; genus Anabrus; species Anabrus simplex. Next base: position 283,027,785 of record NC_090268.1, read on the forward strand.
GTAAAGTACGGCCACGTTATGCAATCCGCATGACTGCTTCTCTATTGTCACGTGACAAACACCTGTCCCGAGCGGAGCAAGTAACACCGGCTCCCTAGAGCAACTACGTGATGACGTCTGATTTACATGATAAATATGGTGATACTCACAGCCCATGAAAGAGCACTAGGCACTCTTTAAAGGCTCATCTGTGGCAAGGCGAGATTCGAGATGCCACTCAATTCGAGCCAAACTTAACATTGTTCGGTTACGCGAGCCATGCATTTCTTCGTACAGGTTTTATATCGACAGCAGTTCTGTGACTGGTGATTCGCCATGATTCAGAAAACCCTTGAGTTATTTTCAGTGATGACCAGATTAAAATGTTACTAACACTTCTAAAGTCTGTAAGCTCGCATCCGGGAGATAGTGGGTTCGAACCCCACTGTCGGCAGCCCTGAAAATGGTTTTCAGTGGTTTCCTATTTTCACACCAGGCAAATGCTGGGGATGTACCTTAATTAAGACCACGGCCGCTTCCTTCTCCTTCCTAGGCCTTTCCTGCCCTATCGTCGCCGTAAGACCTATCTGTGTCGGTGCGACGTAAAGCGACTAGCAAAGAAAAAACACTTCTAATTACAGATATTATTTTATTACCAATTTGGGATATTTTAAACAAAAAATCACGTTCCTGTTGTTTGAATTCGGCATAATCACGATATCAACAGTCACATAAAATACAAGCTTTCTCTCAAGATAATGAAAATTTGTTATCGTAAAGGATATGTTTCGACACTGAGATACCAGGGGCTATTGTCTTCCAAATATCACAAGGAACCGGCACTCTGTTACACTGATAATTCTTGATACACTATAGTGAGTCGATATGACGAAGGGATTTTTTTTATTTTGAAAAATTTCAGAGTTGAATTATGAAACGACAACATATTTGGGTGAAATGTGCTTGAATCGACGGCCCAGATTCACAAGAGTTAGTTTATAACTTGGGCTACATTGGGTTTCCAAGTATAACTATACTATACAACGTCCTCTAGGTTATTTTAATGGGATGGTGAACAACTATTAACTTACCTGCGGTGAATGCTGATCCGTCTTCTATGTTGGAGGTTTCTCGGAATGGGCTATCAGTGCCACTGACATCGTGATGATCTCTGCTAATTAGCACTGGGCCCTACAAAAATTATATCAAAGAATAATTTGAGCAGCGTTGTACCTTCAAGGCATTATTAGTGAAGGACATTGTAAAACTGATAAATTTTTGTAAAGGCAATGTTATTTAACTCATTTAGAAATATCTGTGAAGATTTTCGGTGAAAAGCTAGAGTGTTGCCGTTTGAGGGAAATACAAAGAAGGACGTGGCAGAATTACACAGAGAAGGGCCTGAAAATGATGGTTTTTAGACGATGGTAAATGAGAGTGACGGACAAGGGATAGTTGGATTGAAATTGTTCGGAAGGCCAAGACCATACATCGGCTGTAGAGGAAATAAGAGTAGTATCCCAATCCTTTGTTTCCTAAAGGAGAAGATCTTTTGCTAAACCAACAATTAATAGATTCTGTCAAGCAATATAAACTCCTCTACTGTCCTGGCATTCGCCTTAGTGCAGGAGAATGGAAAACTTCGGAAAACCATTCTCAGGACAGACGACGGTGGGGACCAGTCCCTTTCCGTCCCCCGAATGGAGAAGTGTAGAGCTACAGTGGAATCGCGGCCACCCGTCCTCTGCTCGGTTGGTCAGTCGGAGTGCAGAGCTCTACGGCCACAGTCCAGCTGTGGCCACTTGTGGCTCCAAGGCTACTCTGCATCCGCCGACCTCTGTCCCTAGGTGGGTAGGGTAAAGTTTTCATTCCCTACCCGGACTGGGTACGGCTGGCCTTCTAGACTGTATCACCGTCTCTCAGGTCAGTGTCAGTGGAGTGGTATTCGTAGAGGTTAAGGTGGGTGCAGCCGTAGCCTATGGGAACTATCGTGGAATTCGGCTTAGTGCAAGAGGATGGCAAACCACAGGAAACCATCCTCAGGACAGCCGACTGTGGGAATCAGCCCCTCTGCATCTCCCGATGGCCGGATTGTAGAGCCACGGTCCAGCCCAGGCCACCGGTTCAGCCGAAGCCAACTCTGCTTCAAAACGGATATCCCTTTTATAGGACTATACTGTTTTAAAATTCACTGAGAGTTTCACTAGTTCACTTCAAATTTGTCGCCAATTTGTGGCAATAAAACTTCATACGGTCAACTCTACTTCATGGATGCGTTGACGGTGACTGAAGTTTTAATATACAATAATAATAATAATAATAATAATAATAATAATAATAATAATAATAATAATCATCATCATCATCATCATCATCTTGTGGCCTCAGCTACTGTCTGCAGGAATTTTTAATTTGGAGCCATCTGGCTGTCTGCTCGTCAATTTCGACATTCAGTTTTACTCTAGGCTTACTATATGGCAGAGAGTAAACTGAATCTCTCTTGGGCGTCTATGGCTGGGTTTTTTAAAATGAATTTTGTCGGGTAGACATGAAATGTCTCACCAGAGACCTTTTACATGCAGACGTCGTCCAACGAGGGGTGTCGAATGGAATACTTCCTGTAATTCAAAAATCCGACTTTCTCCGCCGAGTTTGTACCCGCTATCTTGGGATCCGGAAACCGTGGTCATAAAGGAAAGGAAGCATCGTTACGATCCTGGGAAGTATCAAGACCAGAATGGATATAGGGCATACCACAAAGTATACTGATATAGAATGAAATGACCACCTAGGTTGCGTTACTGACTTTATTGAGGAACAAGTCTTAATAAATTGGCGTCTCGTTTGAATGAAATGTGATTAAACATTCTCAGTCAATTGTTGTTATTAACCTATCTGTTAAACGAACTTTAGAAAAAATACATGATTTACGATAGAGGATCCTTTTCACCCGCTTGGCGCATGTTGACAAACATTCCATTGTCTGTTGCTGTTCGACACAGTTCGAAGATCGATTTTCCGTACTAAGTCTCTTTTTTCCGCAATGTTCGTCTTTTACGCTGACGTATATACCTTCGCGTTTTTGTGCATGATGATGGGCAAAATATATCTCCGGATATCGCATTACAGGGCATAATACAGGGTGGTTGTGAACCGGGTATATGTGCGTTAGTGGACTTTAAAAAAAATGCTATTTGTTCGGGGCGCCCCTACTTGCACCATATGTTAGGAACCTGCGTGTATTTGGATATTGCGGAAGTGTAAAGTGTTGAATTTGAGGGTAGGAACGTTAAGGACGACACAAACACCCAGTCCCCAGGCCAGGGATATTCAATCATTTACAATTAAAAATACTTGACCCGGCCGGGAATTGAACCCGGGGCCGCCGGGTGACAGGCGGACGCGTTGCCCCCTACACCGCGGGGCCGGACACGTTAGAGGACTGGTCATACTGATAAATAATTTGAAATAAGTAATTCGATATCTCGCGTCATTGGTATTTTATTAGCTTCTGAAGTTAGCCAATCAGTTTGCTTCGCGGGCGAATTCAAATGGGCTTTGCGTGGCACTGTTGCTAAATCTGCTCGTGACTTCAGACCGCCTTGCGAACCATGCCTAGAAATCAGCACCAAAGACAAACAAACTGTGGTTTCAGCCCGTGTCACCGAAGGGCATTTGCTGTGGAGTGATCTTGACAGCTCCGAGGTCCGTGTTTCAGTCCCTCTCTGGGCAAAGTTTTTTTTCTTCCCTTGGTGCCCTCAATCCAGTCTGAAGCCACGTTCAAATTTAGCAATACCGCCTCACAAAGCCAATTTGAATTCGCCCGCGAAGCGACCTGATTGACTAAGTTCAGCAGCTCATAAAAAGACGATGGCGCGAGATATCGAATTATATTTTTTCAAATATTTTATCAGTACGGCCTACCTTCTAACGCCCATATACCAGGTTCACCTTGTTTCCGACCACCCTGTATATTCCAACATATTGATATTTCTCACAATTGTTTTTGTCTTTCCTTTGTGTCTGAGGACGTTTACATTTTTCACTATTTGTGGGTCGTAACCACCAATTAGAGGACTGAACGTACATGTCAGGATCCGTCTGAAAACTCAGCGAGACAATGATACCAACCGTTGATATAAGGGTATGTTAGAAGCCGGAATACACTTGTTGGGGACGGCAAAGTGTTCCAGTGTGAGACCTGACAGCCGTTTAAAGTATGAAAAGGATTGACTCCTCGATGATGAATGAGTTTCTCTGTTAATTGGTGTTGTATTGTTAGCCGAAGTCTTTGAGTCGCTTAATTAATTAAGTTGACGTGAGCTGTGCTATACTGTCTTATTGATTGTAACCGCAAGCTGAGCGGTCGCCGCGTCCTAACGACTTCCTTAAAGACACTGCGAACAAAAGGTGCGCAGCGAGCGATTAATTTCCTTATGCTAATGAGACAGACTTTAAACGAGCTGCAGATTATCTCTTTGTTATAAAGAGGGAGCACTTTGAGACTTTCCGTTCCAACTTTTACTCCATTTCATAAATGCTTTCTTCCAGTACCGTTAGTGATGTTGTGCTGGTCATGTTGTAGTTAGGGTCATTCACTTCATACATTAGTTTTCTATGCCACAGGACACTCTCCTAACTTTTACACCAGCACACATGTGATAATAATAATAATCATAATAATAATAATAATAATAATAATAATAATAATAATAATAATAATAATAATAATAATCGTCGTCATTCCCATATCCTTGACAACATGGCATGTGTAGTTGGAAGTATCGCATAATGCTCTGCCGACGTGAAATGGGGTTCGAACCCACCGTCAACCAAATACAAGCTAATAGATAAATGGTCTGACCGTGCAACCAGCTCGCTTGTCTGTTACCTTGCATGTTTCTTCCAGTACTAGAGGTATGATGTGATACCAGAGCGCCATACATTTGCCCTGAATGAGGGTTTCTTACGTGCCAGCAAATCATTTTAGCATGGGTCTCTTGAATGTATTTCTATTGAGTGTTAATTATTTTCAGGCAACCAGACAGTTCTATGATTATTTATCTTCACAACAGTACGCTTCGTCGTGTGTCAACGGAACCCATACATTCTTTAAGTACTCAATCATGTGATTTATGTAGCTCCATATTTACACACGAAGTTGAATTTAGCATACACATACACTGTGTATAATCGCTTCTTTGTTTTTAACACATAATAATAATAATGTCCGCCTCTGTGGTGTAGTGGTTAGCGTGATTAGCTGCCACCCCCGGAGGCCCGGGTTCGATTCCCGGCTCTGCCACGAAATTTGAAAAGTGGTACGAGGGCTGGAACGGGGTCCACTCAGCCTCGGGAGGTCAACTGAGTAGAGGTGGGTTCGATTCCCACCTCAGCCATCCTGGAAGTGGTTTTCCGTGGTTTCCCACTTCTCCTCCAGGCGAATGCCGGGATGGTACCTAACTTAAGGCCACGGCCGCTTCCTTCCCTCTTCCTTGCCTATCCCTTCCAATGTTCCCATCCCTTCACAAGGCCCCTGTTCAGCATAGCAGGTGAGGCCGCCTGGGCGAGGTACTGGTCATACTCCCCAGTTGTATCCCCCGATCAAGAGTCTGAAGCTCCAGGACACTGCCCTTGAGGCGGTAGAGGTGGGATCCCTCGCTAAGTCCGAGGGAAAAACCGAACCTGGAGGGTAAACAGATGATGATGATGATAATAATAATAATAATAATAATAATAATAATAATAATAATAATAATAATACCGAGCTCGATAGTTGCAGTCGCTTAAGTGCGGCCAGTATCCAGTATTCGGGAGATAGTAGGTTCGAACCCCACTGTCGGCAGCCTTGAAAATGGTTTTCCGTGCTTTCCCATTTTCACACCAGGCAAATGCTGGGACTGTACCTTAGTTAAGGCCACGGCCGCTTCCTTCCCACTCCTAGCCCTTTCCTGTCCCATCGTCGCCATAAGACCTATCTGTGTCGGTGAGACGTAAAGCAACTAGCAAAAGAATAATAATAATAATAATAATAATAATAATAATAATAATACCGAGCTCGATAGTTGCAGTCGCTTAAGTGCGGCCAGTATCCAGTATTCGGGAAATAGTAGGTTCGAACCCCACTGTCGGCAGCCTTGAAAATGGTTTTCCGTGGTTTCCCATTTTCACACCAGGCAAATGCTGGGACTGTACCTTAATTAAGGCCACGGCCGCTTCCTTCCCACTCCTAGCCCTTTCCTGTCCCATCGTCGCCATAAGACCTATCTGTGTCGGTGCGACGTAAAGCAACTAGCAAAAAAAGAATAATAATAATAATAATAATAATAATAATAATAATAATAATAATAATAATAATAATAATAATAATAATAATTAGAGCTATAGATCGATCAAAACTTTTGATCGGTTAACCGAATGCCTTTAATTGATTAATCGAATTTTAATTGGGTTCACACAGTATCCTTGATAGCTTTATTTAAACAATAAATTGTAGAGTGTGGGCTACGTACCGAAAATTGTCGTAGTTTGGTCTCTCAACTCCTAGCACGATATTTCTTGCACTGTCAGTGAAAACAGCGACGACTTCGTCTTCCAAACCCCATTCATGAACTCGTCTTCAAACTCTTCTGTGCAGTTAGCGACAGTGAAGATTTCTCTAACATGTTTAACTTACCGGTATGTTGAATTCCGACATTCCCCATTTGAATCAATCCAGTGAGCTGTAACTCCCATGAGGCTACGGTTAGATATGGAAGATAAAAATCCCCCGTGAGATTAACAAGTTATTCCTATTTTAGTTCATCTAATAATTTTCACCTTTGTACGTCATACAAACTGTAATCTTTGCAATTTAAAAAAATAGTCACCGTGTCTGAAGAGGGAGGTTGGTAAATGAAAAATGAGAGCTTCTTCAATCTATATAAATAAAATTGTAGGGGGACCGCTGTCTGTAATTTCTTTTGTTTTGCCAATTTTTCAGATATTTATCCGTTTTAGGTCAACTCAAGACCGAATCGGTGGTTTTTACGTTTCGTGTTTGTCTGTTTGTCTGTTTGTCTGTCTGTTTGTCTGTTTGTCTGTTCCACCATCACGTCGAAACGGCTGGATAGATCTCAACCAAACTTCATATTTAGAGTAAACTCATCCCAGGGATGGTTTCGATATGCATATCATTTTAAAATCTTTCAATACTCGGGGGGTTTATAGGAAAACCAGAATGGTTTTTCCACCATCACGTTGAAACGGCTGGATAGATCTCAAATAAACTTCATATCTAGAGTATACTCATCTCGGGGAAGGTTTCGATATGCATATTATTTTAAAATCTTTGAATAGACCGGGGGTTTATAGGAAAACCAGAATGGTTTTTCCACCATCATTTCGAAACGGCTGGATAGATCTCAACCAAACTTCATATTTAGAGTATACTCATCCCGTGGAAGGCTTCCATATGCATATCATTTTAAAATCTTTGAATAGACGGGGGGTTTATAGGAAAACCTGAATGGTTTTTCCACCATCACTTCGAAACGGCTGGATAGATCTCAACCAAACTTCATATTTAAAGTATACTCATCTCGGGGAAGGTTTCTATATGCATATTATTTTAAAATCTTTGAATAGACGGATGGTTTATAGGAACACCAGAATGGTTTTTCCACCATTTTCTCTTATACTATTGATTTTCTGTAAACTTCAATTACCGTACGTGAAACGTCTCTTCATTATAAACAACTTTCGTTATGTTCATAATTTACCTTACTCTTCACATGACGGAGAAATTTACAATTTTCCGCTGGTATCATGCTCTGCATTGAGTGACCGACAGACCGACAACGAACCTACAGGTTACCATGGCAACGTCTCTGACTGCATGCCAGCAGGGAAGTAACGTATTGCCATTTTCCTCATCATGCTTTTAAATTCGTGGTTGTTCCTTGGGTAGAAGGCAAGAAAGGCGTCAATCGGCCTATCTGCGGGATATTGGTGGAATATCGTTGGATATTATAACCGCCCTCGAATAGATTAAGTAATAACACCATTAGTCATCTTCTTATTATTTGTTTACCTTAGAATCACTGAACTAAATTTCTCCTCTGTTACCGCTTTATTATATCCATTACTCACACTAGCATAATTTATTGAGGGGCATTTGATTTTCCAATACATTCACGTGGCATTTACATATTTGTCGTTATCCGGCTGTCCTCAGTTATAATCCATTTTCTATTACTTTCAACTTTCTTAACTGTATTATTTTCTTCCTTAATTACGCCGTATGTACTGGATGTATTTCCACCAATACTCATATTTAGAATACACCTGTCCTTGATAGGTTTTAGGGCAAATATTGTTTCTAAATCCCTGAACTGACTGGGGGTTTATACGAAACCGAAACAGTGATTTTGCACTTCCAAAAAATATACACAACCGAACTTTATGGAAGTCTACCTACCTTGGTAGAAATTAATTTCTAAACCTTTTTTCTCGTGTGCATCATTTCGATACGAGGATTAATAAGGGAGATATCATTAACGGACCGTTTTTTTTGTACAAGTCCCATCGGACCTAACTCACGAGCGGGTGCGTGTAAAGCGTATTCCTTACAACTTGAAAACTACTGAAGACATTCGAACCAAAATTCATATTTAGCATCCACCTGTCCAAAGGTAGGTTTTAAACGTAAATAACATTTCATGTTCCGGAATGGACTGGCGGTTTATAGGGAACCGAAATGGTGATTTTACTCTTCCACAATATATACAGAACAAGACCAACCTGACTGGAAATCGACCAAACGTGATGGAATTCCACCTCTAAACCTTTTTTTCATGTGCATTTTTTCGTCAGGAGGATTAATAAGGGAGATATCATGAATGGTCAGTTTTGCAGGTTAAGTCCAGCGGACATAGCCAAAAAGGTGTTTTACATGGAACAGATTCCTTATCTATATAAATCAAATCGTAACGACTGTGTGCCTCTACACTGACTATTTTGGCGAAATTTTCGTACAGCTTTCCGTTTAAGGGGTAATAATGACCATCTGCATAATTTTTGGTTTAGTTTCCTGAAAGTCCTAATTTTTACCCGCCTCGCCCAAAATCCAGATTGCGGCATAATCTGCCAGAAGAAAAAGAAGATAATTGAAATTTGACAAAACTATACGTTTTAGCCTGTAACGAACGGAAAACATCCAAGATCATTAAATTTTTCACTTTTTATCCCCGAAGAATATCGAAATATGCAGGCAATTTTAATGATGGTGCAGACCTTCGGAAAATTCCTATCACATAACAGATTGCACAATCTCCGTTCAATTTGGAATGATCTACAACCTTGGTCTTATGACTTTTTGCCGTATCTGTATACCTTTTACGTTTGATTTTTCTCTGTTAATGGATGTTAAGTCAATTTGGAATTTTCACATGCATAATTCATACCTTCGATTACTTATATGAAATACAGAATCATCAAACTCTTCACGAAAATTGGCCCACCCAGTAGCCATATATGAGCCAAATGCTATGTATGTAGCTGGCACATAATTATCCGAAAATTAATGTAATGTGAGATAATCTTACAAGAACGTTACCCTGTTCCACGTTTCTAACTCAATCTGACCCAAGAATAGATGACATATCATAGGACCAGCCATTTAGGCCACTAAATCCGGCGTGTCTTATGGTATAATCCTTTGTCGATATGACGTACGTTTAGTAGCAGTTAATCTGTAAATGAAGGTCTCCAATATTGTAAACACGCATATACTTTCGTATGTCGATCTATATATATTCACTGATGTCGATTTGTAGCGATCGAGAAAGGGTGGGTCTGCTATTGTAATCAGTACTCCCCACACCGACTTTGTCTGGCAGTATGAAAGGGTTCCTTCTCCAACTCCTGTGTAACTGTCATTAGTAAGGAAGGTCTACAATTGTAATGAATAGTTCACTTCTCGATTTGACTTGCAGAAGGCAAGTGAGCATGCAGTTTTGTTTAAAACTCCCCTACCCGATTGTGTTTGGCAGTAGGCAAGGGTGCCCGCCATTATAAAGAAATGTCCTTATCTAAAATGTGACTGGCATTAGGCATAGTGGCCTGCTATTTTGATGGAAACTCACCAACTTGGTGTGACTGGCAGTAAGCTGGCTGGCAGTAGGAAAATGGGCCTGGCATTATAATGATAACTGCACAACTCAATTTCGAGTGATAGTAGGGTAATTGCCTGCCATTATAATAGAAACTCCTCAACTGTAATCTGTCTGGAAGTAGGAAAGGGGGCTGCCATATTAACGAAAACTCCCCAAATCGATTCTGTCCGCGTAGTAGGCAATGGGGCCTGCAATTATAACGTAATCATCCCAACTCGATTGTGAATGGCAGTAGGCAAGTGAGCCTGCCGTTATATCACAAATCCGTAACAAACACTTTACATTGGAAACAACGTACGGGGAACTCCCCATGCTCTTTCTCGGATAACGCTAAGAGACATGCAATTTTAAAACAATCTTATTTACTGCATGTACACTATTTACTTCGATAACCGAATACAATGTAGAATACCGTAGCGAAGCACGGGTACATTCGCTAGTACCGCAATAAGAAACAACGCGACCCACTATCCTGCACAGTCCACTTCACTAGTTTATTCGTAAATGCAGTTATACTTTGGAAAGGAAGAATGTGTTTAAGATGATATTGAAGACTTCTTGTACTTCCAGCATAACTGAACGATTTCCAGCATTTCTTATAAAACACTGTTTTTCTGTCTGTCACCTTACAACAGTTGTTTAGTTTAAGTCCGGAAATTTCACCAAGATTTCTCGCATCGATTCACAAGACACTGAAGAAAATAAAGTTCACAAATACTGACTGCGAATTTCTGAATAACAACCACACACGAACTGAGGTTTAAGTTGTCACTGTGTCTTTCTAGCAATTGGTATCTGTCCATTTGTACATTACCTGGAAATGACTTAATGACAGCCTCTTCAAGTACCTTCCCAGCATCTATCCATTATACCACCAGAACCAGATTGTGTTTTGTAAAGGTCCGCAAATATACTACAATAACCTGACCGATATTTCCTTTCCAACAGTTTGTAAAAGCAATGGTCATAACTCATAAGCCTCGTTTTACAAGAAAGCAATTATGGAGTCATTATTGCTTTTAACAATACAATACACAGATTTTGTGCTAGGAAAAACAGTTATTTTTCCTTCACCACATTAATCGGTTCGATTAATCAGCTAAAGCACCTTGACTTGTTAATCGGACTTTTAGATTAATCGATTAAATCTACAGCTCTAATAATAATAATAATAATAATAATAATAATAATAATAATAATAATAATAATAATAATAATAATAATAATCATACAAATGTTCATTTAGATTTCTTCGTCGCATGTTTTAAATACTGGGAATATCTTCAGTCATATTCAGATTCTGAACTAGAGAACGGTTCAAGTAGTCTTTCAGAAGGCCGATGATAGAAATGTTGATATACCGGTATTATATTACTCAGGCAAATGCGTGCTTAGTCGTTAGCCATTCTGAGGCACAATAATAATGAAAATAACAGCAATAGACTGGGTTATTAGGCCGTATGTGAGTAGCATTTCACCTCGGTCGTGCCATTTGGGCTCATCAGTTGGATTGGCACGCCTTTCCAAGACGGTGCTTAACATTGGGAGATCGTCTGACGATCTCGCTAAGTCAGCAAATAAGGATTGCTAGCCTGCTAAAGGGGAAAATATTCTCCATATTCAAACATTTTTACGCTCCATCGAGGTTTTTTTTATCTGCGGCCGTGAAATCCTTAATTGGCAGAATATTTCTAGGCCTAAAGACTTGTATGAGTCGCCTGGTTTCGTCTACTTCCTGTTATTATACTATCGTGTTGATAGTGATAAACCGTTTCGTCAACAGAGTTATAGAGTTTAAATACTAACAGCCTGCGCCGGGAGTTGATCCGGCAACCATAGGAACTCTAGGAAATAAATATCGTACCCATTGTACTACTCATTAGGCCGACACTGGTTCGATTTATAGCCGTATGGAAAATAAGAAATTATACGCAGAAGGGTTCTGCATTGTCTTGGTCGCTCATTAGCACGACCACTTGTAGCAGCGTGCTGGTGTTATTCTGAAGGTGTCTGAATAATTAAATATTACGGAGGCTTTGTAGACCCATTATTTTCCAAGAACATGGCAGAATTTATTTTACTTGAGTATCGTCTATACTCTCAATGTTCCGTAATGTATTCAAAACTATCTGTTGTACAGTTGCTGATGGAAAACATCGTAGAGGCGTGTAGTGAAGGAGTAGCGTGCAAGCTTATTCTAAGTGACCATGGGTTCAATTGCAAGAACTTTAATTCTAGGCTGAGGTGTGGAATAGGATTCACTCCACCTCATGAGAGCAACTGAAAAACTATCTGATGTGTGAGAGGCATCGGATCCGGTAACAAATTTTAGCCTCTCGATGAAGCCAGTAGGTAAGTTGTAAAATGCGCTGGAAAGAAAAATAAGTATGTTACTGCGTTGTACTGCGCACAGAGGATGTTTACGGAGCATGTCAACTCATTAGGACTCGTCTTGGGAACAATGTTAACACAATTATAATCAGTGACCTGTGTGGCTGGTCAGATATTCTGATTCCAGTGCAGTGACTGCAGTAGACACTAGTTTTCTTTGCTTCTCGTGAAGGCAATAAAGGATTTAGCCAATTAAGGAAGATTTGGAAAAACGAAGTCATGCTTTTAAAAAGTTGAAAACTCCGTAAGGATCTGTTGTGAAAATTGACGACAAAAGAAGACTTCATTATCAGACCAAGTACTGTAAAGTGGCTGTCACGCAGGTCTCTCTACATTACATTTATCAGCACAAAACCAATTACTACAAGTTACAAGCAAAGTCAGAATAATTGACAGGACTCTTCCGCTCCTTCTTTCTCAGAACATCTTTTCTTCAAATAAATTAGCAGTTTCCCGCTGGTTCCGCCCGCAATGTACATAGTATGGTGTTGTTCGTTACTATCCTCACGGATGTATTTGCAAAGTTTCGAGTTAATGAAATAAAGCACATGATCTGCTGTGGTAATAGAATGTAATGTTATGTCAACAAAACACTTGAAAATACATCACACAAAGAAATTTAATTAAACGTTCCTTGGAACAACACTACGCACCGAACTGTTAGAAAGTACTTCAAAGATCTTCGTCATGGAGACAAATGTACTCATAACTTTTCTCAGAATCTACCAATTTAAGTAGTTATTGCCCCAAAAGAAAGCATTTGATTCACTGAGTGTTTTTAGATCTAAACAAACTGCGTTCCTCAATTAGAACGAAGGATACGATTGCTTCAATGAGAAAAAATGTTGAAGAAATGAGACGTCAAATTGAATGTGCACTCCTAACTTTCCTCAGAATCAACCAATTTGAATAGTTAAGAGCTGAAATGAAAGAGGGTGATCCGCTGAGTGTTTTTAGGCCAAAACGAACTCCGTACCTCAATTAGAACCAAAGATATGATTGCTTCAAAGAAACAAAAAATTGAAAACTCAAATAATTTGAGGAAGGCGGAAGTTAAGTGATTTATAGAACCTGATGACAAATCCAATCTGTACATGAATACCTTTCAGTTAAAAGAATAATGAAGGAAATCGACCGGATAGAATGGCCGGACTGACTGAATTTAGTTTTCATAATTATTTTTTTTTTGTAATATCTATATAAATAAAATTGTAGGGGGTCCGCTGTCTGTAATTTCCTTTGTTTTGCCAATTTTTCAGATATTTATCCGTTTTAGGTCAACTCAAGACCGAATCGGTGGTTTTTACGTTTCGTGTCTGTTTGTTTGTCTGTTTGTCTGTTTGTCTGTTTGTCTGTTCCACCATCACGTCGAAACGGCTGGATAGATCTCAACCAAACTTCATATTTAGAGTATACTCATCCCGGGGAAGGTTTCGATATGCATATCATTTTAAAATCTTTGAATACACGGGGGGTTTATACGAAAACCAGAATGGTTTTTCCACCATCACGTCGAAACGTCTGGATAGATTTCAACCAAACTTCATATTTAGAGTATACTCATCCCGGGGAAGGTTTCTATGTGCATATCATTTTAAAATATTTCAATAGATGGGGGGTTTATAGGAAAACCAGAATGGTTTTCCTCCATTTTCTCTTATACTATTGATTTTCTGTAAACTTCGTTTACCGTACGTGAAACGTCTCTTCATTATAAACAACTTTCGTTATGTTGATAATTTAATTACTCTTCACATGACGGAGAAATTTACAATTTTCCGCTGGTATCATGCTCTGCATTGAGTGACAGACAGACCGACAACGAACCTACAGGTTACCATGGCAAAGTTTCTGACTGCATGCCAGCAGGGAAGTAACGTATTGCCATTTTTCTCATCATGCTTTTAAATTCGTGGTTGTTCCTTGGGTAGAAGAAAAGAGAGGCGTCAATCGGCCTACCTGCGGGATATTGGCGGAATATCGTTGGTTGTTATAACCGCCCTCGAATAGATTAAGTAATAACACCATTAGTCATCTTCTTCTTATTTGTTTACCTAGGAATCACTGGACCTAAATATCTCATCTGTCACCGCTTTATTATATCCATAACTCACACTAGCATAATTTATTGAGGGGCATTTGATTTTCCAATACATTCGCTTGGCATTTACATATTTGTCGTTATCCGACTGTCCTCAGTTATAATCCATTTTCTATTAGTTTCAACTTTCTTAACTGTATTATTTTCTTCCTTAATTACGCCGTATGTACGCGAGTGCTAGAAACTACTGGATGTATTTCCACCAAGACTCATATTTAGAATACGCCTGTCCTTGACAGGTTTTAGGGCAAATATTGTTTCTAAATCCCTGAACTGACTGGGGGTTTATACGAAACAGAAACAGTTTTTTTCACTTCCACAAAATATACACAACCAACGTTAATTTAAATCTACCTGCCTTGGTAGAAATTAATTTCTAAACCTTTTTTCTCATGTGCATCATTTCGATACGAGGATTAATAAGGGAGATATCATTAACGGACCGTTTTTCTGTACAAGTCCCATCGGACTTAACTCACGAGCGGGTGCGTGTAAAGCGTATTCCTTACAACTTGAAAACTACTGAAGACATTCGAACCAAAATTTATATTTAGCATCCACCTGTCCAAAGGTAGGTTTTTAAACGTAAATAACATTTCATGTTCCGGAATGGACTGGTGGTTTACAGGGAACCGAAATGGTGATTTTACTCTTCCACAATATATACAGAACAAGACCAACCTGACTGGAAATCGACCAAACGTGATGGAATTCCACCTCTAAACCTTTTTTTCATGTGCATTTTTTCGTCAGGAGGATTAATAAGGGAGATACCATGAATGGTCAGTTTTGCAGGTTAAGTCCAGCGGACATAGCCACAAAGGTGTTTTACATGGAGCAAATTCCTTATTTATATAAATCAAATCGTAACGACTGTGTGCTCTACACTGACTATTTTGGCGAAATTTTCGTACAGCTTTCCGTTTAAGGGGTAATAATGACCATCTGCACAATTTTTGGTTTAGTTTCCTGAAAGTCCTAATTTTGAAGCGCCTCACCCAAAATCCAGATTGCGGCATAATCGGCCAGAAGAAAAAAAAGAAGATAATTGAAATTTGACGAAATTATACGTTTTAGCCTGTAACGAACGGAAAACATCCTAGATTATTACATTTTTTACTTTTTATCCCCGAAGAATATCGAAATATGCAGGCAATTTTAATGATGGTGCAGACCTTCGGAAATTCCTATCACATAACAGATTGCACAATCTCCGTTCAATTTGGAATGATCTACAACCTTCGTCTTATGACTTTTTGCCGTATCTGTATCCCTTTTACGCTGGTTTTTTCTCTATTAATCGATGTTAAGTCAGTTTGGAATTTTCACAAGCATAATTCATACTTTCGATTACTTATATGAAATACAGAATCATCAAACTCTTCACGAAAATTGGCCCACCCAGTAGCCATCTGTGAGCCAAATTCTATGTATGTAGCTGTCACATAATTATCCGAAAAGTAATGTAATGTGAGATAATCTTACAAAAACGTGACCCTGTTCCACGTTTCTAACTCAATCTGACCATAGAATAGATGACATATCATAGGACCAGCCATTTAGGGCACTAAATCCGGCGTGTCTTATAGTATAATTCTTTGTCGATATGACGTACGTTTAGTAGCAGTTAATCTGTAAATGAAGGTCTTCAATATTGTAAACACGCATATACTTTCGTATGTCGATCTATATATATTCACTGATGTCGATTTGTAGCGATCGAGAAAGGGTGGGTCTGCTAATGTAATCAGTACTCCCCACACCGACTTTGATTGGCTGTATGAAAGGGCCCTTCTCCAACTCCTGTGTAACTGTCATTAGTAAGGAAGGTCTACAATTGTAATGAATAGTTCGCTTCTCGATTTGACTTGCAGAAGGCAAGTGAGCATGCAGTTTTGTGTAAAACTTCCCTATCCGATTGTGTTTGGCAGAAGGCAAGGGTGCCCGCCATTATAAAGAAATGTCCTCATCTAAAATGTGACTGGCATTAGGCATAGTGGCCTGCTATTTTGATGGAAACTCACCAACTTGGTGTGACTGGCAGTAAGCTGGCTGGCAGTAGGAAAATCGGCCTGACATTATAATGATAACGGCACAACTCAATTTTGAATGGTGGTAGGGAATTTGCCTGCCATTATAATAAAATCTCCTCGACTGTAATCTGTTTGGGAGTAGGAAATGGGGCCTGCCATTGTAACGAACACTCCCAACTTGATTGTGACCGCGCAGTAGGCAATGGGGCCTCCAATTATAATGTAAACTTCCCAACTCGATTGTGAATGGCAGTAGGCAAGTGAGCCTGCCGTTATATCACAAATCCGTAACAAACACTTTACATTGGAAACAACGTACGGGGAACTCCCCATGCTCTTTCTCGGATAACGCTAAGAGACATGCAATTTTATAACAATCTTATTTACTGCATGTACACTGTTTACTTCGATATTCGAATACAATGTTGAACACCGTAGCGAAGCACGGGTATATTTGCTAGTATAGAATAGGTCATTTTCTCTCTTTCATTGTTCCATGGTGGTGATACCTGGCAAGGAACTCACCCCATTTCCAATTTGGAAAAGCGTAATGATGTTGAATTAATTGAAAGGGCAGTGCAGTGACTTGTTCACATGGGAAATATCAGGTGCTAGTGGAAAATCTTGTGCACAGCAGAACAATGGAGTGTTTATCTTGGGATAAGAAGATTATCTATAAGAGAAAAAATTACATTTCACAAAGTGTTCATCGACAGTGTTACCAGTGAAGTGATCAAAGCAGACTACTGTCTTCCACCACTTTCAGTGAATGTAAAATGATTCAGTGCACTAATTGCAGAACTTCTGCAGTGTGGCAAACCATTTAGTTGATCAGATATTTATATTTATGTAATAACTGTCACTGAAAGTGCATTGAAACTTTTCTTCTTCTTTTCCTTTTCTTTTCTTCTTCTTATTGTTAATCTGTTTACCCTCCAGGGTTGGTTTTCCCTCGGACTCAGCGAGGGATCCAACCTCTACCTCTACCGTTTCAAGGGCAGTGTCATGGAGCTTGAGACATAGGGGCTGGTATGAAACTGGGGAGGAGGACCAGTACCTCGCCCAGGCGGCCTCACCTGCTATGCTCAACAGGGCCCTTGTGGTGGGATAGGAAGATTGGAAGGGATAGACAAGGAAGAGGAAAGGAAGCGGCTGTGCCCTTTAGGTACCATCCCGGCATTTGCCTGGAGGAGAAGTGGAAAACGACGGAAAACCACTTCCAGGATGGTTGAGGAGGGAATCGAACCCCCCTCTACTCAGTTGACCTCCGGAGAATGAGTGAACTCTGTTCCAGCCCTCATACTACTTTTCAAATTTCGTGCCACACCCGGGAATCGAACCCGGGCCTCCGGGGGAGACAGCTAATCACACTAACCACTACACCACAGAGGTGGACAGTGCATTAAATCACCAAGCTAAACTAATATAATCGTCTTGAATACTGGAGAGATTGTACCCAACAGAAGTAGAAATCGCAATTGCCTACCATTTGCAACCTACTGTATACAGAGTGTTCGGAAACAACGTAAACCGGATATATCATCGTTAGAGGGATGGCCATACTGATGAATAATTTGAAAAAAATATTAAATATCTCTCGCCGTTGACATTTTATTAGCTGCTGAACTCAGCGAATGAGGTCGCTTCGCGGGCGAATTCAAATGGGCTTTGTGAGGCGGTGTTGCCAAATCGGAACGTGACTTAAGATTGGCTTGAGATCACCAGTCGAAGAAAAAATATTGTCCCGGGCAAGTATTAAAACACGGACCTCCGGCCTGACAGGATCGTGCTACGGTGACACTGACTGAAACCCACGGTGTGTTTGTGTTTGTTGCAGATTTTTCGACATGGCTCTAAGGCCGGTCTTAAGTCACGTGCAGATATAGCAACTTCGCCTCGCAAAGCCCATTTGAATTCACCCGCGAAGCGATCTGATTCGCTAACTTCAGAAGCTAATAAAATACCAACAGCGCGAGAAATCGACTTTTTCCCGAATTATTTATCTGAATGACCACGCCTCTAACGCACATATACCCGGTTCCCGTTGTTATCGACCACTCTCTATTATTCTTAGTGCGACGAATGATATTTACCAGTTATTGAGAACAAGTTATTGGACATTTCCTTAGGTATGCATGCGAGCTAATCATGTTGAAATTAGTTAAACATAGCAAAAGTTGCACTATACGAGAAGTGTCGTAAACGTCACAATGTGAGGTAAGGACTGAGAGGTCAACAGTCGAAGACGGAGAACAGTGATTACTAGGGGCCAGATTTTTATCTATTAATAGGTTAGAATGCAAACTTACTGAAGCGAGTAGCAAGTATAGTCTACCTTCACAACGACTGTGCTATGGGGTTTGCATAAACATTAGGGGTTCGGCCCATCAGAACCCCTACAATTTATGTTACTTATGCTACACTATGGAAGAGCGGGTGGCCGACACCTCCTACTAACCAAATTAGTTAGCAAACTAACCTGTTACTGCATAAAAATCCGCGCTTTAGTGATTACCTAGTTCGTTACGAAGGAAGCCAGTGTCGACTAACTTCAAGAAACTTTAGCTTTTCAGTGTGTTGAATACGAACATAACGCTTAGAACACTATAAAATATCTAAAAGCTTATAAGTTTCTCTGTCTAATCTGTGTCTCTTCTTACTCCTTACCAACCGCCTCGGCGACCGTGGTTGAACAAGACCTCGTCATTTTATTCTGCTAGGGAAGTTCTTACTTTACGTTTCTCTGCCACTTGTTCAATGTCTCTCTAACTTCCTATGGGTCTCAGCTACGTTTAGAAAATAATTCTAGAAAGGTAATGGTCAGGTTAACCTTCAAAACACACAGTTAAAATGAGTACAGTAGGTAGTTTTTCTCTTCAGATTCAGATTCAGATTATTATTATTATTATTATTATTATTATTATTATTATTATTATTATTATTATTATTATTATTATTATTATTATTATTATTACCGTGGTTGGTGGATCAGCAGAGGTGAAGAATGTGCCGGGGTGAATGGGTCTAACTACCAAATCAAAGTTAATTTAAAACTTTAACAAAGTTATATTTTCTGAGTTTTAACAATCAATAACAACAAAATTTAACAGGATCCAAGAATTTAACTCTCTTGGGCTAAAAGCCCGTAGTTTTACAATTTCGAGCTCCTAGCTCCACGCCCAAATTTGTTCAAGGGCAGAAATCCCCTAATAACATGGAGCACTTGCTCCCACTTTACAATGTCAAGCCTCCCAGAGGCATTCCAACAACACTAGAAAAGAAACGAAACGCTCTCAGTTTTTCAAGCCTATTCAAGGAAATATCAGAAACTTACTATTACTGGCCATCAAGGCACAACATACAAAAATGAAACAGGGGTATCTCGTACCCAGCCTACAGGGCCTTCGTGTAGAAGAAATAACAGATAAATAAATGGCCCGAAAACAAAATGAAAGGAGGCGAATACTAGCACTCCTCGATGTAACTTCTTAAAACCTAACGGGCACTAGGTCGATGAAACAGGGGCTATTCCCAAACTATGGAGGTGACTCGTATAATGAGGAAATTTAAAACATTACTAAAGTGAGAAAATCAGTTACAAAACGTAGTCACCTCAAACCAAAATGAAGGGGAGCTCGAGAGGGTGAATCACTCTCTATCCCCGGATTACAGTTACAGATTTTATGAAATTTTCACATTGGCCGGCATAACTTACATTTTAGAGACGTTGGTTACATATTAAGGTTTCGGACCTTTCCCGCGGGTTAAACTGATGAGCTAGCAAGAAATAAAGATGTTAAACGGCCATTACCTTGCTGAAGACCTGCGGCCTGACGAAAGAGGCACCACCCGCCTCCTGCTTCACATCCACACACTTAGATAGATGTTGATCAAATGGCCAAGAGACGTGAAAATCCGCAGTTTATAAACCCTCGGGGAAAGTTCGAGACCTTTCATAAATAATCAAGCCACACCCTCTCACTTTTATTGGTAGATGAAAACGTTACGCGCAAGATCGGAGAAGAAACCTGTGATAGGCTGAAAATTAATTACAGTAATTAGGGATTGGCTGAATTCAAAACTGGCGGAAAGAAAAGATCAATATTGCCAACCCAAAAATGAATGTACATAATTTAGTAAAGGACAAACTTATGAATACAAAATTTCTTCAAAAACGTTCCTTAACTTCGCACCAGGGTGCATGATCATAGTTTTTAGCAGAGAGATCTATGAGAGAATGTCCACACTTCTTGAAGAACGGAAAACAAATCAAGTTGAAATGCACACAGTTCAGGAAACTTCACCATAAAAAAACTTACGGCAGTGACATCTTCTGAGGAAAAGTTTAAGTAAGTCAAGTTCCAAGTTCGGTGTTTCTCCTGTAGAGGAGGTTTAATTGGCGCAAGATTTAAAAGTGCGGCGTAGGGGTGTACCGCCCGGTACAATTATTATTATTATTATTATTATTATTATTATTATTATTATTATTATTATTATTATTATTATTATTATTATTATTATTATTATCTATAGGGTCTTTATTAAAAGAGTTTACAAAAACAGCTTTGGCGAATCTGTCCGTCCGTTCTACTGGATCGATTTGCTTCACTTGTGTTTTATTCTCTCCGGAATTACCTGCCGGTGAATCATGAGACATTGATAGGTCTCTAAGTTCAGCCAATTTTGAGTAATCATATAATCAAATGACTAAATGATCACTCCAATAATTGCAGGGGAAGGCTTACCCTAACCCGCCATATTTTTGTCTTAAGCAGATTGCTAAGCGACTGACACTTTCATTAATATTCTGATATATGTGATTTTCATCCTAAGTAATATCATTGCATGTAGCCAGGTCTGATTACTACGTGTGAAGGCCGAGAGTATACACTTCTTCTGATCACGCATGAAATGCTCTTTGATTCTCTAACCTTTTCCAGGTTCCAAATATATTCGACAGGTTGCAGAGCGTACCTAATAACATTATATCAAGAACTGCAGGACAAAAAAGCGAATATATGGATAGTTTTTTTTATCAAACAGGCGGTATGATGTTAAAATTGAATAATTGAAAAAGAGGTTCAACCTATTCAATTTTAACGTTAATACTTTCAATACGGAACAATGAAATTTTTATCTTTAAAGGCGGTATGATGACGACAGAACGGATGAATTCTGACTGCAAACTGAGGCATTTCATAACGCGCTTCTTATAAATGTTCATAAACCCACTGAAAAGGGCGGGCAAATGAATATGAGTACGAGAGGCGAGTTATCTGACCTACTTATAACGGAGCAGAATGGGTCCTCTGGTTATTGTTATTATTATTATTATTATTATTATTATTATTATTATTATTATTATTATTATTATTATTATTATTATTATTATGATGCAATTTGCTTTACATCGCACAGACATAGAAAGGTCCTATGGCGACGATGGGGCAGAAAAGGGCTAGGAGAGGGAAGGAGGCGGCTGTGGTCATAATTAAGGTACAGCCCAAGCCAGCATTCTGCCTAGTGTGAAAATGGGAAACCATGGAAAACCATCTTCAGGTTGCCGACAGTGGGGTTCGAACCCACTATCTCCCGAATACTGGATACTGGCTGCACTTAAGCGACTGCAGCTATCGATCTCGAGTATTATTATTATTATTATTATTATTATTATTATTATTATTATTATTATTATTATTATTATTATTATTATTATTATTATTATTATTATTATTATTATTATTGGGTGCCTTAGCATAATGGTCTAGCACTCGACTCTCTAAACTTGCGATCCAGTTTCCAATCCGGCGATTACGAGTGGGGATTTCAACAGACCCGGCACGTGCGTTAAAAGAATAAAAATTATCCCACCTTAAACCTCATCCAAGTCCTAAACTGGCATTGATTGCTTCCTCAGTCCAAAATGAACGTCTTAAAAATAATGTCATTAGTGTAAATACTACAGGGCGTGCGTAACCGAGGCGGTAAGACGTGATTTAGTTTCCCCATCAGGAAGTCGAGGAACTGAGAAACATTATTTGCATTTCTCGATTGATAATAATGTAATAGGTTTTACGTCCCACTAAGTACTTTTACACCAAGTGAGTTGGCCGTGGAGTTAGGGGTGCTCAGCTGTGAACTTAGTTCAGGAGATAATGGGTTCGAACCCCACTGTCGGCAGCCTTAAATATGGTTTTCCGTGGTTTCCCATCTTCACTCCAGGCAAAGGTTGGAGCTGTAACTTAAATAAGGCCACGGCCGTTTCTTTCCCACTTCTTGCCTTTTCCTATCCCATCGTCGTCATAAAATCTGTCTATGTTGGTGCGACGTAAAACCAATTGTGAAAAAAAATCTTTTACGGTTTTCAGAGACGTTGAGGGGAGATATCTTAGGTGGCGGTGAATATACCGACACCGGGCAAGCGTATATGAGAATCTTCAAATCTAAGTCAACTTAGGCTTAGAAGGCCAGCGCTCTATTGTTAAATGCACTTAGCCCAAGAATTTTAAATGATCGAATGACATAGCGCCTCAGGATTCACTCAGCCTACAGTAGAAACGGGTAAGCAGCGGGCAAATTCCTTGGAGGGAAGGTGACTCTCACAGAGAACCAAAACAATGTTTTTCTTTATTCCAGTGTGCTCCGTGATCTGTGAGATCATCAATCATCATCGTCAGTTGTGCGTCCTAGAATCGGTCAGTTGCCATGAAGTTGCTCCATATTCGACGCTTTACCACAGTTGTCTTCATTGCCACATGGCTGTCCGGCCAAATGTCATTGACGATTTATTTGAAGACGCCGTATCTGTAACATCACCGAACGAGCTGTCTACGCGTTTTGGGTCACGAAGCTCTGAGCTTGTATTCGGGAGACAGTGGGTTTGAACCCTACTGACGGCAGCACTGAATATGGTGGATTCCCCATTTCCACACTAGACTGTACCACGGTCGCTTCTTTCCCATTTTTAGCCCTCTCCTATCCCATCGTCGTCCTAAGACCTTTTTATGTCTGCGTGACGTAAATCAAAAGGCAAATAATATATGTAACATACCAACAACAATGTCGTGGAGTGCCAGGGTAGGCTGTCCACCTTTCAAAAATTCAACCTATGAACTTGAGCTCATTCGTCTGACACTCTACGATTGATCCATGGAGGAAGATAACACGCGAAGTGGTAAGAGATCGTTTAGTCAGAACGTCGTGCGCCAGAAACGAATTCTCAGATACGCCTCATTACTTCCCACCTTAACGCGTAAACTGTGTTACGAAGTAATTATAGGTTCATCATTAAAGGGCAATCAATGCTGTTATTGAGTTGTAAAGCAATTTCTTCGTTTGAACAGGAAATTAGCCATCTCGTTTCCCAAGACAAGCACGCAACATGTCAACTGTGGGGGAAGTAACAGCCAAACGCAGTTCCTTCATCTCGTATATGTCAAACGAAAATATTTATAGTATTTGTTGTGATATTTCAAATAAAGTGTGGATCTTACGTGTTATGAGCTCCATATGCGGATCAATGGTGGAGTGTCGGCCTTCGAAATGCGGCAGAGTTACTCGGATTTTTGGAAAGCGTTTAAAAGTACATTCGTCACTCCATATTTTCTAGGGTCTCTGGTGACAAATTTGGTGTTTACCCGACGAAGCTAAATAAAACTCAATAACGTATCGTCCACGTAAAATCGAACGTTAAAATTAAAACGCAGACAACGGAAATGGTGTAAAATTACAATGTGAACACGCGGTTTATACATTTATTATTATTATTATTATTATTATTATTATTATTATTATTATTATTATTATTATTATTATTATTATTATACCGGAGGTACACCTACACCATACATTTAAACTGAGCGCCTTTTAGGAGGCCATCTGCAATGTGAACCTTGAACTGTATATCAGAAGAAGTTTCGAACTTTATCTTCAGATGTCTTCAGATGGGAGGATGGACAATTAATTTTCAAAGAAATTTGTAGCCCAGATAGGGTTTACTTAACTGAAATGTTTGTAGATCGTTTTTGTGTTCTAAGGTTACTAGCACTGCTATCTCTTCCTTCTTCATGAAATCATCAACCAAATCAGAAATTAAATTAGTCAATCAGAACTGAGAGTGTGTAGGCCTACAGGGCTTCGGCCTAGCGAGTTCCGGAACCTTGCCCTCCGCTATAAAACCTGGGACCTTGTAGAGCATGGTGTCTTTTCCATCACTCCAGTCAAGAGGTTTAGAGTTCGTACGTAGTGGAGGCAGGGGACAAGCCTTGCCCGGCTTCGGAAGGCCCATTAGATCAAGGTAATGGCAGACATCTTTTAATTATTTGAGTCTTAGAAACCTGACTTGAGGGGAAGGTTTCTGAATTCTTTCTTAATGTAAAGTTCAACCTCATATTTTAAATGTAAATTCTCAAATAAGTCTAAGGACTTTATTCTAACTTAGGGAAAAAAGAGTGTTCATCCTCTTATTTCCCATTCAACTTGGAATGGGGGTAAAATATATCCTTTCTTTCGGGATTTAATATTTTTCTCCATCTGGTCACCCTCCGTAGTATAGGCTTAGCCTCTGCACTTAGGGTCATAAGCCCAGATAGGGTTTTAAGTGTATTTCCAAAGGAGTGCAAGTGTACGCCTCCTAGCATTTTGGTTTATAGCCGATATTTTGAACCTTTTCTTTTGATCACGAAGGCCATGTTGAATGGGCACTGATTGCCTGTGTTAAATTTTAACTATTCCTATTCTAGTGTAAATCAGATTGTCGAGGAAAAGCTCTTTTTTATTACGAAATTGTGCCTTGGAGAGCCTCCTTCAGTATTAATTGAATGGAGCAATGGTACTCTTTTAAATATTGTAACTTTGGAGCTACAAATTCAATTCTACAAGTTATTGTGTACCTGAACTTTGTTATTCCTTGTTATTTGAGCCAACAAGCTCCTGACCTTTTGTTATTTACAAAGTTACAAAACCTGAAAAAGGAAATCGGAAAGAAATAAAATTTTCCAATTTTACTCTTTTAAATTACGCTTTGATTATTTCTCCGTCCACCAATTCAAATCATGGTAACAAGTATTATTATTATTATTATTATTATTATTATTATTATTATTATTATTATTATTATTATTATTATTATTATTCCGGGGTTACCCGTGGAACGCAGAGGTGAAAGAAGGTGCAGGGGTGAATGGGTCTAACTACAAAGTCAAGAGAAATATAAAACTCAAACTGAAGGTTATATTTTCTTAAATAACAAAATTTTCATAACAATAAAATGTCAGCTACACTGACGAATACTAGACAAGACAAGAAATCCAAAATTTAGTGACTGTTTTTTTTAAAACTGGGGTTCAAGCCCCTCACTTTACAATTCTTGACCTCCTAACTCAAATTTACCAAAAGCACAATTTTACACAAGGTCAGAAATCCCTCAATACATGGAGCGCTTGCTCCCAACTCACTATATCAAGCCTCCCAGAGGCACTTTTACAACACCAGAAAAGAGCTGACGTGCTCTCAGTTTTCCAAGCCTATTCAAGGCAATATCAGAAAATTACCTTCACTCGCCACCAAGGCACAACTTACAAAATTTGAAACAGGGGTATCTAGTACCCAACCTATTGGGCTTTAGCGGAAAAGAACAGATTAAGTAAATGGCCCGAAACACAAATTGAATGCAGGCGTATACTTGCACTCCTAGATATGAATTCTTAAAACCTAAAGGACACTAGGCCGATGAAACAGGGGTTATTCCCAAACTATGGAGGTGACTCGTGTAAGAATAAATTAAGACATTACGGAAAGGAAGAAAACCAGTTACAAAGCGTAGTCACCTCAAACCAATATGAAGAGGAGCTCGAGAGGGTACATCACTCTCTACCCCCGATTTACAGTTAAAGATTTTATGAAGTTATTGCATAAGCCGGCCGAAGTTTACATTTTCAGAAAAGTAGGTTACATAGTTAAAATTCCGGACATCTCCCTCGGGTTAAACTGCAGAGCTAGCAAGAAATAAAGATGTTAAGTGGCCATTACCTTGTCGGTGTACTACTGCCTGATGAAAGAGGCGCCTCCCGCCTCCTGCTTGACACACACACTAGGTTAGATGACGATCAATTGTCCAAGAGACGAGGAAATCCGCAGTTTATAAACCCTCGAGGAAAGTTCGAGACCTTTCACGAATAAACCAGCCACACCCTCTCAATTCATTGGTCAGTTTGAAAGGTTACACTCCAAATCGAAGAAGAAGGCTGTGATAGGTTGAAAATTAATTACAGAAATTTGGGATTGGCTGGATTCAAAACTGGTGCAAAGAAAAGATAAATATTGCCAACCCAAAAATAAATGAACATCAATTAGTAAAAAAAACCTTATGAATACAAAACTTCTTCAAACCAAAGGTTCTTCCACTTCGCACCAGGGTGCATGATCATAGTTTTTCAGCAGTGACATATATGGAAGAATGTCCAAACTTCTTGATGAAGGGCAAACAAAGCAAGTAGAAATTCACACAGTACAGGAAACTTCACAATAACAAAATTACATCAAATTTCTGTGGTGAAATCTTCTGAGTAAAGTTCTAACTTGTTGTAATATTGGTTTCACATTTGGTAGATAGAGGAGTTCTTTTAGGCGCTCATTTTGAACGCGCGGCGTAGAGATGTACCTCCCGGTACAATTATTATTATTATTATTATTATTATTATTATTATTATTATTATTATTATTATTATTATTATTAATATGGTCCCTTTCGGAACACACGAAGGTTTATTTATGATTTCGTTTGAGGAGGATCCAGGATGCTTTCATCTGTTCACTAAAGATCTCCTTTCTTTCTCCATCCACTTGGTACCCGCTCTTTTTGGTACTTCATTCTCTGGAGTAACTTCCCACTTGTCAATTTTCTTTCTATATATATTTCGATTCAAAATTTCTTCAGGTTGAATTTGTGCTTTCTTCTTGTACGCTTTTGTTTGTTGTGTCCAAGGGAAAATCTTCACTTTATCAACTCTTTCGAGAATTTGGTCGCTTAGTCAGATTTCTGGAAGCCTCTTAACATGTCCATAAAATGTTCCTGAGGTCTAACGTAATATTATATAATGTTTCTGTGGATTTCAGGGATTGGAGGTGGTACTCTTCTTCCATGTGTCTTGGTCCTAAAATTTTATTATTATTATTATTATTATTATTATTATTATTATTATTATTATTATTATTATTATTATTCATGGTTTATGTAAGGTACCTAAAGCTGAGTTTATCTATCTAACTTTAACTTAATCAGATGGGTACCTGCACACGTCCGTCTTTGATGGCTGCGTTGATGGCAAGAGCCAGGCGGATCCTACCAAGCCTGTCCGAATAGAGAATGCGCGCCTGTGAGCCGACAACCAGCTTATGGAGTCCTGCTTCACGAATCCATCGTAGATTGTCTCTGTATTGGGCAGCCACTACTGCTTCCACACCCTCTGAAACAAGAGAAGAATCATCTAATTTATGTATTGCTGTAGTGATGGTGTTGGTTATTTAAGGCGAATTACAACGAGAAAATGATCACCTTAACATAATCACTCGACTGAGTGACCCAGACTGTAGAAACGCTGGCCTTCTGGCATTATGCACACACCCGAAGCAAACTTGACATTATACCAGTACACCAAGCGTGGCATTTTGGAAGGGTTAAGTGTATCCATTTTCACATTTCAATAGGTTATTAGATGTGATGTTACTGTTTATCTTGGCACGTAAGATACAATCCATTCCTTGGTAAGTGTGGTCTATAGCCTTGTTAGTCCCATATTTTCCCTGGATTTTTAATTGTTCATGGTGTATAGTGAGTAATTTCAAGTAAATGTATGCCTTTACTGGCGAGACATGGTCTTTTCGATACACTATGTGTTCTGCTGTGGGCCAGAAAAAAATGGTTACTTTCATTGACCTGTCTCATTCTCATCCTCATCCTTGACTCTGTCAATATGAAAGTGGTATGAGCAATTTTCGCAATGTCATTTCTAATTTAAACCAGTCCCTGTAACAAATGGGGTCGCTCATAGTGTAGTTTGGTGTGTGCATTTCAGTGAGTTTGACAGACTGATAGTGATGGGTAATACCATGGGATGGATTGATGTAGAAAGCAGTGGGAAACTACACCACTCCCCATTTCCCTTGTACAACCCTTCAGTGACGGCTAAGCCACCTATGACAGCTGATTGTGGAACCGTTGGGCATCCAACCAGCCTTCGGGCTGAGTATATAAAGAACAAACAAACAAACAAACAAACAAACAAACAAACAAACAAACAAACAAACAAACAAACAAACAAACAAACAAGTCTTGCAACTCGTTTTATTTGTCGATATTACTACTCAGCGATAACAATTAGATCAATTCGATCTGCAGTAGTAGACCTACGAAATGAAGTAATACAGTATTACATCTTGTAGTTTATATGTTCTTATTCATTATTGTAATTTATATAAACATTGAAATCTGGATGTCTTTGATACAGATAATAATAACTGTACCAGGGGTAGAACTTTCCCGGCTATTTAAACTGCGAGCCTTCCCTACGGCCATCTGTGCTAAAGGACTTGAACTTGTAAACTCCCAAAGAATGTCGTCTTCTACGGTTAGATGGCTCTACCATCGATTTGCTAGCGTACTCTGACGGAATGTAAACAACCTACTAGATAGAGTAATATTTATTTAGGGAGTTGGTAAACCTATTTCTGAGGATTGTTTTTTTAATGTACCTCTATTGTAATTTACCTGTTATAAGCTTGTTAATATGTTCTCTAGCCAATCAAACCCGGGGGTATGTATGGGAATTCAGCCTATCAGCAAAGGGTAGTTCAAATTTAATCTGGAAGCTTCCCCTTCGGAACTATAAAAGCAGGGCACTTTAGGGTCGTCTTGTCTGAATTGCTCCAGTGCTTGGGAGAGCAACTTGACGGAGGCCTAGGAGGTAGGGGCATGGCCTGATTGAAGAACATCCAGGAATACAAGGTAATGGCTGAATTTACCTAAACATGTGATAACGCCTGCGGGTGGTTTGAGGGAAAGGTTTCAGCCGTTATTTTAATGTAATTTTATAATATGGTGGTTTAAATGAAGGATTTTCGACGAAGTCTGAGGACTCTAGTTCTATTCCCTACTGGAATATACGTAATGTAAGGGAAACGTGAGTAGTGACCCTCTGTCGTCTCCCATTCAGCCTTTCAATTGGGTTACACATTTTCAACCTCTACATTTTGGAAATCATGTCTCGAAATTAAATGTTCCTCCGTTACTCACCATTTTTAGTTCGGGATTACCCTCTGTAGCATTGGGCCACCTTTCCTTTTGTTAATGGCCGGTTAGGTGCAAACATATTTTTACCCTTAAGGCCGTGTAGTATGGGTAATTATGCCCCTGTTAATTCTGTATTATTCATAGGATAATTATTTCATCGTGGTAGTTCCCTTTGAGAACAGTGACTTATATTATTGTTGAGTAATCATAAGCCCAACATAGGGCAACCGTGTATGAAAATTTTGAAGTGGGGTCACCCGATGGGTTGCCTAGTGTAATTTTAAGTGTGTCATAAGAAACTGATTGCCTCTTCGATGCTAGACGTTTGTATATTGGAGCTCAGACTCCCGTGAATTGTACCTGCTCGGAGCAAATCTTGCTCTTCCAAAATATTCTACCTGCCAGGAGCAATAATTCGCTTCTCTATGTAATTTAGCGACTAGGTATTTATCTCTAGTTTTTGTACCTGATTTAGGACTTGTAAGTCCAAGATATTATTAGAGCTGATGAGCCCTTTGTTAACCTTGCTATTGCTCCATGTTATTCTATTAGATGATCCATTTCTCAATTTTTAGAAAGGAAAGATATACAATTTCCAAATTTGTTATGTTAAATGCTGCTCTAAGTAATCCCTTGTCCAGCCATTCAATCCAGGCGCTTCCTATTCCTCTGTGAATCCCGTAAATTCAATAATAATAATAATAATAATAATAATAATAATAATAATAATAATAATAATAATAATAATAATAATAATAATAATAATAATAATTTTCCATTATTCCGTGTCTGCTTTAAGAGCAGCTACAGCGCTGGAACTTTGGACTGAAAAGTTTTCATTAATGAGTCATTAAAACTGCTGACACGGGGGTCTCTCAGTCACGCACTTTCAAGTTCCAACCGACTTCATCGAGCTTCGAACCTAAAACGTCGGTATAGAAACAAAATTTAATTTAGTTATTCCTCGAACACTTACATTGCCAAAAATATCAATCAAGCCCTTTAGACAGTGCTAAAAAAATAAGATAACATAATTAGTAACTAGTATATACAGCCTATGCTTTCATCCTCCTACATAAGGCTGACGACAGGAAAGGAATCCGGCCATAAAATGAGGCTAAGTCCCAGATGTGCGGCACAGTTCTCATCCGTGACCCCACCAGGTTGTGTGAAAAGCTGCGAAAGAAGAATAAGAATATACAGCCAATTATTTAATTGAATACAGGTGAATTAGGCCGGCGAAGAGTTCTAATTATTGATGGAATAGAGGTGATTTAAGATGGATATTGAAGATTTTAGAATGCGGAATCCCAGTTAATGATGTTTAAATTCCATACAGCAAAGCGTTTCCTTGCGAACAACGGGCCTAGTGTGTAAATACTGTAGCTCCCACTCGCTCCCAACATGCGCCCTATGACTTCAATGAATTCAAAGTTGTCCATCATCAATCAAATCAATCACTACTAATCTGCATCTCCAGGTGGCAGATTTCCTATCCGTTGTTTTCCTAGCCTTTTCTTAAATTATTGCAAAGTAATAGGAAAAATATTGAACATCTCCCTTGGTAAGTCATTCCAATCCCTAACTCCCCTTCCTATAAACGAGTATTTACCCCAATTTGTCCTCTTGAATTACCACTTTATCTTCATATTGCGATCTTTCCTACTTTCAAAGACATCACTCAAACTTATTAGTCTACTAATGTCATTCCGCGCCATCTCTCCACTGACAGCTCGGAACATACCACATAGTCGAGGAGCTCGTCTCCTTTCTCCCTTCACAGACCATTTAACATTACAACATTTTTTTACGCTACTGAATTGTTGGAAATCACCCAGAATCACTTGTAATACTATGGTGGACTTGTATTTCTTCTCTTCACTCACTTCGCGAGCTTGTTGCGCATGGGTCTCAGATTTTACAGTCTAATCGAGAAGGAAGGCCTTCTTGTTACCAAGTTTAAAGACAATCATGTCCCACGGTCAGTTGCATGGCCGTAGACTTTTTTATGCACTGTATACTGTACCCAATTTTCACAGTGAGACGAACATAGACAATAATACTGTGGAATGTCTTCAGTTCCGTAGACCTCCTTCTTCTTGTACCATATCCTACCGGCTGTCATCACGGCGATCTGATTCTTGTTCTCAGCAACTCGGAAAAGAGTGTGGGGGGGGGGTACTGAGTCCATATCATTCTCGAATATTCCATGGCCAAGATATTCTCCTTCTTCCCTTACTTCTCCTTCCTTCAGTTTTACCTTGTAAGATGAGCTGAAGGAGTCTATATACATCATTTCGAATGATCTGACCAATGTACTCCCATTTCTTCTTTTTGATGTTGTGCATGACCTCCGGCTCTTTGTTCAGGAGTTGGGCATACTTCAGTGTTATGTACCTGTCAATCCATGACGTGCGTTATAATAAAAGGATCCTAAGACGTGAGCTAATGTTTCAATCTCACCGCATCATTCGCAGTGTCTTCTGTCTGTGGGTCTGCCTGGAACAGCTCATGTGAGTTCAACATTTGTTGTCTTCTCTAGGAAATTTCTCTAAATATTCGGTATAAGTGAACTCAAGCTGTTTTCTTAGGCATCGGTTACAAGGATCGAATATTCGATAGAATATTTAACACTTTTCCTTTTCTGGAAATTACACCAATTTTACATTTCTGTCTCCTGAAGGATCTCCTGCTTTTTCACTTGATATAGAAATGCCCTTATGTATGAAAACTGGAGATACTGTCGGGAAGATTATCAGTAGGGAGTGTTGAAACGTACTGGTCAAATACTGGTTACAGACAACTAGTTTTCTACCTCATATTTCTACCTGTAATGAGAGAGAGATGTTCTTCTGTACAATGCCTTCATATCCTCTCGCATTAATTCTTCTTGCTTATTCTTATGTCGTGCTCTCTGAGAGAGTTGTCGATCTAAGTACTGCACTATGTTCTATCAGCTTCTGTCTTTAGCCAACATCCATGCTTCTACTCTACAGTGAAGAGCAGAGGGCATCAAACATCTCAACACTCTGATCTTGCAGTTAAGGTGTACAAACAACTTTCAGCCTGATATAGACCTGTCTAACGTCATCAATTCGAATTCTAATCTGTTTCAATATGCGCACTATGCATGATGCTGGGGAAAGCTTTCGCAATACTACTTGGTTCACTTGTTTTGCTGTTGTATTTTAGTTTTCTCCACGTATTTCAACGATATGGGCCAATAATTTATGCAAAACTATTTTACAGTTTTCTGCCACAAATCATTGATTATCCATCCACTGACTACATTTTCTACTTCCATGTCAATGAAGACTTTTCTGAAAAATCGATACCGAACATGCATTAGGCCCTAAATAATTAGACGGACGCCTTTCTGAATATTGAACTCCTTTGAAAACAAGATTCATACCTACTCATAGCGCGAATTCTTATGAGCTGAGCTGAGTGGCTGAGACGGTAGAAGCACTGCTCTCCTGACCCCAAGTTGGCGAGCTCGATCCCGCCTCAGTTAAGTGGTAATACGTCAGTCTCGTGTCAGTAGATTTACCACCGCTTAAGACTGCTCCTGAGAGACAAACTTCCAGCACATCGGCGTCTCCAAAACCCGTGAGTTAGTGGAAAGTTAAAACATTAACATTACAGTACAGATTGATTTTCATAAATGCTTGCGGCTTTTATAACATCGTTAACATACGTAGTACAGTCATTAAGTTCTGAGACTGACCGCATGATGCCGTTATGGTGCATTATAGGGCATAGGTGGCCCCGTGGTATGGTACCATGTCAGTTAGTCTCTCGTCCCTGCAAGAGACAGTTGAGTGAATGCACTGGAAGCAGACGTACGGGCGTTGTTGTGACGGTGATTTGAATGCGCCCGTCCAACCTTGACAAGTTACAGTTTGAACAACGTGTAAACATCAATTTCTGCTAGAAATTAGGCAAAACCGCTGCTGAAACGTTTGAAATGATGCAGCAGGTTTACGGTGAGGACGCATTGAGTCGCAGTGTTGAGTTTTGGTGGCACCGACGTTTTGTGCAAGGACGGGACAGTTTGGAAAATGATGTGCGTACTGGTCCGCCACGAACAGTTCGAACGGAACGCAAGATCCCAGAAGTTGCAACGTTGGTGCGTCCTAACCGCTCCCAATCGTAAGACGATCTCGCAGCAGCAATAGGAATCAGCCATGGTACTTCTCACAAAATTCAGACGGATGACCTCAACATGTCTCGTGTTACCCAGCACAGTGTGCCACGAATCCTGTCGCAAGACCAACGTGATGATCACATGACAATTTGTGGTGACCTCATCAGTAGTGCTAACGATGATCCGACGTTTCTCAACCGGACAATAACTGGAGACGAAACATGGCGTTTCCTTTCAGCGGTGCTTCCAGCATCTATACCAACGTTGGTAAAAATGCATAACGGCCAACGGCGACTATTTAGAGGATGGATGTGCTCCTGTATATGTGTACGTCATGTAATGCGGCATCGTTTGCAACATGCAGAGTCGTATGTGTGCCTATCCTCCAGGCGTCAAGTCTCAGAACTTAACGACTGTACTACGTATAACATTATTTATTCCCTGAAGAATGTAGAAATTATTTTATGCCGCTGTCATCATGCTACTAGAATTTAAGATTCCTAGGAGTTCTCCGTCGAACACTTTATCATTAGCCTATAAAAACACTTACAAATCATCGCTGAACCATAATTTAAATACTGTAAGGGCTTCTCTTAATCCGATAATTATGTAACCGATATCTCTTCTTAGTCTTGTCTTGTCAATGTTGGCCTTCGACCGCTATTAATTTTGTCAGGCAGTGCTGATAACTCATGTTTGCCAATGCATGGTTGAGTACTTCTGACATTAATTCACGTCCACATAATCTCAGTATGACAGAGTAATATCATGAACTAATATCAGAGTTTAGAAGTAACTGAGTGAAAGAAATCAGATTACTTGTAACGAATGCATGTTTAGTAATTTTTACTTGTACTCGTTACTTTTTGCAAAGGCTACTTATAGGCCTAATTTACTACATGAAATAAAATATTAATCGTTACAATCTATTAATTGATATACCCGGAAATGGAATCGGGGAAGAAGTAGTGAAGAGATAACTCTTTTTTTTTTGAAGTTCTAGTACAGCAGAAGCAGTAACTTCACCAATCCTGGATGATGTACGTATTTACCTCTCCAGTACTTCTAAATACGGCATGCTCATCCCAAAGATTTTCTTAAAATTAAGCACAGATATTGCTTCAAGTGCTCCTGTAGAGTGTCTTTTCTGTAAGTGCAAAGATGTACTTTCCCCCGAGGAGGACATCCAAATAACTCTAAAACTGCTTAATAGATCATAAAATTTCAATCAACATTTCAAAGGAATTCTATAAAAATTCACTTTACATATAACTAACTGGTAATACAAATCTAAGGCAAACATTCAACAAAATATCCGAGCAACGTCGGGTACTACAGCTAGTATTCTGATAAATGTGATTTTCATCCTTAGTAATGTGATTGCATGCAGCTATGTGTGGTTACAACCTCTCATGCCAGAGAGTATACACTTCATCTGATCACGGAAGAATATTCTTCCCTGATTGATACTCTTTGATTCTCTTACCTTTCCCCAGGTTCCAGATATATTCAACAGATGACAGAGCATTTCTAATAACTTAGATGCTGCTAGGAGAAAAAAGTCTACGTGCAAACAGACCCGATCATGACATAAGCCTTAGTCATTACCTGGGAACGCCAATCGAAGGTTAATCTTAAAAAAGTTCTCTGCCCGGCAAGAAATGCTCCTCCGAGGTGAACGATGAGCTCACAAGACCTCCCCCCCATGGCACTACAGCCCTTGAAGGGCCTTGGCCTACAAAGCGACCGCTGCTCAGCCCGAAGGCCTGCAGATTACGAGGTGTCGTGTGGTCAGCACGACGAATCCTCTCGGCCGTTATTCTTGGCTTTCTAGACCAGGGCAGTTATATCACCGTCAGATAGCTCCTCAATTCTAACCACGTAGGCTGAGTGGACCTCGAACCAGCTCTCAGGTCCAGGTAAAAATCCCTGACCTGGCCGGGAATCGAACCCGGTACCTCCGGGTAAGAGGCAGGCACGCTACCCCTACACCACGGAGCCGACTAGTTTACAAGACAGCCGTTCTATATAGATGATCGACGATTATTAAAAATACCATTGCCTTCTAGAACACAATACCAAGATTTACATCAACAACTGCAGGATAAAAAGCGAGTATTTGGTTAGATGTTAACCAAACAGATGGCATGATGACGTTAGAATGGATGAATTCTGACTACGAAATGCGGCATACCATGACGTGCTTCTTATTAAATGTTCATAAAACCAGTGAAAAAGGCTGGCAAAGAAATATGACTACTACAGGCATATCAAGACGAGTTACCCGACTTATTTATAACGAATGCTGCGGGGCAGCACGGGTCCTCGTATAATAATAATAATAATAATAATAATAATAATAATAATAATAATAATAATAATAATGGCGTCTTCCTCTGGAAACGCCTGGTGCAGGTATTTCGAGTTGATGCCAATACGCGACGTACATTTCTGTGAGGATACCCTCCCCCCTCCCACTACCTATTATGAATTCTGATGTTGAAAACTGCACAGTTACCCGTCTCCAACTCAGACCGGCCTGAAATCAAACCCAGAACCCCTTGGACTAGAGGCCAGCACGCTAATCATTGTCAGTGCAGTTTCAGAGAGCTTTGCCCCTTACAGGCCCTATGAAGAACGAAGGACTACGTAAGTTAAACAGAAAGTCTAAAGTTGTGAGATGCCGTGAGGCGATAGTGTTTGATAAATGTACGTTTAAGAATGTTTCGAGGCGCCCTGTGTTCTGTAAATAGTGGATTTTTTTGGAAGCGTGATCGGACATACGAGGACTGTTCAAAAATAACCGGGCGAGTTGGACGTGCGGTTAGAGGCGCGCAGCTGTGAGCTTGTATCCGGGAGATAGTGGGTTCGAATCCCACTGTCGGAAGCCCTGAAGCTGGTTTTCCGTGGTTTCCCACTTTCACACCAGGCTGTACGTTAAATATGACCACGGCCGCTTCCTCCCAACTCCTAGGCCTTTCGTATCCCATCGTCGCCATAAGACCTATCTTTGTCGGTGCGACGTAAAGCCAATAGCAAAAAAAAAGTTCGCAAATAACTGAACTTTGAAAACATCACTCATACACCTTCCAACTGCGACATGACGCTCATGTCTAACCATATTTCTAAACATTGGGATGGCTACGCATAAATGAACGAAGGAATTTTCACCTAATGACACTTGTTTACCAAGTGCTCTCGACGAACACTCCTACTTACCTCTCTTCTAATTTTCGTTTCCTTTCCTCATTCTACGAAATTAGTACCCGTTCTGGCTCCCTACTTGAAATTCCACTAAGTGGAACGAATTCCTACAATCATTTCTCTCTAGTTACTGCATCGAGACTCTGGAATACACTCCCAATGGACATTCGGCACCTTACTTCCTCTCATAAATTAAAATCTGCTGGCCGAAAGTTTTTCCTGGGAACATAAAACTGAGTTGTGTGAATCATTGTGTGTTTGTTGTGTGAATGGGTTTTCTTCATTTATTATTATTATTATTATTATTATTATTATTATTATTATTATTATTATTATTATTATTATTATTTGTATTAGTATTAGTATTGTCACACTAATTGCCGTACTGATATGTAGGCCTAACTTAGTCTTAGAATTATTTGTCCGTAGTATTATGTCCTTTTAGAATTTCTATGTCTTACTTTAATGATTGTTTACATTTGTAAATTTTACTATTTATAGTGGTTAAGTGTAAGAGAGGGCCGTGAGCCCTAACTTCGCCACAAATGCAAGTCAGGAATAAATAAATAAATAAATAAATAAATAAATAAATTGCGAAATCCGGCAAATGGCGCTGTATAGTGTATCCTTAAGTAACCAGCCATTTACCGCACGTTTCTATAATAATTAATCACTCACTAGCTGTTGGTTTGCTGCTGTGTAGAGTATTACTTGAGATTGTCGAGCTGTCAACATTACGATCTGCATATCAACAGCACGCCTGGTGGCCATGATCAGTAAAGCGTTAAGTCTGACACCGTGGATAGCCAGTTCGAGTCTTGTTGGTAGCAAAACTTTTCACCATCAGAACGTTGTCCGGCAGGGTAGGGTAAGTGGTGGTATATTTCTAATCAGTAGATTGCGTGCCAAAAGCCTGGGTTCAGTTCCAAACTTATCCGCAGTATTCATGTGGAGGTAGGGCATATGCCGCTGTTGGAGATGATTCGTCCGTCAGGTGGGGACGCTAAGGCTCGAGCAGACCCCTTTGTGTTATTCGACACAAGTAGACTATGTGCCGGTACCGGATTTCATCCTCTCCCTACATCATTATCATGATCCCATGCCCGGGCGTTCAGGTCCGCCATGGGTGTCAAATAAAAAGACCTGCACTAGGCGAGCCGAGCATGTCCTCGGACACTAAAAGCCATACGATACATAAATTAATAACACTCTTTCCGACTCATTGGCTGAATGGTCAGCGTTCAGGCCTTAGGTTCAGAGGGTCCCGGGTTCGATTCCCCGCCGGGTCGGAGATTTTAATCGCGTCTGATTAATACTTCTGGCCCGGGGACTGGGTGTTTGTGTCTGTACCAATACTTTCCTCTTCATATCCAGACAACACACCACACTACCAACAACCACAGAAACACGCAATAGTAATTACATCCACCGGGCGAGTTAGCCGTGCGCGTAGAGGCGCGCGGCTGTGAGCTTGCATCCGGTAGATAGTAGGTTCGAATCCCACTATCGGTAGGCCTGAAAATGGTTTTCCGTGGTTTCCCATTTTCACACCAGGCAAATGCTGGCTGGGGCTGTACCTTAATTAAGGCCACGGCCGCTTCCTTCCAACTCCTAGGCCTTTCCCATCCCATCGTCGTCATAAGATCTATCTGTGTCGGTGCGACGCAAAGCCCCTAGCAAAAAAAGAGTAATTACATCCCTCCATATAGGATTGGCGTCAGGAAGGGCATCCAACCGTAAAGCAGGGCCAAATCCACATGTGCGACACAGTTCGCACCCGCGACCCCGCAGATGTGGAAATGCTGCGGAAGAAGAAGAAATATATTAACACTCGCTTGGCCTTCAAGCGTTTACGGAGGGAGAAAAACACTCATAGCGAAGAAAGCGTGGCAGGTCAAGACGAAATATCAGGAGATGGAAAGAACAGACTTGAGGAGAAACAACACTGAAGCCCTCGCCATGACAACGCGCCACTCCCGCATCCCTGTTGATTCGTAAAGTTTTGACGAATACGAAAAATGCTGCGCTTCTCCATCCACCCTACTCACCTGACCTAGCCCAGCAGACTTTTTT
This sequence comes from Anabrus simplex, assembly GCF_040414725.1. Taxonomy (NCBI): domain Eukaryota; kingdom Metazoa; phylum Arthropoda; class Insecta; order Orthoptera; family Tettigoniidae; genus Anabrus; species Anabrus simplex. The sequence continues at coordinate 283,067,155 of NC_090268.1, forward strand.
AGAGTCATCAAACTGAAATTCACACTGAAAGGACGTCCAGTTTAGTCAACTGAAGATACGATATTCAAATAGCAGGTGCCCACCAGGACTGCTGCCATAAATGGTGGAAAGTGCGTCGTATACTTCACTGCTTAAGAAAATGAGTGCATTCCTAAAATTGTGAACAAATTGTCAAAATAAGGTAAGTCCATATCATGACAGCCCAAGGTGTGTTCTGTAGTTTGTTATCAAAACAAAACCAAAACAAACGGCGCAACGGCACCGAACGGCCTTGGCCTATCAACCGCTGCTCAGCCCGAAGGCCTGCAGATTATGAGGTGTCGTGTGGTCAGCACGACGGATCCTCTCAGCCGTAGTTTGCAATTAAACGTGTGCGTAAAAGTATAATCTATTAATCTAAGACACCTTGGTTGTTTTAGTATCGGTCCTAAATTAATTTAAACATTGTTCAAATTTCCTTTGTTTCAAAAAAAAAATTCTACAAAAACATTTCATTTAAATGATAAGTATCTGTTTCCATATAATCAATATTTGTAAGTTATCTCTTTTAGAATACAATGTTAGCACGCTAATAATACACGACCGGGCGAGTTGGCCTTGCGCGTAGAGGCGCGCGGCTGTGAGCTTGCATCCGGGAGATAGTAGGTTCGAATCCCACTATCGGCAGCCCTGAAAATGGTTTTCCGTGGTTTCCCATTTTCACACCAGGCAAATGCTGGGGCTGTACCTTAATTAAGGCCACGGCCGCTTCCTTCCAACTTCTAGGCCTTTCCTATCCCATCGTCGCCATAAGACCTATCTGTGTCGGTGCGACGTAAAGCCCATAGCAAAAAAAAAAATAATACACGAAACTTTAATCACTTGTACTGTAAATTTGCGTATTTCGACTTATACACTTTTTTCTGTTAGAGGAGGAGAACACTTCGAAGTAGACTAAGCCACCTAGAGTTCAATAATGCTGTGAACGGACGTCGTATATCTTGCTTGTTTTTCTTTTTGCGTCGCACCGACACAGATAGGTCTTATGGCGACGATGGGATAGAACAGGGCTAGGAGTGAGAAGGAAGCGGCTGTAGCCTTAATTAAGGTACAGCTCCAGAATTCGCTTGGTGTTAAAATGGGAAACCACGGAAAACCCTCTTCAGATCTGCTGACAGTGGAGTTTGAACCCACTATCTCCCGAATGCATGCTGACAGCTGAGTGCCCCTAACCGCGCGACCACTTGCTTGGTGTAGCCTACATCTTCTTTGTCTGCCTACCGATGAAATGAGTGCTTCTTATATCTACTGTAAACTGTATTGTAGTCTGTAGGTTGTTACCCACTGATATATTTGAATACGTTAGGAAGCTCAACTCTAATTTCACCTAGTTCTGAGCTTGCATTCGGGAGATGGTGGTTTCGAAGTCCACTATCAGCATCATTGATTATGATTTTCCATTGTCTCCAGTTTTCACACCAGGCAAATATTAGGATCGCTTCCTTCTCAGTTCTGTCCTATCCCATCGTCACCATAAGACCTGCCTCTGTTGTTGCGAATTCTTACTGGTGGCTGAGTGGCTCAGACGTTAGAGGCGCGGGCCTTCTGACCCCGACATGGCAGGTTCTTTCCTGGCTCAGTGCAGTAGTATTTGAAGGTGCTCAAATACGTCAAAATACGTCAGACTCGTGTCAGTAAGATTTACTGGCACGTAAAAGAACTCCTGCGGAACTAAGTTCCGCCATTTCGGCGTCTCCAAAAACCGTAAAAAGTAGTTAGTGGCACGTATAGCAAATAGCATTGTTATTATCTTTCTGGTATTATAATTTTACACTGACTGACAGTGACAATGCAACACCAAGGAGGAGTGGTTCGAAAGGGATGAAAGTTGGGGGAAAAAACAGAGACGGCACGGACGAATAATTGATGTTTATTTCAAACCGATATGCAGGTTACACAATGCGCACGGCATCGACTCAGTAGGATGTAGGACCACCGCGAGCGGCGATGCACGCAGAAACACGTCGAGGTACAGAGTCAATAAGAGTGCGGATGGTGTCCTGAGGGATGGTTCTCCATTCTCTGTCAACCATTTGCCACAGTTGGTCGTCCGTACGAGGCTGGGGCAGAGTTTGCAAACGGCGTCCAATGAGATCCCACACGTGTTCAATTGGTGAGAGATCCGGAGAGTACGCTGGCCACGGAAGCATCTGTACACCTCGTAGAGCCTGTTGGGAGATGCGAGCAGTGTGTAGGCGGGCATTATCCTGCTGAAACAGAGCATTGGGCAGCCCCTAAAGGTACGGGAGTGCCACCGGCCGCAGCACATGGTGCACGTAGCGGCACTAGAGGTGACGTGGAATCATACGCAATAGCGCCCCAAACCATGATGCCGCGTTGTCTAGCGGTAGGGCGCTCCACAGTTACTGCCGGATTTGACCTTTCTCCACGCCGACGCCACACTCGTCTGCGGTGACTATCACTGACAGAACAGAAGCGTGACTCATCGGAGAACACGACGTTCCGCCATTCCCTCATCCAAGTCGCTCTAGCCCGGCACCATGCCAGGCGTGCACGTCTATGCTGTGGAGTCAATGGTAGTCTTCTGAGCGGACGCCGGGAGTGCAGGCCTCCTTCAAGCAATCGACGGGAAATTGTTTTGGTCGATATTGGAACAGCCAGGGTGTCTTGCACATGCTGAAGAATGGCGGTTGACGTGGCGTGCGGGGCTGCCACCGCTTGGCGGCGGATGCGCCGATCCTCGCGTGCTGACGTCACTCGGGCTGCGCCTGGACCCCTCGCACGTGCCACATGTCCCTGCGCCAACCATCTTCGCCACAGGCGCTGCACCGTGGACACATACCTATGGGTATCGGCTGCGATTTGACGAAGCGACCAACCTGCCCTTCTCAGCCCGATCACCATACCCCTTGTAAAGTCGTCTGTCTGCTGGAAATGCCTCCGTTGACGGCGGCCTGGCATTCTTAGCTATACACGTGTCCTGTGGCACACGACAACACGTTCTACAATGACTGTCGGCTGAGAAATCACGGTACGAAGTGGGTCATTCGCCAACGCCGTGTCCCATTTATCGTTCGCTACGTGCGCAGCACAGCAGCGCATTTCACATCATGAGCATACCTCAGTGACGTCAGTCTACCCTGCAATTGGCATAAAGTTCTGACCACTCCTTCTTGGTGTTGCATTTGCTCTGTCAGTCAGTGTATATCATTGTAAGTTTAGTTGGCAGTGAATGTTGATACTTTTGAAATTGAAACAATAGTGAGATGAAAATATAATCGAATTCTGTGCGATCACATGAAAACAGTAACTCTAAAATCACTGGACTCAATTCGGCAATACATTTCAGTTGTTTTACGAATATCGGTCTATAGCTGTGTTGATGTCCATTTAAGTGTGATATCACACGGGATCTCTGGACAGATAGAGACATATTCCCTGCTCGATAGTTGCGGCAAGCCGAGTTGTGTTTCAATAAGATGTAGACGCAAGTGTCTGCCACCCAGCAGCGGTTTAATTAATTCCCCCTGCTCCGATAAATTGAGACTTTTGGAATTGAACTTTCCAAAGTGAGCCGGGGTTTGAATAGCAGCTGAGAGTTTATTATCTCTAACGCCGCACAAGTACAACCATGTTCTGCTTATCAGAGGAATACACTCCTTACACTTCTGTTTATCCTCAGCATGGAAGGTCAAGCAGCGGAGTGAATGTGGAAACTGGAACTCTGAAATGATCGACCGGACGATCACACTAAATTTGATGTGCAGCTCACACAACACAATCGTATCGTATAGGAGTTTGATGGTTTTGTACCAAACTTGATTTCTAATTTTCGATTAAGTTCCTTTTCTGGGTTGAAGGGTGTCGTTTTGTTACGGCTTGCTGAATGCAAATGACGTATCTTACTAAAAACACAATGACACTGTTAAACCCGGAAAGGGAACTTAGTACTAATTTAATCGACGTTAGAAGCTTCACGGAATATACGTAGGATACAAAAAATTGCCAACGGCCGTAGCCGTGTTGAAACACCGGATCCCGTGAGATCTCCGAAGTTAAGCAACATTGGGCGTGGTCAGGATTTGGATTGGTTGCCACGCGCTGTTGGTGGGGGTAAGGGAATGGAGGAGCGGAAAGGAACTGGCCACCCTACCGCATGTAAACTCCGGCTCAGGAACACCTCTGCGAAGGTTCGGACCTGCCTTCGGGCAGAATACACCCCCTCCCTTAATGTTGATGCCCTCGAATCTGCCTGCTGTCATTTCTTGATGGATACAGTACTTTTGCATTCATCTCTTGGCACAGGCCAGAGCAAAGTGTAGCTTCCACTGTAGTCCCAGTCTCATCCATGGCTGTGACAATATGGAAGCTGCTGGGGTATGGGTGGTGCTGATTAATGACATTCAGAGCACAACCAGTGTGTCTGAGTGTCATGAAAGGTGTTGCTCATAGGGTTAGTTGTGCTACAATAGCACTGTCTGGCCCAGTGAGGAAAGCAATGGCAAACTACCTCACTCCTCATCTTGCCTAGTACGCCTCATTTTGGTACTGCCATTGGTTTTTGTGGTTTTCCTATAACTGCATAGCCTTTGGTGATGCTATTTGAGGATCCAACCAGCCTTTGGGCTGATGACCTAACAGACAGACAAACAAAAAAATTGGAAACTTCGTGCACCCGTTCAAGTGCGAGCATTTAAGTTATACAACAGTGTCTGAAATGTATCTTACCATCTCTTCCCTCTTATTCAGAATGGATTCAGCCGTGAACAGAGAAAGAGCTGCGCGCACGCAGACACGGTCTTGTATTGTTAGTCGTGTTTGTTCTGCGAAGAAGAAAATATAGATATTCGAAACCATCACATGTATTGCAATTTAGTTCATTATGATTGATATTGTCGCTGTTCCTAGGTTCTGGTTTAACGATTTTTGCACCAATGTGCAATCCATATTTCTGAGTGCAAACTTTCGCATATAAGGTTTAGAACGAGTTTTGTAATGGAAGAACCAACAGGATCGCAGCGAAAGGGCAGTCCAGTTGGGTGGCGAAGGGGGCAGTAATCGCAGGGAATTGTCTATTTGGAATTCATTCCCGACAGTAAAACGAGAGCTGTATCTAGTCGCTTTACACCGTTTTTGGGGAGTTTGTCATACGCCGCCTGAGATGTCGAAGCACTGTATCCTGGCTACATAGAAGATCCAGCATACTCACGTTTGTTATATTCTGTATTATGGAGGGTCAGGTGACGATGGATCTGCTGAGGCAGGTGTTAAAGGAGATGACTGCGGAGTTAGATGATAAGATGAAGGTTCAGAGTGAAAGCCTCAAGGAGAGTCTGAAAGAATCTAGTGAGGATTTGAAGGTTAGGATTCAGGACACGCAGATAAGTTGCAAATAATTTAGTGAGGATTTGAAGTATAAACTACAGAGTGTAGATATTAGGACTGCTATAGACCAACCAAGACCATCAAAAGGCACTTGCATATCCATCTTTATTTGTTTCTCGCTAAACTTGGAACGGCTATGTTTCAACATCCTGCTTGTTCAGCGTGCAAAAGTTTGCATCCACGAATAGAGTAAGAGCAGTGTCGCTAGAAGCATTACGGAAGGTTGGCAAGAGTCAGCAGTGCTTCCAGAAGACTTTCGCACTTGTTCGACAGACATAATCCACCTCTGAATGTTGGAAGGTTCCATGCTTTTGGCCGCAGAAAACATATCGCTATACAGACCTTCTCTTGACACCATTCATTCGGTAATTTAGTAACTTTGCTACTGTCACTATTCCAAGGTTTTGGTTTACCGATATTTGCACCAGTGTGCAATCTTTTGGTATGAGAACAAACTTCCGCATTCTTGAGTTAGAATGAGTTTCGTTCCTTTGTTTCTGAGGAATAAAATAGGGAAATTTACTGTTTGAGTTACCCTCTTATATATAAAGAGCGAGTCTCTCCTCTAAATAAAAAAAGCAAGCGGGTGATTCGGAAAGTGATAAGGAAGGTAACAAAGACAAGATTTACGAGGTTCATTACACTATCGTTTTTGTACCATAACTGTATACTGCTAACACAGCAGACCTACATATGATGATGTAGGGTAAGTCAGGAAGTAACTTTCCGTAGCATATTCCTCAGGACAAAGGAACGAAGCTCGTTCTAACTCTTGTATGCGAAATTTTGTAGTCACACCGACAAATTGCGCAAATGTGCAAAATGTACAGTATGTCGTCGTTGCGCGAGCAAAACGTCGTATTCCACAATGCTCTTCCAATCCATTATTCTTCGTAAGACTGGTCACGCCTCCCAGTCACATATGGATATGCAGTCCACCAGAACAATTTTCGTTGGGTTCCTGTTCCTACACCAATATTTAAAGAAAATTAATCTTACTGTGCGTAATATAGGAATATATGTTTCCATGGCGTATTTACGCACACCTACAGTGTAATGGCCGGCCCCGTGGGGTAGGGGTAGCGTGCCTGCCTCTTACCCGGAGGCGCCGGGTTCGATTCCCGGTCATGTCAGGGATTTTACCTGGATCTGAGGTCTGATTCGAGGTCCACTCAGCCTACCTGATTAGAATTGAGGAGCTATCTGACGGTGAGACTGCGGCTGCGGTCTAGAAAGCCAATAATAACGGCCGAGAGGAATCGTCGTGCTGACCACACGACACCTCGTAATCTGCAGGCCTTCGGGCTGAGCAGCGGTCACTTGATAGGCCAAGGACCTTCAGGGGCTGTAGTGCCATGGGGACGGGGGGACGGGGGTTACAGTATAATGCATTTAAAGGTTAATTTTCCTTTAGACATTAACATAGAAAAATGAACACAACGGAACCTGTTCTGATGGACTGCTTATCCATGTATGGTCAGTCTTAAGGAGAAAAATGTATAGGAAGAGTATTGTGGGATATCACGTTTCGCTGGCGCAGCGACGATGTATAAAACAATTCAGTCTTAGTTTCAATAGTAAAAATATTCATGTTTCCATTTCGAGGTGAAAATGAGGCAACAATTGAACTAATTTATATATTTAAAAATTTTATGGAAACTAAAGTCGGTCAGTCAGACCATTCTATCCGATCGATTTCCTTCATTTTTTTAAATTTAAAGGTATTTATGCATAGATTTGTCATCAGGTACTATAAATCAGTTAACTTCCGCCTTCATCAAATTATTTCAGTTTTCAGTTTTTTGTATCTTTGAAGCAATCATATCTTTGGATCTAATTGAGGTACGGAGTTTGTTTTGGCCTACGAACACTCAGTGGATCAAGCTCTTTCATTTCAGCTCTTAACTATTCAAATTAGTTAATTCCTAGGAAAGTTATGAGTGCACATTCAATTTGACGTCTCATTTCTTCAACATTTTTCTCATTGAAGCAATCATATCCTTCGTTCTAATTGAGGTACGCAGTTCGTTTTGATCTAAAAACACTCAGTGGATCGAGCACTTTCTTTTGAGGTAATAACTACTTAAATTGGTAGATTCTGAGAAAAGTTATGAGTACATTTGTTTCCATGACGAAGATCTTTGAAGGACTTTTTAACAGTTCGGCGCATAGTGTTGTTCCAAGGAACATTTAATTCAACTTCTTTGTGTGACGTATTTTCAAGTGCTTTGTTGACATAATATTACATTCTATTACCACAGCAGATCATGTGCTTTATTTCATTAACTCGAAACTTTGCAAATACATCCGTGAGGATAGTAACGAACAACACCATACTTTGTACATTGCGGGGGGGAGCCAGCGGGAAACTGCTAGTTTTATGTTAAAAGGTAACACTTCAGACCACAGCACAATATAGCCGACTGTGAGTGAAAACTAACTTTTAACCACCACTCCCTTTAATTGACAAGGATGGTTGCTGGATTGTCAAGCTGTTACGAGTGAACATAGATGCTGGCGGTTAACAATGCAAGCGACTTAACTTATTAGGACACTCATCTTGTGTTTTGAAGATCTCCTTCGTCATTAGGAGGAGAGAAAGGAAAGTAAGTACAATTGATGTTTGGATTGTAGACATTCCACTGTTGCGGGATACTTTACAATTTAAAATAAGTGAGCCAACTTGTAGATTATGTGACTGAACAACGTGATTGCAGCCATAGAACTTCCGTAGATCCACAGGAACGTAACTTCTCGTTTCAAAAATCCTATTTGTTGTAGCGGGATTCACATCCAAGCCTTCTTGGCGAGAAGCCAGTGATAATGCCCCTCAGCTATCACGCCTCTGTAGAAAATAAACCCATCTCCCGCCTTTTTAAAATAAAATCTAGTTTATTTATCCTTCCAACAATGTGGAGTTCGTTCAGTTTGGGGGAATCCCCCAAGTCCTACAAGAAGTGTAATGGCGACAGAAATAGTCTCTCATGAATTCTTTATTGCATTTCAGACTGGGGATTGCTAGGGGGGAAGAGACTCGGTCGTCAGTCTTCTCATGCACAGCCCTCAGCGTTATAAGAGAAAAGGGGAGGGCTTTGTAAAGGGTCGTGAAGAAGAATAGCAGTTACATCTGATATTCTGTTGTATTATGCTATCTGTCGTTGAAATGAAAACTGGGGAAATATTATTCCTCATAAATCACGTTCATATTAGTTGCTATTCCTACTGTTGAAAGTTGATCTCCAACTGGAGCCATGTAGTCGCCATAGTACAGCACTGGAAACTAGAACATTGTGTTATTTTGAAACTCTATATTTTGATGACAATACGTTTTATGCATCGGCCCAAACCTGGAAAAAACTACGATCTTCAGGCATAGGAAAACCCGTAGAGAAACAAAAGCACATCTCACCACATCCCTAGATACGTTCAATAATTACTTCTCTCGATCGTCAGCCACGGGTAATAGGGGCTTTATACTACGCCTCAAAAATGTTTGGAATATTATGAGATTAGGTACGTTGTGTGGTAGGTCGTGAGTAGTCGTGCTTTAAGTGATAAGGAGAATTGTATACACACAAGTAATTCAATTGCTTGTTTACAATACAGCAGATTCCGTTGCCTACGGTCTGTTTCGAGCCTTATCCTGCCATTTCAGGTGAAGACTGGTAGTGGTATACACAGTCTAGTACGAGCTCCTATGTTTCATGTGTAATGCGTATTTCTCACTCTGATCGAAGCAGAATTGTGGCATTGATTCAAGGTGGACATACACAAGCAACAGCGTAAACGCATCGCAGGAGTTACCCAAAGTATAGTGTCAGAAATTTGGAAAAGGTACCGTCAGTTCAATGATGTGACTGACAGACCAAGGGAAGATCGACCGAGGGTGACAACGCAACGTGAAGATCGGTATATCCGTGTAACAGTGCAGAGGAGACAAACTTGGATTGCTAAACAATTAGGCCTACGAGATGACTTCTTCAGCGCAACCGAGGTCCGTGTATCTGCACACTCTATACGCAATCGGCTGCATAGTGCCGAATTAAGGTCATTTCGACCAATTCGACGTGTTCCACTAGAAAATCGTCATCGTGTTGAGGGGACAAGATGGGTTATCTAATATCTTAATTGGAGGTTGGATAAATGGCGTAATTCCGTGTTTGCAGATGAAATAGAGTATCACTTAGAAAATATTCACAACGCAAGACGCGGCGGAAAGTAGCAGCATGTTCAAGAAGTTAATGCATTTGGAGGTGCATGGTAGTCGTACACCTTTGGCACCAATTCGAGGGATATTAACTGCCCATCGGTATACCGAAAGAATTCTTAGGACATTTCTACAACGTTTTAGGGATGAATATGGTGCTGAATTAATTTTCGTCGACAAAAATGTTCACCATCGAGCAGTATCAGTGAGCAACATCAAGAAAGTGGCTGATATGAACCATACGAATTGCCCAGCTAATTCATCGGGCTTGAACTACTGCATTGAGCATCCATGGGACAGGTTGAAAAACTGCTGTTTTTGATAGTCCACAACTCCAGAGACACCCTCAGATCTCATTAGAAATTACTAGATGGAACGGTACGTTCTTCTTCAAAACGACATCAATTTACTGATCGTAAGCATGCCATAGTGTGAGAGAGACTTCAGCAATTCCCGAGGAGACCATACAAGATACTAAGGCAGAGTGAAGAAGGGACAACTTTCACTAAAAACACAAATTGTAATATTTCGTTATTACCGTTTAGTCGCGCTAGGTATTGGAAGAAATCATTTGAGTTTACATTTCCAGTTTATGTGTGTCTGTGATACAATAAACAACATTCTGAATTGCACTGCTTCCTTGCTATTCCAAACGTATTCGCGGTATACATATTTGAATGGCTGTAAGCTGATATTTATGACACATTTCCTTTTCAGTTTGTGATACATATATTGGGACCTTTCCCACCGTCCCCCATGACTCATGGGACCATGTGACAACAAACCAACCCTTTCGGGTCACGAACACATGGGACCATGCTCCACGGAAGTCGATAGTCAAGGGATCTTTTTGGTCTGTGCCGATTTCTCCTCATTGGGATTGTATACTTAATCCACTCACATGAGAAGTTATCAGCCATACGACTCAGCTAGAACACAGCTACTCTCCCGTTCCTGAGGTCTGAACACGGACTCCTCAGGGCCGAAGAACGTTCGCGGCATATAGAGGCTATCAAACATAAGCTATCTTAAAGGCCTACAATGAACGGAAGAGGATTCTGGATGCATGTTTTTCGGTATAGATAGGCATGAAATCGTTTAGAACAATTTACTATTCACTCGGTGAAATATACAAAATTTACATACACTCTTGATCTTTTTTACACAGTTGATATCAGCAATCACTTATTTTAGCAGCGGAAAAATCCGGGCTGCCATTGACATCAGATGTTACCTCCACATTCCACAGACCAAAATCTATGTGGACGGCAACGTTAACTGGTACTCTCTTTAATCCAATTAAATTTCCCTTTTGACACAGACGTAAATATCCATATCCCTCTCTACCAAGACAGAGAATTACCGAGAGGTTATTAATATGATCTCACCTTTTCACATACTATCACTTTGAATTGCCTGTGTCCTATATTGCTTGCATAACTATTACATTAGTTTGGATGTATGCTACACAAATTGTTTTGTGTATTATCGCGATTGTTTTGTGCGTTCCATCCCCCGGTTACCATAAACCACTTGAGTACGACATACACAATAAAATGACCCTATCATATTCACAAAAACAAAACAAGCCATGTTCCCCCCAATGCGAGTATTCCATGGGACTGAATCCCGTATTACACATTAGACTCTATTTACACAAAAGAAAAATGTCCGCTTTTGAATGGTCGGATAACTTAAGGGATCAATGAAGTAAATATAAAAACATAATTAATCCGAACATTCTGACCATATCAGAAATCCGTCACTAAAACACGGAGAAGGAAAATAAAAACAATGGACTCAAGTCTTCCATATAAAATTAAACAGACTTGAACAACGAATTATCATTTGCAATCACTACCAGTGGACTTTCACGAAGTCTAGATTCAAGTCGACATCGATTATAAGTAAACAAAACACTTCCTGGAAAAGAAATATATCAAACACATGTATCAATAAAGACAATAGCTGTAATTAACCCGTTGTAACCAGCTGTCTTAGCGAGCTGTTGATCACTGCTGTGCCCACACGAGGTTCGAACCTGAGACTCTGGTCGTCTCCATCCAGGGTACTGTAATCAAGCCCTAATTAATCTAATCATGTATCGAACAGTAGTTACTCTCTACATTGTTTTCCGGATCAAGGCTAATGGACAGTGTGTATTATTTACATAAAATTTGTGTCTTCTTTCACACAGTAGAACGCAACATTCTACCAGACACGTTTTCTTATCAAGGCGAGTTCTTTCTTTTCTCTGGTCATAAATTCTGACCCAAGTCCGCTCCCCTCTCGCACCACAGCGAGACTAATTCACCACATTCACAGGCGGCCTTCAAGGAGTCCATAACATCATTCAATTTAGCTAATGCAGGGTCACCTGCTCAAATTAGCTCATTACGATCCTTATGACCAATAATTATTTATTTATTTCTATTACTCAGCCAGATTATATCAAAAACTCCCTCGTTATACTAGCAATTGGGATTTACCCATACATTTCCAATCGTATCCTCATTCACACTTCCAATCGCCTTTCCTCGAACGACAACGTCTCCTAATTCCACCCGTGTGTGTATAGATTGTGTACCTGGCATAACATTAACTTGCCATTTTAATAGATCGGCATGAAATCATCGATCAAAACATGAAAGAAAATAAGAATAGTAATCATAATAATAATAATAATAGTAATAATAATAATAATAATAATAATAATAATAATAATAATAATAATAATAATAATCCTCTAACCTTTTGCTTAAAATGTATTGGCATCCAAACACTGATCAAGTTACATTAAGAAAGTAATAATAATAATAATAATAATAATAATAATAATAATAATAATGAAATTCAAATTAATTTAAATTATTAAATCCTTCCAAACCACTAACAGACCTTTTACATCTAACCTCAATAGTGTAGTGGAGGACAGGGGTTCAAACCTCGGCACTTCATTTCTTGACCATCTTCAGTTGCAGCCAAAACTTATATTATCATGCAACAAACTCTACCATTACGAACATAGTGCTGATTCTAGCCCAAGCCTTTCCTTTTTATACGGGCACTTGTTGATGACTCTGTCACCTCGCTAGTCCCTGTCTAACTTAGGCAATAGCTCAGATGAGATCTACATTATTAATCTACATAGCACTCTACTCCTTTTCCCCTCAATACCTTCTCAGCACTAAATAAACAAAATATGATAACATGCAAATATATCCACTAAAAGGGGTCCCATATTCTATACACTAACACAGGATCACTCCCTTCCCATATCTAATTAATTAATTGAAACAAAAATGAATAAAAGGATTCCCGACCATTCTTGGGCGGATTAAACCTATTTATATACGTTATTTTAACCCTATACTTCATGACTATTATTTACAAAGGGAAATACTAGCATTGGAGAAGAAAACATAACTTTGTACTCAACGGTTGCTGTCATCGGCCTGGTCCGGAGGATCCGGAGGCCTACCCATGTTGGATTACTCCATGGCGTTGGATCCTGGAATCCTGGAGTTCAGAAGTTCCATATCTTGTCTCGCGTAATCCATTTTTGTAGCACACGGATCACTGAAATTAGATTGTAATTTACACAATTTATCAATTTCTTGCACACGTGTTACCGTTCACTCCTATTACTTCCTTTTCTACCCACTGCCAGTTACATGGAGATGAATATATCGGCTACTTTCAGCTGGTCTATTACACTGTTAAGCCGGGCGCTCCCAGCATCCGCATGATGCAGAATTTTCTATCCCTATCTTTTGTATGTTTTGATAGTTCAGGAACACTTCTCACTGCCTGTTACTCAGTTAATAATCTGACCTGCGCTTTGTTCAGAAACAGCGCGGATTTATACAGATCTATGTTCTCCCACAGAAATTCTGCGTACTATCCAGTAATTGTTGCTATACAAAACCCTACTTCATATTTCACGAAGTCTTAGTCTACTTCGCAACCGAGATCTAAAGTACATCTCATTACCGTAGTCTTCTGTTGCCTATCACAAATTATAAACGAAAAAAGAGTGAAAGATTTCACCCCCCGCTTTGTTCACATAGTATACAAAGGAGCGGTAATCCGATAGCGAACCGACCGTCGTTTCCCGTCGAAAGCTCCTCAACGAATGCTGAAGCTCCCTGGAAGTGCAAAAACTTATACTAGCCCCGGCAGTAGGGGCGGTTTAGTGACTTCATCCCCACTCTTATTTCGACTGTTCCTGGATAAACCAGCCTGTCGAAATTAGCAATACGCTAGACTGTGTGACTTGGTTATGCACAAGTACGCTATGCCATGCGGAATTGGATATGTTCGGCGGATCTGCCGTAATTAATTTATCATCTTGGAGGGGAAGTAGGGAATCCCCGAAGGCATCTGGTTTTCCACTAGGCGTTCGTACGCTATGAGTGTTATATAAGTTGTTTACCAACGCCTTTCGCTTGGAGAGTATTTTCTACCAGAACTCCTGACTTTATAATTCCACCAAAATTCAGCACACTACTCTAACGGGTGCAGTATTGTTAATTAAGCCTTATTTATGCCGAAAATGCATTAAATCTTGCCCGATCGCTTTGGCATCGCTGTACACTGGCATATGTTTTCCAAAATGGAGTCGCTAAATAGTGTTCTTCTCCTGCTTCTTCTATGACGTGTGCCTAGTTCGGGAATTCTTTAAGCCACCCAGTGGGCGGGTGAAGGCGCCTCTCTGGCGGGCTTCGTATTGCACAACTTGATGATACTCCCAACATCTACACAAAGAGAGCTTGCTGCCTGCTTCCTTACCAAGCATATCACCTTGAAATAAATACTAATTGTGCCGGTACGGTCACATCTGCCCTTCCGTTGGTTTCAAGAAATTTGAAACGGAGTTGCGAATTTCTTAAACAATTACTACCTAATCCGTCTTAAGAACAATCTTCCTTAGCTGCTCTAAGTTTCTGTGATTCCAACCTCAACTGGGCATCATCTCTCTGGAGTAAGTAACATACTCGTGCCATAATGTCGCGTCTCTGGTACAGCTCTATGCACTCCTCACAACTCTGGTCATTCAAATCATCTCGTTTCTCCACCGTCATTACATGGACTGCTGGATCTTCTTCACCATCTTCTTCGTCGTCCCCTGGATCCTCATCTTCGTCTCTCTCTAGATCCTCTTCCTCTTCTTCCGCGTTCTCGTCCACCTGATTGGCGTCTATTCTGCTGCTTCCTGGAGGATGGTACAATTTCAAATTGGCGGCATTGTACACGGTCTCAGTCGTGCCGTCCATGCTCTGGACCTTGTAGGAATTATTGTCCAAATTTTCGATGATCCGATACGGCCCAATGTATAACTCCGCAAACTTATGATAAATTTTATTTGCGGGATCGGAGATCGCTGGTCGTTTGACAAGAACAAGTTCTCCAACTCGTAGTGGACGATGGTACCTTTTTCCACGCAATCGCCGTAATCGCTTCTCTGCCTGTTCTTTCAAATAATCCGCCGTCGTTTGTTCCACGGATAAGCGGGGGTCTTGAGGGCATTGGATTGCATTCACCCAGGGTCTCTTTGGAACTTCGTCGAAGTGAACGACGCTTGGGATCATCCCAGTCGATTCGTGGACCGTCCCATTCACACATTCCTCAATAATAGGAAGGACGTCCACCCATCGCCAATGTTGACGGGAACAGTAGATCCGGCAAAATTTTCCTATCTCCCGCATGATCCGCTCGGCTGGATTTGATTCGGGGTGGCGAATCGAACTCAGGTGACGCTTCACCCCTAGTCGTTCAATATCCCTTTTAAAAGCTCCGGACGTGAATTGGGAACCGTGATCTGTTAAAATACACTCCGGTTTACCCATCCTCGGAATGATTTTATTCTTTATCTGATTGATGACAGCTCTGGTATTCGCTTTTTGTACGGGGCAAAGTTGGATAAACTTCGAAAAGACATCGACGCAAACCAAAATATGCTGCATCCCGCGTCGTGCCTTGGGTAATGGACCGTAAAAATCTAGCGCGAAGAGCTCTTTGGGCTGCTTCGGCAACAAAGGTCGCGGCAGTTGTTTAAGCAAAAAGGTGTTGTGCTTCACCCGCTGGCATATATCGCATGTCATCAATACACGGAAGACAATCTTCCTCATATTTGGCCAAATGAAGGTTTCCTTTAACGTTGATACAACCTTGTCGATCCCGGCGTGACCAATGGCTCGGTGTGCCAACCAGATTAAGTCCTCTTGTAAAACGGGCGGCACTACAATCCTGTATCGAGTGTGATTATCATCGACAAACTTATGGAGAATTCCGTTGAAGTAATTGTACCGTTCTGCCTTCTTCTCTATTTCTAAGTGCTCGGCGGTACCCGGTTGTAATTTCCGCTTGAAGAACTCGATCAATTTCCCTGTTTCCGGAACTCTTTCCTGCTCCTCCCCTATAGTTTTCAACTTCTCTAGAGTGGCATGGTCTTTGTCTTCCAGTTGGATGTGAAAAATAGAAGTTTCGCTGGGATTCGGGTTTCGACTTTGTGCATCTGCGATAATGTTGTTCTTTCCAGCACAATGCTCAACCGTTAAGGCAAATTGTTGGACGAAAATACACCAACGATTGACCCTTTCGCTCGTCATAGTCGACTTGAGCATGAAAGTTAATGCCTTATGGTCTGTCCGAAGGACAATGGGGAAGCCATAGATATACTTCCGCCAGTGACCTAGGGCTGTGACGATAGCCAACATCTCGAGTTCAGTCACTGTGTATTTGAGCTCGTGAGTTCTCAATTTGCGGCTCATAAATGCCAGATATGTGATTTTTGGTTGTGCCTCCGGGTCTTCTTGGTACAATACAGCACCGACCCCAATTTTGGATGCGTCTGTTTGCACGATGAATTTCTTAAAATAGTCTGGGTAACCTAATTTAATGCTGTTGGCGAGGAGTTCCTTTGTCTTATTGAAAGCAACTTCGCATTCCTCGTCCCACTTCCAACGGTTATTTTTCTTTAGCAAATTTTGGAGGGGTGCTACGACTTCGGTATACCCAGGACAGTGATCAGAGAAGAAATTGCAGATCCCTAAAAATTGCCGAACGTGCTTGACCCTAGTTGGTCTTGGAAAGTTTTGAATTGCTTGAATTTTGACGGGGTTTGGGATCACGCCATCGGAGTCAATCACGTGTCCCAAAAATAAAATACTCCTTTGACAGAACTGTGACTTTGGAAGGTTGACTTTAAAGTTGTTTCGATCCAGATCGAGCAAGAGCTTCTTGATCTTTTCGAGATGGTCCTCGACTGTCTCAGATGCCACCAAAATGTCATCGATGTACCTTACCGTAAATGCCTTTACCTCGTCGCTCAGGTTTCTATCGAGAGCTCGGATAAGAGCGGATCCCGCGTTCATAATGCCGAACGGAAGCCGATTGAAGACGTATGTCGTTTGGTCAAACATAAACCCAGTCAAAATTTTGGTCTTCGGGTCTAACTCTACGTGATGAAAAGAGGAAGTTAAGTCGACCCCAGAAAACAACTTCATACGCCGAAATTTCTTCAGGATGTCTTTGATACAGGGGGCTTGATCATACTCGGGGACTAAGCGTTTATTAATAGCCCTCGCGTCAAGGCAAACGCGAAGAGACCCATTCGCCTTTTCGACAATTACGAGTGGGTTCAGGAAAGGCGTTGGGGACTTCATAATTAAACCACTAGCCTCCATCTCGCCAATGATTTTACTGACTTTGTCATGATACTTTTCTGGTACCGGATACGGGCGTTGCCTAAATGGTTCCCAATTGTTGACTACCAAGGTATATTGAAAGTTTGGGATCTTCCCCGGTCGTGAACCGAAAACTTCTTTACATTGATCTAAAATTTTGAGTAATCGGTCCTTCTCATTTTCCCCAATTTTGGCTTCATGAATTTTCCCTTGAATGGTTGAATCCAACGATGGTTCCTCTTCTGTCTCCAATGCTGCGATTGTCATTCCAGATTCCTCAAAGACTTTGTGGCAGATTTCGTCCAATCCTATCCCGCTTTCTTCTCCCTCTGGGTTTCCTGAACAGATCTGTGTCGTCCAAATTCTCTCCTCGGTTTCTAAGTCCTCAAAATCATTTAACTTCATCTCGGTTTGGGCCGAATCAAATTTTTAACAAATTTCGTTCGTCTCCATATTAATATGGGCTTTATATTCCCTTAAGAAATCTGAACCGATGATAATATTATATTCAGTTTTGGATAAAACGATAAATGGATGGGAAACAATGTCCTTTCCAATCTCCAGGTCCAGATACGCTTGGCTATTGCAGATTGTGGTCCTGTCCGGAATTACTCCACGAACCTTGACATTTGATATTGGGATAACCAGGATATCATTTTTAGATTGAAGTTCTTGTAATAGAATTCTAGAGACAACGCTCACGCTGGCTCCCGTGTCCACAAGACAACGAACTCGAACCACGTTAACCCTGATGTAAATAACGGGTAGTTCTCTTATGACCTTAATGTCTGTTTTCAACTGTTCCTCCAGTAAATCATCAGCTTGCACCACCCAGGTGTCTATCGTAATGACCGTCCATGACGTCTCCTGAGGATCGATAGCTTCCGAAAATCCGGCTATCTCCCCGCTTAGTAGTTGGGCTTTTTTTAAGGCGATTCCCCTCTGTGGCCTCATACTCTGGCGCACAGGGGTTCAACCTCCCTTGATTCGCGTTATGCTGCTGTAACGCAATACTCTCTGCCCCTTGACACTCATTTGTTTGGGAGAGTTGCCTTATGGGCTGCTCCCATATGTCTCCATTACTTCGCGCCTCGCGCAGTTCTTTAACGTACCGTTGAGATTCCTTCTTACGGTCGTTCTGGTCTCCTTGACGATAATCTCCCCGTGGTTGCGGATTCCTATCGTTTCTAGGTTGCCATTTCGGATAGGGTCGCCGGTCCTTACGGTAATTATCTCTCGTATAGGATTGCCGACCATAACTACGCTTATCCTCTCTCCACGGACGAGGATTCCACCTACTATCCCTTGAATGGTTATTTGTAGTGTACAACTCCCGCGTACTTGTCCCTTGGTCCTTTTGACCGACCGAATTAGCATTTCCTTGGCAGTTCACGATATTTACCATTTCAGTCTGCCTGGTCCGCATGTGTTGGCCACCTGACGTCTGGTCCAGATGCCGTAACACTTGCTCCATCTCAACAGCTGTTTTTACATCTGCCGCTATCAAAATACGCTGCACGTCAGCGGGAAATTGTTTTGTGAGCGCTGCTAATAGTTCGCCTTCTGCCGGAGGGTTGTCCAACTCCCTCATCTTCACTAGCTGTCCTGTGAAGTACTCGCAGGAGCGCGTTGGTCCCGTCATCGAGTACCGACGTGAGTACAGTTCGAGGCGCAAACCCTGCTGCGTTTGCATCCCCCAATATTTGTCTAGAAATGCCCTCTTAAAGCTTTCGTACCCGTCGAAGCAGTATCGAAATGCTTGGAACCACACAAGGGCCTGGTCCTCTAAAAATTTCTCGACAACCCGTAACTTTCGTTCAGACGAGATCCGGTTATCGCTCATGTACCCGTCCATCTCAATCAAAAATTTCTTTGGCGTCATATTGCCGCCGGGTTTGAAGCGTTTTGGTTTGTCGTCCGCCATCTTCACCATGTTATAGATAGGGATGGGTTCGACAGGAAGAAAAGTTGAGTTATGGCCTGGTATCCCCGCCATCTGATCTTGACTCACATTCATTTTCTGGAAGAGTCCTGATATTTCGGATTCGGGCTTTGTGTCGAACGGATTAAATTGACTTGGTTTCATCGGGCTAAATTCCTTCCCAACTTCCGGAAAATCCTTCCCTACTTTAATTTTCCCAATCTCTTCCTTTAATTCCTGAATTATGGCGTCATGGGTGTCTACTTTGAGCTTGACCTTCTGGGTCCGATGTGACAAATCCTCGATCCTGTCTGAAATTTTATCGTCCCTCTTGTCGATTTCTTCCCGGATCGCGGTAATGTTTTCGGACGTTAGCTCTCTTTCTTCTGCTACGCGCAGTTCGATCGTGTCGGTAAACTCCTGTCGTAACGCTTCGGCTTTATGGCGTACGTCATTCAGCTTCATCTGGGTCTGGGATATTTCCCGAGTTATTGCCTCAGTTTCCCTACGCTGATTTTCTTGGTATTCAACTGTCGCCTTCATATGTTGGTCTAACTGCTCCGCGACACTTGTGCTTTGAGCCTCAACACAGTCAATGCGTTCAATTGCCGTATCCATGGTCTTACTGATCTCCTCCTGCTTTGTCTCAACGCTCCCTACTCGTTCTTCTAAACGTTCGGTTATCTTAATGCAGCGTTCGCGATCGACCCTTAGTTGTTCTACCAATTCGTCCTGCCGCTTATCGATTCGCTCTAATCGCTTATTAATTTCTTCCCTTCCTACCTTACACTCTGTCTGCACCTGGTCTATCATTTCTTTGATGTTTTCCTGAACGTTTCCAATAGCCTGACTCAGTTTTCCCGTCATCTTTTCCTGAATATCCTCACTAGATTGATTCAGTTTTTCCGTTAAATTATCCTGAATATTTTCAATCGTTTGATTCAGTTTTTCCGTTAGATTATCCCGAATATCCTCACTATTCTTATTCAGTTTTGCCTGCATCTCCTCACTAGATTGATTCAGTTTTTCCATTAAATTCGCCTGAATATCCTCACTCATCTCCCGTAAGAGTTCCTTTAACGCCTCCATATCCATGGTAATACAACTGTTTTCATTAAAATGAGACCCCCTTCACCTTCGGACCTTGGACCTCGGGTTGATAGACACACAAAACAATGTTCATTCAAGAATGTGTTCCCCCCATTCAACTTCGAAAATTTTTTTTAAAATCAAAACATTAATTCCAAAACACCGCCTCAAATACGGCTAACTCGAAGTTGCCTAACATGTACACCCCTATTTCACCGAGAGCAAAATCACGATTTAAAAACATAGCCTTTTTCATCAATAATCAATTTTGAATAAATTAATGACGCGCGCATTAAATTACCAACACAGGTGGTATATGCCAATAAAGCAGGTCATCCGTCAAGCATTGAGGCAGATACACCCGATACAATAGGTTATAACGTCCCAAGACTTTCCGTCTGAAACCTAATTTATTGCCATTTCATAATCAGCTCAAGGGCCTGAGGTTACCCTTGCTAAATCACGAGAAATCTACCTTAATACGTAGATAACATTCACTACTAGCAATGAGGCCTACATCAAACAGTCCCTTCCGACTCATACCCGCGAATACGATTACCTGAAGTGTATCGATATTCATTTTTTCCCAGATTCTGGAAAATCATTTCATTGTTTCCTGGACTCGATTGAATCCTTATTTACCTTCCGGGTACGTCCATTGCTTTGAATGACCGTCATGGTTATTGCAATGATAATAATAATAATAATAATAACCACGACATGCCGAAAAATTTCTTAAATTAACATTTATTATTTACTTAGTCATTCAGATTTACCTACTGGTCCAATTACGTGCATCCAAGTGTGAACTAAATCAGTTCCTTGTCATAATTGGCCATTCCTATCCATTTTAACTTAGGCATAAGTGCCATGCGCCCAATAAAAGAAAAAAATTAAAATCCGAAAAAAAACCTACCGAAAAATGCCGAAAATGCCTACACGCAAATGCCGAAAATGCCGAAAATGCCAACACGGAGGGCGCCATATGGGACCTTTCCCACCGTCCCCCATGACTCATGGGACCATGTGACAACAAACCAACCCTTTCGTGTCACGAACACATGGGACCATGCTCCACGGAAGTCGATAGTCAAGGGATCTTTTTGGTCTGTGCCGATTTCTCCTCATTGGGATTGTATACTTAATCCACTCACATGAGAAGTTATCAGCCATACGACTCAGCTAGAACACAGCTACTCTCCCGTTCCTGAGGTCTGAACACGGACTCCTCAGGGCCGAAGAACGTTCGCGGCATATAGAGGCTATCAAACATAAGCTATCTTAAAGGCCTACAATGAACGGAAGAGGATTCTGGATGCATGTTTTTCGGTATAGATAGACGTGAAATCGTTTAGAACAATTTACTATTCACTCGGTGAAATATACAAAATTTACATACACTCTTGATCTTTTTTACACAGTTGATATCAGCAATCACTTATTTTAGCAGCGGAAAAATCCGGGCTGCCATTGACATCAGATGTTACCTCCACATTCCACAGACCAAAATCTATGTGGACGGCAACGTTAACTGGTACTCTCTTTAATCCAATTAAATTTCCCTTTTGACACAGACGTAAATATCCATATCCCTCTCTACCAAGACAGAGAATTACCGAGAGGTTATTAATATGATCTCACCTTTTCACATACTATCACTTTGAATTGCCTGTGTCCTATATTGCTTGCATAACTATTACATTAGTTTGGATGTATGCTACACAAATTGTTTTGTGTATTATCGCGATTGTTTTGTGCGTTCCATCCCCCGGTTACCATAAACCACCTGAGTACGACATACACAATAAAATGACCCTATCATATTCACAAAAACAAAACAAGCCATGTTCCCCCCAATGCGAGTATTCCATGGGACTGAATCCCGTATTACACATTAGACTCTATTTACACAAAAGAAAAATGTCCGCTTTTGAATGGTCGGATAACTTAAGGGATCAATGAAGTAAATATAAAAACATAATTAATCCGAACATTCTGACCATATCAGAAATCCGTCACTAAAACACGGAGAAGGAAAATAAAAACAAAGGACTCAAGTCTTCCATATACAATTAAACAGACTTGAACAACGAATTATCATTTGCAATCACTACCAGTGGACTTTCACGAAGTCTAGATTCAAGTCGACATCGATTATAAGTAAACAAAACACTTCCTGGAAAAGAAATATATCAAACGCATGTATCAATAAAGACAATAGCTGTAATTAACCCGTTGTAACCAGCTGTCTTAGCGAGCTGTTGATCACTGCTGTGCCCACACGAGGTTCGAACCTGAGACTCTGGTCGTCTCCATCCAGGGTACTGTAATCAAGCCCTAATTAATCTAATCATGTATCGAACAGTAGTTACTCTCTACATTGTTTTCCGGATCAAGGCTAATGGACAGTGTGTATTATTTACATAAAATTTGTGTCTTCTTTCACACAGTAGAACGCAACATTCTACCAGACACGTTTTCTTAACAAGGCGAGTTCTTTCTTTTCTCTGGTCATAAATTCTGACCCAAGTCCGCTCCCCTCTCGCACCACAGCGAGACTAATTCACCACATTCACAGGCGGCCTTCAAGGAGTCCATAACATCATTCAATTTAGCTAATGCAGGGTTACCTGCTCAAATTAGCTCATTACGATCCTTATGACCAATAATTATTTATTTATTTCTATTACTCAGCCAGATTATATCAAAAACTCCCTCGTTATACTAGCAATTGGGATTTACCCATAAATTTCCAATCGTATCCTCATTCACACTTCCAATCGCCTTTCCTCGAACGACAACGTCTCCTAATTCCACCCGTGTGTGTATAGATTGTGTACCTGGCATAACATTAACTTGCCATTTTAATAGATCGGCATGAAATCATCGATCAAAACATGAAAGAAAATAATAATAGTAATCATAATAATAATAATAATAATAATAATAATAATAATAATAATAATAATAATAATAATAATCCTCTAACCTTTTGCTTAAAATGTATTGGCATCCAAACACTGATCAAGTTACATTAAGAAAGTAATAATAATAATAATAATAATAATAATAATAATAATAATAATAATAATAATGAAATTCAAATTAATTTAAATTATTAAATCCTTCCAAACCACTAACAGACCTTTTACATCTAACCTCAATAGTGTAGTGGAGGACAGGGGTTCAAACCTCGGCACTTCATTTCTTGACCATCTTCAGTTGCAGCCAAAACTTATATTATCATGCAACAAACTCTACCATTACGAACATAGTGCTGATTCTAGCCCAAGCCTTTCCTTTTTATACGGGCACTTGTTGATGACTCTGTCACCTCGCTAGTCCCTGTCTAACTTAGGCAATAGCTCAGATGAGATCTACATTATTAATCTACATAGCACTCTACTCCTTTTCCCCTCAATACCTTCTCAGCACTAAATAAACAAAATATGATAACATGCAAATATATCCACTAAAAGGGGTCCCATATTCTATACACTAACACAGGATCACTCCCTTCCCATATCTAATTAATTAATTGAAACAAAAATGAATAAAAGGATTCCCGACCATTCTTGGGCGGATTAAACCTATTTATATACGTTATTTTAACCCTATACTTCATGACTATTATTTACAAAGGGAAATCAATTTCTTGCACACGTGTTACCGTTCACTCCTATTACTTCTTTTTCTACCCACTGCCAGTTACATGGAGATGAATATATCGGCTACTTTCAGCTGGTCTATTACACTGTTAAGCCGGGCGCTCCCAGCATCCGCATGATGCAGAATTTTCTATCCCTATCTTTTGTATGTTTTGATAGTTCAGGAACACTTCTCACTGCCTGTTACTCAGTTAATAATCTGACCTGCGCTTTGTTCAGAAACAGCGCGGATTTATACAGATCTATGTTCTCCCACAGAAATTCTGCGTACTATCCAGTAATTGTTGCTATACAAAACCCTACTTCATATTTCACGAAGTCTTAGTCTACTTCGCAACCGAGATCTAAAGTACATCTCATTACCGTAGTCTTCTGTTGCCTATCACAAATTATAAACGAAAAAAGAGTGAAAGATTTCACCCCCCGCTTTGTTCACATAGTATACAAAGGAGCGGTAATCCGATAGCGAACCGACCGTGGTTTCCCGTCGAAAGCTCCTCAACAAATGCTGAAGCTCCCTGGAAGTGCAAAAACTTATACTAGCCCCGGCAGTAGGGGCGGTTTAGTGACTTCATCCCCACTCTTATTTCGACTGCTCCTGGATAAACCAGCCTGTCGAAATTAGCAATACGCTAGACTGTGTGACTTGGTTATGCACAAGTACGCTATGCCATGCGGAATTGGATATGTTCGGCGGATCTGCCGTAATTAATTTATCATCTTGGAGGGGAAGTAGGGAATCCCCGAAGGCATCTGGTTTTCCACTAGGCGTCCGTACGCTATGAGTGTTATATAAGTTGTTTACCAACGCCTTTCGCTTGGAGAGTATTTTCTACCAGAACTCCTGACTTTATAATTCCACCAAAATTCAGCACACTACTCTAACGGGTGCAGTATTGTTAATTAAGCCTTATTTATGCCGAAAATGCATTAAATCTTGCCCGATCGCTTTGGCATCGCTGTACACTGGCATATGTTTTCCAAAATGGAGTCGCTAAATAGTGTTCTTCTCCTGCTTCTTCTATGACGTGTGCCTAGTTCGGGGATTCTTTAAGCCACCCAGTGGGCGGGTGAAGGCGCCTCTCTGGCGGGCTTCGTATTGCACAACTTGATGATACTCCCAACATCTACACAAAGAGAGCTTGCTGCCTGCTTCCTTACCAAGCATATCACCTTGAAATAAATACTAATTGTGCCGGTACGGTCACAATATGGATAATATTTCGAATATATTTTAAAAACTGAGTCCGCCTCTGTGGTGTAGTGGTTAGCGTGATTAGCTGCCACCCCCGGAGGTCCGGGTTCGATTCCCGGCTCTGCCACGAAAATTTGAAAAGTGGTACGAGGGCTGGAACGGGGTCCACTCAGCCTCGGGAGGTCAACTGAGTAGAGGTGGGTTCGATTCCCACCTCAGCCATCCTGGAAGTGGTTTTCCGTGGTTTCCCACTTCTCCTCCAGGCGAATGCCGGGATGGTACCTAACTTAAGGCCACGGCCGCTTCCTTCCCTCTTCCATGTCTATCCCTTCCAATCTTCCCATCCCTCCACAAGGCCCCTGTTCAGCATAGCAGGTGAGGCCGCCTGGGCAAGGTACTGGTCATTCTCCCCAGTTGTATCCCCCGACCAAGAGTCTGAAGCTCCAGGACACTGCCCTTGAGGCGGTAGAGGTGGGATCCCTCGCTGTGTCCGAGGGAAAAGCCGAACCTGGAGGGTAAACAGATGATGATGATGATGATGATGATATATTTTAAAAACTGAAATAAAAATTCTTAAGAACATTTTCTACAGTGTTCAAATAACAGATTCGTTTTGTAAATGAAATATTTAATGTTTTCAATTTTTCATTGTCTTACTAGTCTTCGTCCCGAATAATTATTTCATATTCTTATTTGTAAATGGAAATTCATTATTTTAAGTGGTTCTCGGTGAGCGGTAAAATAATTATTTCATCACTTCGAATTTCCATTAAAATAATTGTATTTTTCAACCTGGTAACTTTGATATTTGATGTTTGGCCCCTTATAAAAGGCATTCCTCTTCGTTTCCATCATCATGATAATAATACCGAGATTGGTAGCTGCAGTCGCTTAAGTGCGGCCAGTATCCAGTAATCGGGAGATAGTGGCTTCGAGCCCCACTGTCGGCAGCCCTGAAGATGGTTTTCCGTGGTTTCCCATTTTCACGCCAGGAAGATGCTGGGGATGTACCTTAATTAGGGCCACGACCGCTTCCTTCCCACCCCTAGCCCTTTTATGTCCCATCGTCGCCATAAGACCTATGTGTGTCGGTGCGTCGTAAAACAACTTGTAAAAAAAGTAATAATACTGACGCTTATCTGAGTTACCCATTTACAAACGGCTAATCTCTGATTCTGAAGGACCGAGCTCGATAGCTGCAGTCGCTTAAGTGCGGCCAGTATCCAGTAATCTGGAGATAGTGGCTTCGAGCCCCACTGTCGGCAGTTCTGAAGATGGTTTTCCGTGGTTTCCCATTTTCACACCAGGCAAATGCCGGGGCTGTACCTTAATTAAGGCCACGGCCGCTTCCCTCCACTTTCTATACCTTTCCTATCCCATCGTCGCCATAAGACATATCTGTGTCGGTGCGACGTTAAGCAAAATAGCAAAAAAAAAAAAAAAAATCTGAAGGGCGAAAATAAAGGCTGGCGACGAGAACCTCTCGCTCGAACAACACGCCACAGATGTACGTAGGACGGATTCAGAGTCACAGAATTTTGAAAAAAGAAACAACAGATGTGTGGCACCCTCATCCTGGCACAAGATCTGCACACGTCTGTTGCTTTTGTTTTCCCAAACTTTGCAGTAAATAAACGGAGAAATGAAGCAAATTCCTGTCACTCCATGTGAGGTTTGTGCTGGACAAAGCGGAGGCGGGCAGGTTTTTCTCCGGGTACTCCGGTTTTCCCAGTCATCTTTCATTCCAGCAACACTCTCAAATATCATTTCATTTTCATCTGTCAGTCATTAATCATTGCCCCAGAGGAGAGCGACAGGCTTCGGCAGCCGGCACGACTCCTATCTCCACCGCTAGATCGGGACTTCATTCATTCCATTTCTGACCCGGTCGAACGGCTAGAAACAGGGTGTGGATTTTCATTTTCACATTGGCAGTTATAATTTCGTCGTTATCTCGCAAGTTACTTATTGTAGCAATACAACACACCCACAAGTCCGGCTCCATGGCTAAATGATTAGCGTGCTGGCCTTTGGTCACAGGGGTCATGGGTTCAATTCCCGGCAGGGTCGGTAATTTTAAGCATAATTGGTTAATTTCGCTGGCACGGGGCTGGGTGTATGTGTCGTCTTCATCATCATTTCATCCTCATCAAGACGAGCAGGTCACCTACGGGAGTCAATTAAAAAGAACTGCACCTGGCGAGCCGAACTTGTCCTCGGACACTCCCGGCACTAAAAGCCATACAGCAGTTTTTAACACACCCACAAGTTTTACGTAAACGTATTACAAAATATATTAATTACAATAATAACATTTTTGTAATGCATACAGAGGCGTAGCCAAGGGGAGTAGGTTACGGGGGTTAGAACACTTTCCCCATGTTTGTTAAAAGAAAATAAACGGTAACTGACAATAAACAAGTGGAAATCGACTCAAAGTGTTCATTTTCTAGGAAGTTGGATTTTAGATTGTAATCTGAACATACCATTGCTGTAAAACTGCTGACCTTGATCATATTGTTCTTGTTCTGTATTATAATGTAAGACTTTAGTGTACTGCAAACTCAATATCAACATAATTAGCTTGTACCAGTGTCCTAATGCGTGCGCACACCACACACTGACAAGCACCTTCATCATGTTCTATCATAATTTTGTAATATAACCCAATCCATCCATAGGTTGATCCTGACTACCCTACTGACTTCTATAGTATTATGCTCGTATATCCATGTCGAATAACTAGGACAAAAATTAAATAATTATGTAAATAACTATTTGAATGTTAAAATAATAATACATATCGCATGTGATAGAGATTTAAATTACTTCGCGATGAATAACGCGAAGTCCAAGAGTATAGTAGTGCGCACGCGTGAGCATGTGATCGCTTACAACCAATCAATAACCAGAACCAAATTTCGATCTCTGATCTGTTGATAAATGTTGTGCCAACGTCGTGCTAGTTGTTGGGAACGCGTCGAAGGCAGAGGTCGGCCGACCCCAGAAGGGAAATCGGAGCCGTTACCCATGCTGTAGGATTCTAGGTCAGTTTGTTTAAATGTGGGTCGTTAACCCCTGCCTTGCGGGTTGCCTACCTCATGGTGCTACCCCATTTTCAATTCAACCCCTTTTTTTTGCTATTTGCTTTACGTCGCACCGACACAGATATGTCTTATGGCGACGATGGGACGGAAAAGGCCTAGGAATAGGAAGGAAGCGGCCGTGGCCTTAATTAAGATACAGCCCCAGCATTTGCCTAGTGTGAAAATGGGAAACCACGGAAAACCATCTTCAGGGCTGCCGACAGTGGCGTTCGAACCCACTATCTCCCGATTACTGGATACTGGCCGGACGTTGTCATTGAGATACTGGGTAATCATGTCCTAAAGTATATGTCCTAAAGTATATGTACCATGAATTTGATTTTCTAGGCACAGTGTAGAAGAAAAGATACCGTAATAATGGATCGGTCCGCCCGTGTGGTGTAGTGGTTAATGTGACTATCTCCCACCTCCGGAGGCCCGGGTTCGATTCCCAAATCTGCCAGGATGTTTTTGAAACGTGGTACGAAGGCTGGAACGGGGTCCACTCAGCCTCGGGAGGTCAACTGAGTAGAGAGGGATTTTGATTCCATCAGCCCATCCTCGAAGTTGTTATCCGTTATTTCCAATTTCTCTAAACTGAAGGCCACGGCCGCTTCCTTCGCTCTTCCTTGTCTATTCCTTCCAATCTTCCCATCCCACCACAAGGACCCTGTTGAGCATGGCAGGTAAGGCGGTATGGGCGAGGTATTGCTCCTCCTCACCAGTTTTATGTCCTTGCCCAAAGTCCCATGCTCCTTGAGACGGTAGAGGTGGGATCCCTCGCTGAGTCCGAGGAAAACACCGACCCTGTACGGTAAACGAATTAGGAAAGAAATTTGGCCTACTATCGATTTTATTACTATATTTAAAACAATTCTATCTTACTTAGGTCACTTACAGTATGTTTGTTATAGTTTGGTACATGCTAAACAAAATTTACGATCATTTTACTTGTAGAATATGACTTTGAATAATAGAGTACCAAGTAAGTGAGAGGTGCAGAGCAGCCAACAGAAACCAGTTGGACACAACACCTACGTATAAGGTGTCGTGGCGAAGACATGGACGGCTTCAGAAACTCAAGTATCTGAAATATAGAGGATGAGAAAATATTAAGTTAGAAATTCTGAAAAAAACGACAATGTCCAGGAAATGGTTCAGAAGAAACGTGATATGAGTAAGGGAATTCGTTCAAGGGTTGAATTGACAACGGGGACCAACCCGCACAACATGGACCAACGACCTACTTTTATACAAACCGACATCGAGTCCTCCCTGTATTTTAGACAGCTGAGGTAATGGTTCCGTTTCCCCTCTGGGGTCGGCCGACCGCTGTCTTCGACGTGTTTCCAACCATTAGCCCAACCTTGGCCCTAAATTGATCAACAGACCAGAAATCCGCGATTTGATTGTGGTTACTGATTGGTTGTAAGTGATCACATGCTCACGCATGAGCTCTAGGGTATATTGGGACTTAGTAATGTGCTCTTTAGAACCATCAGTCATTTCCATTTTCACTAATACCAACACGTATATATCTTATCGCTGGCAGACTACTTCGTTACATTTCTTGTTTGAGTTCCTGTATGTTTTTCATGCCGTAATTTTTCGTGCTGATGACACTCCTTAGTGATGTGTAAGCGACTCCTGTTATTAGACCCTATTGTAGATTTTATGATTTTATTTCACTATTTTTATAACCATCTGTATATAGAGTAATTATTCTTATCGTGTAAACTTCAGATACCGTAATTAAAGTATTCGTTTGTAAACGTAGAAATAAATGACGTTGAGAGGAAGAGAATCGCCAATACCTTTTCATGTGTGTGTGTGTGTGTGTTAAAATATTCAATAAGTGCTTGCAATGATTTCGGAGGTTTTACATCTTATCCAAGCGATAGAATACTCCTATGATATGTGTAAGAATCACGGAAGTCTATAACAAATACGGAATTTTCCGGATATGATGAGGTAAGAACACATCAATGAGTTATTATCCTTAAAGGATTGGCTAAATTCTACTAATTCTATTGATGTACTTGTACATGTGAGGTAGTGGTCGGTAGTTGGCCTCCAAAGAATCAGCTGAAAGTAGTGGATGAAGTGATCCACAAGATTTGACCTATTCTCAACGGAAACACGCTAATCTACACATTTATACCCATATCAGAACACTAGGATCTGATGATGGCATCTGATTGGTAGATGTAATCACGCTTCCGCAATGTTAGGAAGGTACTTCGGTATTATTCACAGTGAATTAATAAAATTATTATATATCCTCCCCACCCCCCAACACCCAATTCTTGCAATTCCCGCTCGATTCAGTGACCGGTCGCCATAGTCAGAAGAGTGACGAGTTGCCTCCTGTACATCTTACATTCACCTCTACATTTATATTCACCTCTTTCATCCCTGAGGTTTCAGTTCATTCCGGTATTCATCGTCTAATACACACAGGGATCCTCTCTTCCAACATTGATCGTCTAGAGTACATACCGTACGCGCACCTTTTAGCAATACATGCACACCGTAGTGCTGAATAGGTCGACCGCGGGTAACTTCGAGATTTTTTATTGGCAACCTTTGAATTACAAACTATGAATCGCTTATGCATCACTGTGTGACATCTGGCGTACACTTTACGTACTAGTACTGTTGTTGTTTACACAGCAAAGCCAAACTATAGAATTCATGCTGGGAACAAGATTCGCATCGAGAAATGTTATATAATGTTATAAAAAAGTGTGTATGACACAGTTGTAGGCTTAACATAATAAAGGTTTAGAAAATTCATATCGATCGATCATATTATCGATTCAATTCAGATTTCATTTTCATTCAGTTGGCAATATTACCGGAACCGTGAGAGCTCCCTCCTTACTCCACCTCCCCGTACAAAGAAATATCGCTAAAAGGTGCGCGGACTATAGTTAAGAATGTTATACTCTATTTGTTACCGCATAATCCCATTATTCCTCATCACATTAAGTCCAGTTTGTACTCTATGTGTTAAAAGGAAAAATATTTCCTTCCACATATCCATGTTCAAGCCGGCATATTTCTTTTCACGTACCCATATGCTTGATTTACACGGTAAAAATTAAACTGAAAATGTTTTTCTGATAGGCATACCTTGCAATTTCATTTTACAGTCCCGTGTTTTCCATTATTGCAGAATGGGACTAACCGAAGAAGAATACACGGATCGAAAAAGGTGGAGGAGGCTAATTGGCGAGGCCAAAAACCGACTACGGTTTGTGTGGCCAACCTAGTAAGTGTTTCCCATTATTGTTCAAAAGTTTGCCGAGTTCTTTTCAAGTATATGTGTTTCTTCATTATTACAGTCGAAATTTAAAATATTTACCATATTTCCGTCATGTTTTTTTGGATGTCTATGTCCCATCAATACCAGTGTGAGTAAAATAATCTTCATGGCATGTCCTACCCTTCAGTTGTGATATAACATCTTTCCTCTCCCTTTCTGACCTCATGCACTTCGTGATGAACTAAAATGAGCAAACGCTTGAAAGAAGTCAATTTTTCTAATATACATCACTATTACAACTTTATTGTACCACAGTCCGAATTTTCTTAAGCAAATATATAGTGTACATAACACTAAGCCTTCATGACAGTGACATCTTGCTGTCAAAATCGTGGTGTTGTGATCTACTGTTAAACGTAAAGAAGGCAGCACAGATCATAAAAATTGAATAAGAGGATTTGTGTCTGAACATAGCGGACCCATTGCGAACTTTTACCTAGGGCTTGACTTGAGAACTATTAGGAGAGATAAACTAAAGCATTTGCAGTAAATAAATATCTCCTAGTTATTACTTAAGAGGGACTTCTACACTACCATGGTCGTATATCCACGGTCGAGTAGCTAGGATAAAAATAAAATAATGAAATAAATAACTTTTTGCATCTTCTTCTTTTTCTACTGATTTTCCCACCTTTGTGATGTCGCGGGTACGAACTGTGTCGCACATGTGGATTTGACCCTGTTTTACGGCCGAATGCCCTTCCTGACGCCGACCATATATGGAATGAGTAATCACTGTTGCGTGTTTCTGTGGTGGTTGGTACTGTCGTGTGTTGTCTGAATATGCAGAGGAAAGTGTTGGAACAATCACAAACACCCAGTCCCCGGGAGAGAAGAATTAATGAGAGGCGATTAAAATCCCCGACACGGCCGGGAATCGAACCAGGACCCCTCTGAACCAAAGGCCTCAACGCTGACCATTCAGCCAATGAGTCGGACTAAATAAATTATTGAATAGAACGATAATAATACAGATCACGAGATACAGATTTAAATTACTTCGTAATGAATAACGCACAGTCAAAGTGCACAGTAGTGCGCATACGTGAGCATGTGATCATTTACAACCAATCAGTAACCAGAACCAAATCGTGGATTTCTGGTCTGTTGATAAATCTGTGGCTTGGTTCTAAAAGGGCCAATGTCAAAAAAAAGAGAACTGTTTTTGAACTATGAGCGTGTGAAATTTTGATTATAGTTTTCCAATTATTTTTTTCAACAAATAACTTTAAATAACTTTATACTTTCTTTGTGGAAGTCACCTTATTAAACGCTAATTTTTTTCTATCGTATTCTTTAAAAATTGCCAGCTCTCTAATCTTTATTGGTAATCTAACATTATTGGCAAAGGCTCATTTAATTAAACGTTAACTGTTCGTTTAATACTTAACAGAGACATTGGCGCTTTTAACGTGTTGCAAGCCAGGATAAAGCACGTTTGTATCAGTTAATATCTCAATTTCGACAAAAAATGACATTGGCCCTTTAGGGCGGGCTAGTGGTTGGGAACACGTCGAAGACAGCGGTCGGACGACCCCAGAGGAGAAACCGGAGCCATTTCCCCAGTTGTCTAAAATGTCTAAATGTCTGTTTGTTCAAAAGCAGGTCGTTGATCCTTGTTGTACGGGTTGTCTACCTCACAGGCGCTATCCCCATTATCAATTCAACCCTTGAACAACTTCCCTTACTCGTATCGTATTTCTTCTGAACCATTTCCTGGACATTGTCGTTTTTCAGAATTCGTTAGTTCATATTTGCTCACCCGCCATAATTCTTCTTCTTCTTCATTATCTGGTTACCCTCCAGGGTTGGTTTTTTCCTCGGACTTAGCGGGGGATCCCACCTCCACCGCCTCAAGGGCAGTGTCCTGGAGCTTCAAACTCTGGTTGGGGGATACAACTGGGGAGGATAACATTACCTCGCCCAGGCGGCCTCAGCTGCTATGCTGAACAGGGGCCTTGGGGTTGGATGAGAAGATTGGAAGGGATAGACAAGGAAGAGGGAAGGAAGCGGCCGTGGCCTTAAGTTAGGTACCATCCCGGCATTTGCCTGGAGGAGAAAAGGGAAACCACGGAAAACCACTTCCAGGATGGCTGAGGTGGGAATCGAACCCACCCCTACTCAGTTGACCTCCCGAGGCTGAGTGGACCCCGTTCCAGCCCTCGTACCACTTTTCAAATTTCGTGGCAGAGCGGGGAATCGTAACCCGGGCATCCGGGGGTGGCGGCTAATCACACTAACCCTTACACCAAGAGGCGGACCCCTTACTCGTATCGTATTTCTTCTGAACTATTTCCTGGACATTGTCGTTTTTCAGAATTCCTTAGTTCATATTTGCTCATCCGCCATTTCATATACTGTATTTGCTTCTAGGTTTCCGAAGCCATCCCTGTCGCCGCCATGACACCTTTTTGTCACCTGTTCCTATTGACTGCTCTGCACCTCTCACCTCCTTGGTACTCTTTCGTTGAAAGTTATATTAATTTACTATTCAGTAAAGATTCTCCGCCCTACTAGGATTCGAACTCCAGTGTTCAAAATTCATAATGCAGTACGTTACCCCGAGACCATACATCACTGTCGAATATTGCTGTTGAGATACTGGGTAATAAAGTGCAAAGAGAAGGGAGCTAAACATCCATTCTCGCTGGCAAGTGGAAGTGTAAGGGCGGGCTAGTTGTTGGGAACACGTCAAAGGCAACTGTCGTCCAACCCCACCTGTTTTAAAATACAGGGAGGAATCTACGCCGGCATATCCAAAATACGTCGTTCAAATCTACCGTGCGGGTTACCTACCTCACAGGCGCATGCTTCACTTTCGTTCCAACTGTTGAAAGCAGTCCTTTACCCATATTGGATTTCTTCCTAACCACTTACAGAACTTCCCTTCTTTAGACTTGAATCATGGTGTTCTCGCATCCATCATATTTCAGACATTCGTTTCCAAATTTCTCCAGCCCTGAATTTCGTCAGTATGACATCATATACTCAGCACTTGCGGCTAGCTTCCTATTGGCTGCTCTGCTCCACTCACTTCCTTGACATTCACCTACTAAAGGCTATACCCATTTAATATTCAGTACAAATTATCCCCCCACACTGGGATTCGAAACCCAACATTCGGTATCCGCAATCCAGCGTGTTACCACGATACTATACATTACTATCGCACAGTGGCACTGTGAGATCTTCGGTAATGAATTGCAAAAGAGAAGGGACATAGTAAGAACCATTCACACAATTATAACGAATTTGGTTCAGTAGGCACAATACTGTAATAATATAAAGAACTAGCGACATACCCGTGCTTCGTTACGGGTTTAAACTGAAGGTTATCATTCAAAGTTTTACATTTTGGAATATCCACTGTCAACTGAGCCTGTATAATACGGCCTCAGATCGTACGTCAAACGGTTTTGGAGAAATGATTATATATTTTCTGATCTAACACTAATTTGAACCCCATACGGAAGAATTTGAAGGTTTTAAACGCTATGGCTATCCTATTTAACATCTAGATTGTAAGAGCAACCACCCTTTGAAATTTTGATTTTGTACGTCGAACAACAATGGAGGAATAAATCATTGTTTAGGGGTGGATGTTTTAAATATTAACACTAGTATATAGAAGACCACTCTTCATAAAAGAGTTAACCTAGTGCCAGAAAAGGTTTCGGAAGAATGTATATCGTGTTTTTGAGAATCAACCAAAATCTAAACCCCTTAGGGAAGAAATATTTTGAAGTATACGATATTTTACACCTAGAAAATAAAAGAAAACACTTCTCATAAAGTTAAAACTTTGTCAAACTGTTTTTGAGGGATGAATGATTTCGTTCACGGAGCTTAAAACTTTACGGGTGGAACGTTAAACAATATTTCCTATTTCACACGTAGAATTTAAGATATATGCCCCTATTTGGAATGTTGTCTTCGTACGTTAAACCGTTTCAGAAGAAGGACTAAATATATTCGTTTTCAGATCTTAACCCCCATTTTACTCTCTGAATGGTTAAATTTGTTTCAAACGTTCTGTTATTTAACACCTAGGATATCATTTGAAATTTTAACTTCATAATTCAAACGGTTTCATATAAATGCAAGTTAAAACCCCTTAGTGGTGTATTGTTTTATGACCGCTTCTTATTTGTATCCTCATAAAGAGAATTCAACTCTTTTTACAGCCCCTTAAGTTGATTATCCCCCCTCCACGAAATACGTATTTCTTTATTTTTAAAGGAGATTCCAAATACCAATTTTCACGTCGAAACATCCTTCGTTTTTTCAGATACAAGTATCCTCATATAAAGAATTCAACTAATTTTTCAATTACTTTTCCACTTCCCCTTAATTGTATTTTCCGAAAACAAAAGAATACGTGTTTCTTTATTTTTAAAGGAAATTCCAAATATAAATTTGCATGTCTGTAACATCTTCAATTTGAGATATATGTATCCTCATAAAAATAATTCAACAACTTTTTCAATGCCCTCTTAAGTGCTTTTTCCAAAAACAAAAAGTGCGTATTACTTTTTTGAAGGGGATTCAAAACATCAATGTATGCGTCTGTAATATGTTACGTTTTTGTATATACTGCAGATATACTCATTTTAAAAATTCACCCCATTTGTCACTCCTGTTCATATTCTCTTAAGTAGATTTTTCAAAAACAAAAAAGTACGTGTTACTCTATTTTAAAGTAGATTCCAAGTATCAATTTTCATGAGTCATCTTCTAATTTTGAGATAGAAGTATTCTCATGAAAGATATTTAACCCTTTCTTCGCCTTTTCTTCATCCCTCTTAAGAGAATTTTTCTGAAAGCAAAGAAATACGTGTTTTCCTATTTTTTAAAGAAAATTCCAAATACCAATTTTCACGTCTTTAAACTGTTAAGTTTTTGAGATATATTCACTTTAAAACTCACCTCCTTTTTACCCCCTTAGCGACGGAATACCCAAAAATGGCCCCTTAGTGAGCACCTACATTGCAACATGAATGTATCCCCAAAATTTATTTTCTATATGTCCAGTAGTTTTGGCTCGCTGATGATGAATCAGTCAGTCTTCCAGTTAGTCAGGACATGCTATTTTATACATATAGATTACAAAGATCTAGTTATTTCAAATATAGCAATAATATTTTTGTAAGTTCTAATTCCCTATCAGTATTTAGTGAACCATACAGTTCATGGACCAATAGTATAGTTTTTAGTATTAGATATTGGGATTACCTGAGGCCACCAAGGAAGTCATTGTATTATATTTTATTTCATAAAAGATTCCAGAAGAAGCGTTCTCGTGGGAAGAGAGCTAGAGCATCATTATGAAAATTTCCAGATACTCATTAAAGGGATTTATGGCCCAAGCCAAGCCTCTTAATGGAGATTGGGGACGCTCCCCGGATCGCGGCAAACTAACCTTCGGAGGGAAGAAGGAATTAATTTAATATCTCTGGTTACGAAAGAGATGCATTGGATCTGATACAAGGATTGCAACCTGCATAATTTATGCTAAATTTTGATATGCAACATGGCTGTAATCATAAATGCACTCGTTAAGTAGGGTACTTGACGTGCTTTGTGCGGGAAAACTTCGAGTCGCGGGTGCGCGTATCTTACACGCGATCAAGCGGCGTGGCTACGCCAACCTGATTATAAATGCAGGTCCGCCTGGCACGTCAACGTTATTCTCTGACCGTAAGGCTGCTTGAACGAAGTCGTCATGCTGCGAATCGGCACCGAGAACAACGTTTTATCTTCGAGCTGCACATACAACTAGCACTACTGAATCTGGAAGAAAGTAAGTAATTAACCCGCATATTCAGCTGAATTCTTGATATTACCTGTGTTGATCTGCTGTGGTGAGATGAGGTACTGCCTATAATAGACTGATGACTAGTAGCTTCTGTAGCTTCTGTGAGGTCAAGTTGTAACTGACGTAATGCTAGAATAAATGTAGACTCTGGGTAGTTCTGGTACAACGACATGTTGTCCGAGTGAAAGAATAAAATAACAGTGTTACCAAGTTTGATGAAGAAAACTATAGTGTACCAGGTTTAGAATTCAGAACAAGACATGGTCAATGTAACGTGTGAGGCACGATATTAGTGGAAACAGGCATCGAGTCTGGACAGTCTGTAATAAGTAATTTTTTTCTGTTACCCGTGCATCAAGCCAGTACGAGCTTCTACATAATCATTGCGAGGAAGCCACAACGGGAGCTGAAGCCGGCACGACATCGGGAATCGATCCAGGAACGTGGGGCGTACCTGATCAGCGCGACGTCGAAGGGGACATCTTCCAACCATCTAAGGAGCTGTACGAAGGATTCACCTCAGATAGAATGTCTCCAGTCGTCCGCCGGTATCTGCTTTAAGCGTCGCAGTTTGTCATGATGTGGTAAATTCAGTGGTCCACAGGAAGGGCCGCTCCGTCATGTCATCAATCATATAAGGTCAGAGCTTTCCAATTGTTTCAAGCATGTCATTTAAATTTAGATAGGAACAGGGGGGCCGTCAGCCAACAGGTTAGTTTATGGTAGGAAAATTCTTGGTAATAAATAGCTAGGCCTCAAGCTCGAACCCAGTACATTAGTGTAGGTAGTAGGTTGTATATTCCTTGTTGGTGTGATTATATTTCATTTCGATAGTATTATATTAGTGTACGTGTAATCTTCATGGGTCAGGTCGAACTCCCGTGGTCATGTTAGGTAAGTCTGACAGGCAGGCACTGTTTATAGTGTAGCGTTTAGGCATATGTCTCTGCAGACGTAGGTTGTGTATTTGAGATCAGGATTTACCCCGTAACTCACCTAGCTTATCCGACAGGGTGGGCATGTCCGTGTGTTTGAGAGATTTGGGCATTATGCATGTAGCTGAGTAGCGAAGTTTCCTTGTACTCAGCCTACAAGTCAGTCAGCTGAGCTCATAAATGGTGTGGACAGCCGCCTGTCTAGTGCACTGCTGGTGAGGGTTGGTGTGTCTGACGTCACAGTCTTGAAACTCGGTTATATTGCTGTCTGCAGCTTGTCGAGTGTGTAGATGGGAAAGGACGACCTTGATGTTTTGACGCAGGGAGAGATTTTAGTTCTGTTTGTTCTGCTTTATTTTAACGCGTTGCCCGTTTTATGTTGACCCCTGGACAAGATGGTTGTGTTCCTTTTTTATATTGTTTTTTATATAAATATTCAACGCCTTGCTCTCCATTGGACCAGGGATCGAGACCGGGTCAGGGCACTGTACATTATGTGTTTATATTTGTTTGTACCGGGGTTCGATGGTACGAGGCATAGTAAAATTTTATGATGTGGAAATTACTGTTAGATGTGTATTTCAGCAGATATCCATTTTCTCTTTATTTCATTACTTACACAATTGTACCATGCTTGTTACAGCAAACCTGTTTCGTGAAGGCAGTGAACTGGTAACCATCGGCTCAACATTATCTTTACCCCTGTCACATTTGAAAGCTCTTATATTTGTAAATAGTATTTTTATGTAATAAATCCCTGATTGTAAAACTTTGAATGTAACGATGTTTTCTGTTAGAGATTTTTTTTGGTAGGATTTTTCTCTTACCCTGTATCATTTCGTATCCACCTAAGTTATCTTTTATGCCCTCATTTTCTACCCAGATACCCTGTTTCATGTTCTACTGAGCTGCGGATTGTGGATACGCCTGGAAGGTAAGACATGTGCCGTACATACATCTTTTCTTGGATGTATTGGTCACTATAATGTTCTTGGTTCGAATTCGGCATTTGCCTGACGGGAATCAAAAACATTATAGGACACATTAGTAAACTGCAAGTAC
The DNA here is from genome assembly GCF_040414725.1 of Anabrus simplex. Lineage (NCBI taxonomy): Eukaryota > Metazoa > Arthropoda > Insecta > Orthoptera > Tettigoniidae > Anabrus > Anabrus simplex. The sequence continues at coordinate 283,106,534 of NC_090268.1, forward strand.
TGTTCCAAAAGTAAATGATATAACAGAAAAATAGGCAGTCCATTAGATGCTAATTCAGAAACTTTGTATAGCCTAAAAATAATTGTAATACGATAATAATAATAATAATAATAATAATAATAATAATAATAATAATAATAATAATAATAATAGTGGGTGCACTATAATACAACACCTAAAAGTAAAATACAGCGTGTCATCTATCTAACGAGGACGTGGGGCGTGGTGTGGCGTGGCGGAGTGTTAATGGACTGACTAGCCAGTTGGACTCGCACCAATGACAGAGCAACCGTTTGTCAACACCTTGCATTCTATGCTAGAGTGAAGAGAAAAGAGGAATTCGTTGAGATAATTTCCAGATTTCAAATTTCTTAGTATTTGAACAGAAATAAACATAAATATTCACACATTTCTAAATATTTGAATGTGATTTGATAGAATCTGATGATGTTCTTTCATGAATGAAACCTCTCATTCTATTTTAACTTGCATCCTGGACAATTTTCCGTAGTGACTCTGTGTGATGAACATGAATGATATCTTCCTCTATACCAGAGGTGCTGACGCTGAGCATACCGTCCCGCGGGCGCCAAGCACTGTAATTGGACGGGGTGGCAGGCGATGAGCGTATGTTGTTCAACCACAGTTACGTTGAGAAAGTCACAGGCCGTGAAAGTTTGGCGAAGTTCTCCCAGCAATCTCGATCACTGCGCTGATACCCGGGCATGAAATGGAAGGCAGAAAATAATCGAGGAGAGAGGGCAGAAATACACGACATTTTCAATTTACGTTGTAAGATATAAGTTATGTTCATTGCAGTGCATGTATTTTGACCGGATACAATAAAGAGTTAGGTCCACAAGCTCAAGTATTTTTATAATGAATTACAATTTTCACTGAAAAAAAATGAAGTGGCGTATGACTTTTAGTGCCGGGAGTGTCGGAGGACATGTTCGGCTCGCCAGGTGCAGGTCCTTCGATTTGACTCCCGTAGGGGACCTGCGCGTCGTTATGAGGATGGAATGATGATGAAGACGACACATACACCCAGCCCCCGTGCCAGAGAAATTAACCAATTATGGTTAACATTCCCGACCCTGCCGGGAATCGAACCCGGGACCCCTGTGGCCAAAGGCCAGCACGCTAACCATTTAGCTATGGAGCCGGACACAATTTTCACTATTACATTTTAAGAGGTGCTTTAAAAACAGTTCTAATATAATACGGAGTTACGGTGGAGCTGTGGCTTCTGATTGTTTCGGTTTAAATTATATGATAAACTCACAGCCGGCCCCGTGGTGTAGGGGTAGCGTGTCTGCCTCTCGCCGGGAGGCCCCGGCTTCGATTCCCGGCGAGATCATGGATTTATATCTGGACCTGAGGGCTGGTTCGCGGTCCACTCAGCCTACGTGATCAGAATTGAGGAGCTATCTTACAGTAAGATGGCAGCCCCGGTCTCGAAAGCCAAGAATAACAGCCTAGAGAATGCGTCGTGCTGACCACACGACCCCTCGTAATCTGCAGGCCTTCGGGCTGAGCAGCGGTCGCTTGGCAGGCCAAGGCCCTTTCAAGGGCGTTAAGTGCCGTGGGGTTTGGTTCTTTTTGGATAAACTCACCAACAATCCAGTCATGCTTACCGGGAATAAAATCAGTGTGATTATTTATTTGAAGGCATATTGTACCACATCTGGTAGGTACATTTACATTGCTGTTGGATAGAAAATATCTATGTCCTCAGTCGTGATGAAACTCCTTCTCCCCATTTAAAGACTAGCTATCATCACCGGATGCCTGTTAAATTTTAAATACTATTTTCAGAAATTCAGTGAACAGGAAAAGTCACACAAAACTACAACACTGTGCAAAATCATTGCTGCATTATATAATTATATTACTTTTCGCTTAATGAATAACAGGAATTTTCACCTTTTAAAATGGAAATACCGTCATTCCCATCCAAGGAATTGTAAATCGTACCTTATACGCTTAAATCCTGTACCTTTGCAAATAGATTGTAACACAAAAAGTATAACGTGTCAGTTTTCTCTGAATGAATAAATATAATAAAATAAAACAGACTGTTTATATCGAGTATAAATCAAACCGGAATATCTTCAAAAGTCAGTTTTGTTGTTGCGATTATAGAGTCTTATTTAAAATCCTGTACCCCAATGACTTCTTTGAGTAGTGGAGGAGAGCTTCAGTCACAATAGCTTCCCTGCCAAGTCTGTTCGCTCTCTCGCTTCACTGTGACGTATGCTTGCTGCGTAAGCTGCCCGCATTTACATCAGACCAGCCCGGCCGCACCGGGCTAGCTTCAACGGGCACGCAGCTGAGCACCTCTGCTCTGTACTAAACGTATCACACGGACAGGATTTTGTGAATATATGTTCTTAGTGTGAACATAGCACCTTGACTCTGAAAAAAATGGTCGCTTATATACTTGTCAGTGCGCGAGTGAATGCACGTTTGTGCGTATCCTTCTATTCCTTAGGTTTCGATTAAATTTGTGTGGGTATATAAACCTAAAACACAAACTGTGTAAGTTATTTTGTGCTCAGTTTTCCTTCATCCTGTTCCGTTCCCATTAAAGTTGTAAATTCGTGTTTGGAAGAATTGCTTATGCAAGTTAAGTGTGACAGTCATGGTAAATATAAGTTATTCGTTATGAAATAATTACCAGTCATGTTCTTATTAATTTGTATTCCACAACGCGCTTCAGAGCTTATCAGGTAGTGAAATTGTGACATTCAATTGTTGCCCTATTAAATACACCGTTGTTTTCTTAAAATATTATACTATTGTATTGAAGAATAGGGGCTATACGCCACCTACGTTGAGTCAACTATAGGTGTGTGTCGTCTCAAAAAAAAACACTTGCTGCTGAAGCCTCGTTTTAAAATATTCATTTTCAATAATATCATTGAGTATGTGTTAAAGATTTATTAATTGATGCCTAAAAACTTCTAGAGTTTCTAAAATGTTCAGATTTATCCGTTTCGGATGTATGTATCTGTAAAACAGTGAGGGAATTTTGTATATTTGATGCTTAATGACCTGTGTCAAGTAGACGTACAACAACCGATGATTTTTCATGCTTAGGTAAATAGAATAAAGTAAATATTATTATATAAGCACACTCAACACTCACACAGGGGCGAAGCCAAGAGGTGGGGAAGGATACTGAGGATTAGACATCCCCTCCCCTTCATGGAAGTTTTACAAAAGAAATAAACGGAAACTGGCAATAAAAAACTCGACTGAATGTGTTGGTTGTTTTGAACATTCACAGAGACATAATTATTCTATTTCTATTTGCTTTACGTCGCACCGACACAGATAGGTCTTATGGGAACGATGGGAGAGGAAAGGCCTAGGAATGGGAGGGAAGCGGCCGTGGCCTTAATTAAGGTACAGCCCCAGCATTTGCCTGGTGTGAAAATCGGAAACCACGGAAAACCATCTTCACGGCTGCCGACAGTGGGGTTGGAACCCACTATCTCCCGGATGTGAGCTCACAGCTGCGCGACCCTAACCGCACGGCCAACTCGCCCGGTAGAGATACATAATTGTAAAACCAAGAGATCGGTTGAATCTATTTTCCAAGAAACCTCGAAAGTTGGATTTTATATTTTAATCTGAACATACCATTCGCTGTAAAACTGATGACGTTGATCATATTGTCCTCGTTCTGTGTTTGAATGTATGATTTTTCACAGTGTACTGCAATCTGAATATCAACGTAATTTACTTGCATTAATGTACTTACAATGACACTCATGCATGCGCAAGCCAAACACTCACAACCACCTTCTTTATGTTCTATCATAATTTTGTAACTATAACCCACCCCCTTCCCCATCGGTGGATCCTGGCTACGCTACTGAATGCATATTTGAGATAAGTGTTATAGTTTCTTAGAATGGGGGGAAAAACTGATTTTAATACATATTTATGCAGCAATAATCTTAGACAGAGGATGGTCAAGTGCTACATATGGTCAGCCTTGCTATATGGTGTTGAAATATGGACTCTCAAGAACATATCAGTGAAACGCTTGGAAGCCTTTGAAATGTGGATCCACCGTAGGATGCTCAGGATTTCGTGAGTTGCGCGACTAACGAACCAAGAAGTACTCAGAAGGGCAAGAGCAAGCGGGAACTCGTTCAAACAATAAAACTCCGGAAGATCTCTTACCTTAGCCACATCCTTAGAAATGACCGTTACCTCGTCTTACAGCGGATTGTACAAGGCAAAATACAGGGTCGAAGAGGTGTCGGGAGGAGGCGAACATCATGACTTGGAAACATCAAATAATGGACTGGAATTCACATCAGGGGGACCTGATACGGTACTATGAAGAAGAAGAAAAAGAAGAAGAAGAAGAATCTTATGTATGCAGACGTAATCAGTTAGTTAAATTTACTTGTGTACTAAAGTTTTCTCCATACGAACAAAGCGTATTTTTGCCAATTAAGGCTAACTATTGAGACCAAATGGAACGTTCTTGGCGAAATTCTGCGCATGCACCCTAGTTCTATTGCTGCGAATTGTTAAAGCTATAACTTTAAAATGTACGTTTAAGTGTATATATCAGACTAAAATCGAAAAATTTGTATGAACAAATTAGACTCCTGTTCATAAACATCAGAACACCTTGAAAGACTAGAGATAGGGAGTTCATATTCACAGCATGTGTGCATTTGTATGTTCTGATGAAATGATTAGCATTTGAACCATGTCGGCCCTCAGGTTCAAGGTCCACATCGATATCTCAGCGCACAACCATCGACTGGTAAAGTGTGCCTGGGGGTCTCGTTGTTGCTATAAACCGAAAGTAATGGATCACTGTGACTTGAGCAGACGTGCAGGATGCCTCGCAGACGTATGCGAGAACCGTACCGTCAAATGACTGAGTTTGAAAGAGAGCGCAATATTGGCACGAGAGAACGTGATGCATCCATCCGAGAAATGGCTGCTCGTGTGGAACAAAGTGTGTCGGGAGTGCAACGGGTGTGTACAGACTGGTTCACCACCCAGACCACTACCCGAGAAGATCGATACCTCATCCGAATGTCATTGCAGGTCAGACCTGCGTCCTCCTCGGCTCTGGCGCAACAGTGGAACAGTGTTAACACATCGTATAATATCAGGAGTGACAGTCTGTCGCCGTTTATTACGGTCTGGGTTACCGGCGCGTCGTCCAATTCTCCGCCTACTTTTGACTAATGTGCATAAACATGCTATATTGCAATGGTGTATGGAACGTCGTCACTAGGGACACTGTTTTCGTACGAATCCAGGTTCTGTTTGTTTGAAAATGATGGCAGCATTTTGGTTCGCCGCAGACAGGGAAAGAGGCATCACATTGACTGCATTCGCACAAGACATACAGCGCCAACTCAAGGCCTTATGGTGTGGGGTGCTATTGGGTACAACCACAAATCACAGTCGGTGCGTGTCCATGGCACTGTGACCAGTTTGACCTACGTGAAAGACATCCTGCGACCCGTAGCCATAATCTTTCTGCACGACACCCCAGACACCATAATTCAGCAGGACAATGTGCGATCACATGTTGCTGCACGATCACGAGCCTTCTTGTTGTCGCAGGATGTCAGAGTGGTGCCCTGGCCTACCCGATCACCGGACTTGTCTCCAATCGAAAATGTGTGGGATATGGTGAAACGACGGCGCTGTGACCCAGTGACAACCACCAAAGATGAACTGTGGAATCAGGTGAATGCAGCATGGATGGCTATACCCCAAGACGCCATTTGCGCCTTATGCGCGTCCATGCCATCACGAATGGAACAAGTTATCAGTGCCCATGGGGGACCGAGTGCATACCAGGCAACAGGACACATGCTGAACCTAGGTGACTGAAATGCTAATCGTTTCTGCAGAATATACTAATGAACATGTCCTCTGCATATGAACTTCCCATTCTGGTTTTTATGCCCATGAGTGTATTTTAACAATATACCAAAATCGGTATTACAAAACTATAAAAATATTTACGCTTTTTGAAATAATAATTCGTGACAGACAGACTTGAAGAATGAAGTGAAAATGATAATATCGTAAAGTGTCCCCACAATTTCACCAATATTACTTAAACGAAAATAAATAATATTGCACTTTAATATTTCTAAATTAGATATATTTCGGTCCGCCTCTGCGGTATAGTGGTTAGTGTGATTAGCTGCCACCCCAGGAGTCCCGGGTTCGATTCCCGGCCCTGGCACGAAATTTGAAAGTCGTATGAGGGCTTGAACAGGTTCCATTTTAACCTCGGGAGGTCAACTCAGTAAAAAAATGAAATGGCGTACGGCTTTTTTTTTCAGTGCCGGGAGTGCCCAAGGACAACTTCGGCTCGCCAGGTGCAGGTCTTTTGGTTTGACTCCCGTAGGCGGCCTGCGCTTCGTGATGTGGATGAAACGATAATGGAGACGACAGATACACCCAGCCACCGTGCCAGCACAATTAACCAATGATGGTTGAAATTCCCGACCCTGCCGGGAATCTACCCCGGGACCCCTGTGACCAAAGGCCAGCACGCTAACCATTTGGCCATGGAGCCGGACCGTCAACTGAGTAAATGGGTTCGATTCCCACCTCAGCCATCCTCGAAGTTGTTTTCTGTGATTTCCCACTTCTCCTTCAGGCAAATGTCGGAATGGTACCTAACTAAGGCTACGGCCGCTTCCTTCCCTCTCCCTTGTCTATCCCTTTCAATCTTCCCATCCCCCCACTAGCCTCCGGTTCATCATAGCAGATGAGGCAGCCTGGGATAGGTACTGGTCCTACTTCCCAGTTGTATCCCACGACCCAATTGTCTCACGCTCCATGACACTGCATTGAGGTGGTAGAGGTGGGATCCCTCGCTGGGTCCGAGGGAAAAATCAACCCTGGAGGGTAAACAGATTAAGAAAGAAAGAAAGAAAGAAAGAAAGAAAGAAAATCTATTTCATAATTAAAGATATAGCGTTTTTATTTGTTTCTTTCTCTTTGGAAGTTTCTTCCCCCGAAAAGTCCCTCACCTCTCCGAAGAAATGACTATCGAACTATTCCATGCTAGTGAACACTTTTAAGTACAACTCTCCAGATCGTCGGATTTTGAGAGACATCGAAGTACGCCGATGAACACTTCCAGAGGATGTTTTAGATTAATTTGTTAGTATCCTATCGCGATGGATCTATTAACGCATAAAACCTGCGGCAGTCTCTCAGATGCAGCATACTTCGCTTTTCGTTTTTTTCGGTGTCTTTAAGTGTTAAAACTTATCACTACCACCGTGCTTTCACTAAATGTTCACTGTATGAGACAAGTACATGAGCAGACTACGCTTTCAAACTTCGATTGCCGACTTGGATGCTTTCGGAGTCCAATCTGGTTACAATTATTTAACTAAGGGACTGTCCAATTGTAGATTATCCTTTCCAAATATTCCATAGGTTTCTTAAAATTTAATGTGTCTTCTGTTGTACCAAGTAATTTACTGTTGTTGGTCTGAAGACTTGTACAGAATATTCAAACAATGAACCTGAAGTTCTTTTTGTACGCACTGAACTCCCATTTTTTAAAGACATATCTTCCGTTGTTATTATCCTTAGCAGATAAACGTTTTGTGGAGTGTATAGTTTGTTTTCCTTTATCAAGTGTCGATCACATGTACCTAATCTGAAATACAATTAGTTATATATCCTTACTAACTTGTCACCGTCGTTTTAATCCGAATTTATGTGATATTATCGAAAATGACCACGACCGATTATCATAGAATGGCAAGCCAAATTAACGTGTTCTTCTGGAAATTATACATGTGTGAAATATCGTCTGTGGAAAAGAAAGCAGTCTGCTTGAACACATTTCAGATAAGTCAGTTTAAGAAATAACATTACTGCTCCATTGATCTATGAATCAACCAACGGGCCAGTATGACGGTAGATAATTCTTTTATCATATATAACACATATTTGATATACACGGAGAGTTGAGCTAATGTCGAAACTCGATGGAGATGAATACTTTATGGTGAACTAAGGTTCATAACCCCTGTAACAAAAGGAGTAGAAAACAAATCCATAAAGTGTGACACGTACAACTCACACAAGAGAAATGACATCATCGTCTGTCATTAAGAGAAGAATTTAATGGGTTGTAAATGGGACGCATTATAAAGCAAGGAACTCGTCACGGATGAAAGCTGTGTGTGCGGTTTATGATCTTGAGACTGTCCCGGTCAGTGCACTTGTCACGTATTCCATGTCACATCAGGTTCACACGTCCGTCTGCTTATTTGTTAGTCATGTTTGAGCTATATGCCTACAGTATTCTGGTGTAATAGTAGAACTGATTCCAAGAAGTATACAGTACCATGATCATTCGAAGGAGAATAAGAATAAGAATAAAATTTAAGATTAAGATTAAGATTAATAATAATAATAATAATAATAATAATAATAATAATAATAATAATAATAATAATAATATGGTCTCAGCTACCGTGTTGCAGACATTTTAATTTTACGCCATTTAGACTGCCTGCGTGTCAATTTCGTTCGACGTTCCGTTTTAAAGATCACATGGGAATTGAATCTGCGCTGGATGACCTGCGTATGAGTTTCATTAAATTTTGTCAGATAAACACCAAATGTGTCACCAGAGATCCTCTACATGCCGATATCGTACGATGTGGAGTGTCGAATTGAATTTTTACCGCCTTACAGAAATCCGATTACACTGCCGGGTTTGAACCCGCGATTTTGTATTCTGGAGGCCGGCATTCTAACACTGATTCACGTCAACGGCAGAAAAACCGGAGCTCTGTTAGACGACCTATTGCTGAGGTTTCATTGACTTCGTCAGATAAATGCTGAATGTGCCACCAGAGACATCCTTCACACATTTTGTTTAAAGAGAGGAAATCGTTATCGATGCAGACAAAATATACTGTATTTTACCTTCTAAGATCTTCTCCATGACTTCACCGGCAATGCTGTCTGTCTCTTCCAAATCTTCTGGTCGACCTGATGTACAAACCCATCGAAATGGTCCGAAACCCAGGGAGAAGATGTCACTGTAACAGAAAAGAATATACGTAAACATTTGATGTGGAATTAATTTACCAGTTACCAGTCGAAAACAGTTTCAAGGCCCCTCTCTTGAAATTATACCAATTAATAAACAAATCCTTCCTTCCTTCCTTCCTTCCTCCTTTCTTTCCTTCCTTCCTTCCTATATCCATTTCTTCTTTTTCCCCTTTAACGATATCCCCTCTCCATTCCTCCACAACACATTTCATCATATTCATTCATATTCTTTCATCTAAGCATCACAGTGCGAGTTTTCTAACGACAAATGATGAATTCTCAACGCGTCAAGCACTAACCTTAATAGCGCTTTCTCTTATATTTCTCTATTGGTCAGCCTAAAGATACTTTCTGGCTATAATTTCAACCTAAAAACGAATTATCAGATGCCCTTTTCCCACAAGATTATGGGCTCAGTACCAAACATTAATACCCACGTCCATTCGCGTGCCCACGGAATGTGCCACGGGTGCAGGCATGAAATGACTCCATGCATAGATGTCAATGGCGTTACTGATGACCGAAGAGCCTTAGTGTGACAGACGTCTGCTTCCTTAAGTTAAAAATAGACTACTTATGGTCATTATGAATTATAATATTATTCTTTGTCGTAATTAGTTAACAAATGTGTGCTAAATATACAATTGTAAATTAAAGCTCAACATTAATGTTTTTCGAAATTCAGATTTTTGTATTGTAACATGTACCATATTTCGCGCACGGTCATCAAAGTTGTTTTATATTATTAATGTTCAGCTTATTACTTAAGTAAATACGGAGGCAATCATGTTATTAGTATGCCAAAATTAATTTATAAATATTATAGTGTGCAAATATGGGTTATATTAATTAAGCTAGGAATTTCAAGTATTTCTTTGTTAAAATTAAGTATATACTTGGTAAGAGTTAGACATCCTTTTCTGGGATATTTCAACTTAGCCTACTTGTGTAATCTTGGGTAAAACTATGGACATGAATATCCCGGTAAAAAGAGTCATGGGTATGTGATTAATACAGAACTGAGAATTTGGCAGGGTGGGTTTATCCAAGCACCTGATTATCGAGCTATTCCCTGAGAGCATGGTATTACTTAAGTCTCTTCCAGGCACATTCACTCTCGCGTTAAACTACCTCGCTTGGTACACGTGTTCCTTAAAAACAATATACGTTCCAATAAACCAAGTGAGATGGTTTAATATTCACTCAACCAATCCGAACAAATTGGGACCGGAGTCTGTTCGGATTACGAAATGATCGGATTAACCGGAAAATATTTTCTAAAAATAATGTTAATTTTTTACATCCCGCTAACTACTTTTACGGTTTCTGGAGACGCCTAGGTGCCGGGATTTTCTCCCGCAGGAGTTCTTTTGCGTGCCAGTAAATCCACTTACACGAGTCTGACGTATTTGAGCACCTCCAAATACCACCGGACTGAGCTAGGATCGAACCTGCCAAGTTGGGGTCAGAAGGTCAGTGCCTCAACCGTACAATACAGTAAAGTACACACTGTAATTTGAAATGTCCATTCTTTAGCAGTTACTGATGTGATGTTTATGAGATGCTGGTTTAACACTGCATCTTCGAGTAGGTTCCAATCACTGCGGCAAAAGAAACTAACAGACATTGTAAAGATAAACGACCAGTGATTGATGGTTTAAGATGATTAATTATGTTTCCATTAAGTTATTCTAGTAAAATATGACTAATAAAATGCAAGTAAATCTTCATTCTATAATATGTTCTTTCATTTCAATAAGATTTTTAAAAATTAATATTTCAGTTCGGATTAACGGGACTCTAGTGTAATTTCAAAACAGAATGTATATATCTTTAAAGGATAATTTGTCGTCTAAAAAGGATCATGTTTCCAGTTGTACTTCCCGAACGACGAGACTACAATTTACAACATTCCTGGAAACACACTGTATTTTGCAGTCGCACTCACACGTGGATTTTCAACTTGTTAGACAGTGAGAAACTGCCACTGACAGGCGACACTCGAGAGTGGCATCTTTTAATTGTCATCATACCTTTCGTTTTAAGTCCCCATGTGCCTCACATAAATCGCATTATGACATAGAAAGAAATCTTGCTTCTCTTGCGGAATAAATAAAATTTCATAATCTCACTGCCTCAGTATTCGTCAGTAATCTATAGGTTACATGATTTGGACATGTAACTGGTACAAACAAATAAATAGATACGGTACGTAGTCGAAGTACAACGAGGTGAAAGGGAGTAATTTCTGTTGATGTAACACTATTTGAGAATGAAGCATTATTGTCCCACGTCAATAATAAGTTGGTTGTGACGGGCTGAACCGAGGCGGTGAAGGGCAAAGAGAAGTGCTCATACGTGACAGGTTACTTTCCTCAGTTCTTGAGTTGATTTCCACCATAGCACCGATTTCGCTCTTGTTATTTGTCAGCTAATAATTCAACAAGTATCTCTATATTTTTTTCACTTTCTGTGTGCAGATAACGGAATGTCACAAATAAGTAATGAGCGATGTCAGAACTAAAGAATCAATGAACGAAAAGAAAAAAATTTAAAGCGACTTTATTTTGCTCTTCACTCGAGGAGATCATTAACTACGACTTATATTGACTGAAATATTTATACACGAGAACTTGTTTGAGAATTGGCGTCTGTCTGGAGGATGAAAACAGAACTGAAAGTCATGGTAGTAATTTTTCCTTCGTAACTCGGAATGAAATTGCTATTTCGTGTAATAATAATAATAATAATAATAATAATAATAATAATAATAATAATAATAAGAAGAAGAAGAAGAAGAAGAAGAAGAAGAAGAAGAAGAAGAAGCAGAAGAAGAAGAAGAAGAAGAAGAAGAAGAAGAAGAAGAAGTCCAAGTCCGTTTCAAAAATTAGCCTTGTCGATACAACGATCGATCTGACCTCAGTTTCATGTTTCATTTCGGTATACTGAGAATGTTGCATCAAATTGAGAAAGTTGTTTATCGTCGGTTCTTCTTTGTCCTCTCCTTTCCAAGATTTTCTCTCCCAATAAAATAGGTAAGATGCGTGTCCGATAAATTTTGCGGTTCGCTGGTGTACAGTTAGGATCAGCTCTCCGCTCCCTCGAGTTTCCTCCGGGATATTTTCATTGTTTTCTTTTGAAAATCCAACCAATCTTTCAACAATCCTATTCAAACCTATATTCGAAATGCCTGCAGTCGTTTACAATCTTGACTGAATTGTCTAGGATTCACATCCATACATAAAAAAGCTTTGGCAAAATTCTTCGTGTCATGAAATTCTGTGTGTCTGCTAATCAAAATATGTATCTCGCTGTTGAACGCTTGTTTGGCTAGCATTATGCTCCTCTTGATCTATTTACCATACCACATATCGCGGGCGATTACAGTTTCCAAGATATGAAATAAAAGTGACTTCTTTCTAATATTCTTATTGTTATTCTTATTCTTATTCTTATTCTTATTCTTATTCTTATTCTTATTCTTCTTCTTATTACATATACATTGACACATATTCATTATAGATTGACATTCCTTTAAGCGTTCAGTCTGCAAGCCTCTGTGTGTGAACTATTTGCAAGTCGCACTATGGCCTCGCCTATTTCTATAATGATACCCGTCTCCCCCCTGATGCTACCGGTACTGAGGGCTTTTGGCCTACCAAGCAACCGCTGCCCAGCCGGATAGCTGAAGATTATGAGGCGACGTGGAGTCAACGCAACGAATCTTCTCTGCAATTATTCTTAGCTTTCTAGATCGGGGCTGCCATCTCTTCGTCAGATAACTGCTCCATTGTAATCACATAGGCTGAGTAGATGTCGAACCAGCCCTCAGGTCCAGGTAAAAACGCCTGACCTGGCTGAGTTTGGTTTGTGAAATAAACTTTAAAAAGCTAGCAATAATTACTGGTTACGAAGAGGAAAATGAAAGCCATCTCCGTACAGGCCGTGCAGGCCCGTTATGGAATGAAAGGTAAAGACATCCACTATCCATAACCTCGGTATGAAGTGGAATAGAGTGGTCATCCGCCTTTGAAATCAGGAATTCATCTGGCACCCTTCCTTGGTGTAAGCTCAGTGAACGTTCAGGAGTGGAAATTTATGTCCTGTAGTTTTCGACTTAGCGGAGAATCGAACGTCCCTCCTTGAGTGAACCGACACCCCTGAGGGCGAGGGTTGAAAGGGGTGGACTATTAATATAATAGAAATAATTCATGTGCAATGCGTATTTCCCAGTTTGACCGAGCCAGAATTGTGACACTGATTCAGGTTGGTGATGCATGAACAGCAGTATCACGCATCTTAGGGGTCACGCAAGGTTCAATGAACTGTGAGACCAATGATGTGACTGTCAGACCGAGGGTGACAACACTGCGTAAAGATAGATATATCCGCGTAACAGCGCAGAGACCAACTTCCACTGCTCAATAATTACGAGATCTCGAAGTACCGGACTCAGTTTATTTGCACAAACTGTACGTAATCTGCTGCATAGTACTCAGATAAGGTCATTTCGACCGATGCGACGTGTTCCACTAGAGAATCATCATTGTGTTTAGAATAGAAGATTGGACATGCAGCATCTTAATTGGGGGTTGGAGTAATGGCGTAATGTCATATATGAAGATGAAATACGGATATTACTTAAGGCCACATACATGGCGAAAAAGGTGCGTAGACGTAAAGGACTGGGTGCAAAGTACTAGTAAGTTCCTGAGATCATACATGGCCGTCGTACACCTTTGATACCAATTCGAGGGATGTTACCTGCCCACCGGTACACCAGTATCCTTCTTCGACAATTTGTACATTATTTTAGGGGTGAATTCATTTTCGTCGACGACATGTTTAACGAGGTGCATCAATGACGAGCTTCATCAGAGAGGTAGGTGTCTACCATATGAATTGGCCAGCTAATTCACCGGACATGAACTGAATTGAGTATGCATGGGACATGTTGATGACAACTGAATTTGCTGTCCACAACCTCCACAGACACTCCCATACCCCATAAGAGTTGCCAAGATGGAATGGGAATTTCTTCCTCAAGATGACGTCAATGTACTGATCGCAAAGAAGCTACAGCGTATTAGAGACCTGAACAATGTCAGGGGAGGTCATACACGGTGCGAAGGTAGAATGAAGAAGGGGCAACCTTCACTCTCATCAATTGTAACCTTTTCATTATTACCATTTATTTGCGTTAGATATTGGAAGATAAACATTTGAGTTTGTAAAAGTTCACATTTCCAAATTGTGTGTCTCTGTGATACAATAAGCAACATTCTTTTACTTTATTATTGTATTGCATTTTTAATATTCCGAACATTTTTCACATTATATTGTTACTTGTAGTAGAAGTTAACGACAGTCAATCCTTTCCCATTTTGAGAAGAAGGAAGAGGAGCCGCAGTCACGTACTTGTTTACTACGTCACTCTATATATGGACTTTCTCATTTTTGCTCTCCCATATAACACCCCATTTCAATGATAATTCATCGTACCAGCCCAGTGGTTCTCTCATTCTCTTGACTCTCGTTCTCACTCCAGAGGTCTGATAGTACGGTATTACAATGTAACTCATTGTTACTTGTTTACTTCGTTAGTATGTGTTGGAAAAGTTTCAAACTAATAACTGTGATAGCCTGTCGGGTATTAAACCACGCTGCTCAGAGCTGTATCCTCTTAAAGGGAACCGTCTGTTTCCACAGTCATAATACCAGAAGCCCAGGAAATTTACGTATATTAGTGCAAATAATAATAATAATAATAATAATAATAATAATAATAATAATAATAATTTTATTGTTTTTTACGTTCCATCAAAATATTTTGACGGTTTTCGGAGACGCCAAGGTGCCGGAATTGTGTCCCGGAGGAGTTCTATTAGATTGACTGGCACGAGGCTTACCTATTTAAGAACCTTCAAACACCACCGGACTGAGTCGGGATAGAACCTGTCAAGTTGGATTCAGAAGCCCAGCGCCTCAACCGTCTGAGCCACTCAGCCCAACGTTACTGCACGCAATTATGCCAACATCAAGAGATAATTGTGATAGAAATCTGATATATTTACTTTTTATTTCTTCATATTGTTATTTTATTCCATTGTCTTTCTCCTTTCCCTGCAATGCGTCAGATAATTACGTATTATTTCCCCCTGTAGGTGAGGGTGGTATAACAACACCCATGGTATCGCCTGCCTTTCGTAGGTGGTGACTAAAAGCGGCCTCCGAGGCTCTTAACTTGGGAGAGTGGATTGTCAACCACGGGGCCCAAGCTGAGTCCTGGCATTGCTTCCACTTAATTGTGTCAGGCTCCTCACTTTCATCTCTCCTATCCGGCCCCTCTTGATCAACTCCTCTTCTCTTCGACCCCGACGGTATTAGGTTACGAGGCCTAGGGGGTCTTTCATTTACAGTCGTCTCCTGACCTTGTCCTTCTTTGTCCGATACCTTCATTTCTCTAAGTGTCACGCCCCTTCCATTTATCCCTCTGATTAATGTTAATAGAGGATGATTGCCTAGTTACACTTCTTATATAAAAAATAATCACCACCACCATGATGTATTATTATTATTATTATTATTATTATTATTATTATTATTATTATTATTATTATTATTATTATTATTATTATTACACTTAATGGTACGGAGTTTCCAACATTACCCTGAAGGAAAGAAGCATTTGAAAAGAAAACTACATCCAGTTAATCATTACAGAAATATCTCCCATATACTTCCCGATGGTACAGTACATTAACAATTATCTACATGTTTAACCACACAGTCATACTGTGCTCCATACAGCTGTGTTCCATTTCACGTCTCGACTTAGGGCGTGCAGCTGTTAGCTTGCATCCGGGAGATAGTGGGTTCGAGCCACTGTCGGTAGCCTTGAAGATGGTTTTCCGTCGTTTCCCATTTTCACACCACGAAAATGCTGGGGCTGTACCTTAATTAAGGCCACGGTCGATTCCTTACCACTCCTAGACCTTTATTAACCCCATCGTCTCCATAAGACTTATCTGTGTCGATGCAACGTAAAGCATGTTTTACGTCTCGTTCGCCATTATTGAAGCCGGCACCGTAGAACCACATGAAATAATAGTTTAATGTTAGATGGTGTCGAATTTCTGGGAGGCGCTGTCGCTTTAATTAAGGATGTGATGGTTGGCTTCACTGTACACTTATCGAATATCGTATTATCAGATTTCTACAGTTTACTCGTGCTGTTTCACATTAGAAAGTTCGAGTACAACTGATTTCAGGCTACACTCTAGCTTTGAAATGACTAGTTGCTCGGGCAGTCGAATCACCACGTTGCTGTTTTTTTTTTTTTTTTTTACTTTGCTTATTACTTACTTAAAACAATTGCCAAACACAAACTACTCTCTCTAATTGAGTAACGTTTCATACACAAAAGCGACGAATTCTTAAGCCACAGTCAGGTAATGAAAGAAGCCTGAATTAAGACACTCTTGAAACGATGCGCCGGACTGCCAAGGCTGACCGTGAACAACCACGACACGTGGTAACCACGGAAAGTAATAGCCACGATAACTCGCATGCCTAGACAATAAGGCAAACTGTAAATGGCTCCATAAATCATAACCTGTGTCCAGCTATTCTGCAGGCCGATTGGCACTATGACGTAGCATTCCACTTCAAATCATTTAATATCATTGTAAGTAGTTTATAAGTTATAAAGTTGTACAGAACAGTGGATTCAACTAAACGCTCATGATCCACACTCATACCACGTTATTTACTGATCGTTCTGACCGTAAACAGATGTGAAACCACACTGCAGTCCTTGGCAAATTTTTACCATGGAAGATATTTCACTTCGCCATATTTTGTTGATTTCCACCTTTAAAAATTAATTGATTTCTTCGAGATAGATGTTGAACGCCGGCCCCGCGGAGTAAGGGTAGCGTGCCTGCCTCTTACCCAGAGACCCTGGGTTCGATTCCCGACCAGGTCAGGGATTTTTACCTTACGTGAGGGCTGGTTCGAGGTCCACTCAGCCTACGTGATATACTGTATTATTGAAGAGCTATCTCAAGGTGAGATAGTGGCCCCAGTCTAGAGAGCCAAGAATAACGGCCGAGAGGATTCCGTCGTGCTGACCACACGACACCTCGTAATCTGCAGATCTTCGGGTTGAGCATCGGTCGCTTGGTAGGCCATGGTCCTTCGGGGATGTTGAGCCATGGGGTTTGGTTTGGTTTGGTTTGGTTTGGTTTGATTTGGTTTGGTTTTGGTTTGGTTTGGTTTTAGACGTTGAACATTGTCGGTGATAAAGAGCAGCCCTGCCTTACACCTCGTCCTAATTTAATTTCTTCACTCTTGCTCTCTGGCTTAAATGCAAATCATTTATTAGCTTTATATCCCTCCAATCTACTTCATGTTTCTTTAGGATTGTCATCAATTTGTCCCATCTGACACAGTCAAAAATCCTTCAAGATCAATAAATACAGCGTAAAACTTCCTGTTTTTTTGTCTATGTTCCCCTCACCTATCACCCTCAGTAGCCCAATAGCATCTCTTGTTCTAACTCCTCGCCTGAAACCAGATTGTTCTTCACTTATAAAGTTAATCATCTTTTCATATATCCTTCTGTTGAGCGTCCGCCTCTGTGGTGTAGTGGTTAGTGTGATTAGCTGCCACCCCCGGAGGCCCGGGTTCGATTCCCGGCTCTGTCACGAAATTTGAAAAGTGGTACGAGGGCTAGAACGGGGTCCACTCAGCCTCGGGAGGTTAACTGAGTAGAAAGGGGGGTCGATTCCCTCCTCAGCCATCCTGGAAGTGGTTTTCCGTGGTTTCCCACTTCTCCTCCAGGCAAATGTCGGGACGCTACCTAACTTAAGGCCGCGGCCGCTTCCTTCCCTCTTCCTTATCTATCCCTTCCAAAGTTTCCATCCTCCTACAACGCCCCTGCTCAGCATAGCAGGTGAGGCCACCTGGGCGAGGTACTGGTCATCCTCCCCAGTTGGTTCCCCCAATCCAGAGTCTAAAGCTCCAGGACAATACCCTTGAGGCGGTAGAGGTGGGATCCCTCGCCGAGTTCAAGGGAAAAACCGACCATGGAGGGTAAACAGAAGAAGAAGAAGATAATTTAGCTCAGGACAGGCAAAAGTGGAAGAGGTTCATCCCATGAGAAGACCTGTCATAAGGCAGAATACCTGGATGATGATGATGACCTTAAAAATGGTAAATACCCCACTCGCTCTCGATCGGACACCGATTATCTACACTGTGCACCGCTTCAGTATGTACTTAGCAATAGGAAATGTCTTGGAGGGCCTCCCCAAGAAAGTGTGTGTATTCGGTCCCAATCGGAAGAAGTCGATCTAAACCCGATGTTTTAAATTGGGTGTTATCACGACCTATGCGCATTCCGTGAATTGAAAATGTACAATTCAGCTACAAAGTTAAAACTGAACACGAATGCATTACATTGTTATTGAGAGGATCTAACGTTATTTGGTCTCTTGTGAAAAGAACTCTTAACCCATTACATTCTATATTTCATTTAAAAAAAAGCACCTATACATATAATTATTTAGGTATATTTTACGTTGTACTCGTATACTTTGCAGCCTACGTGATTAGAATTACGGAGCTATCTGACGGTGATATAGCGGCCCCGGTCTAGAAAGCCAAGAATAACGGCCGATAGGATTCGTCGTGCTGACCACACGACACCTCGTAATCTGCATGCCTTGGGGCTGAGCACCGGTCGCTTGGTAGGCCAAGGCCCTTCAAGGGCTGTAGTGCCATGGGGTTTGTTTATACTTTGCAGCCAACGACATTTGAATTACATTTTAGATTTCTAGTTTGACCTGTAGTGTTATGAACTTCCATACATTGGTGACCGAAGGGGAAGACAATTTTCATTCGAGTTCTCATTTTCAAACTTTTGGCCTTAAGTAAAAATCGAATCTCCAAGGTTGAACAACGTTTTAGCTCATTTTTCTCAAAACCTCCCTTATTAAGAAAAAAATCGTAAATGTTCTTCTCTGCTTCGTGAATGATAAAATGATGTTATTTGCTTTACGTTCCACTAACTACTATTACGGTTTTCGGAGACGCCAAGGTGCCTGTATTTAGTCTCGCGGGATTTCTTTTACGTACCAGTAAATCTACCGACACAACGCTGACGTATTTGAGCAGCTTCAAATACTACCGGACTAAGCCAGGATCTAACCTGCCACGTTGGACTCAGAAGGCCAGCGCCTCAACCGTCTGAGCCACTCAGCCCGGCTCTTGTTCGTGATAACAGAACATATCACTTACCAAAAATTAACTCTATGAATAACATAACCAATTTTAGATGCAACGTATACTTGCAGAAATGGTCTTTGGATGACAAAACGGCTTGGTAATGAGCTAGTGCTATCCCTAAAAGTAATATTAATCTAGACATTCAGAATTGCAGTAAATCGCCACATAAATGTATGCATTTCTAGTGGTAAGACGTATGAATGGCTGTACCCGTCATCGCAGCGGGACAGGTTAATGATAAAAGGGTAAACTAAAAGCCTGAAGTCGCAGAGAAAGAATTTCTGCCAGCTCAAATCTGAGAAATTACTGTGCAAAAAAATTGGTTAAAGCAGCCTAAGACGGTAAGACGGTAAGAAGTGGAGAAGGATTATGCTTCAGGTAGTCACAATATTCCTAACGTGGGTACGTATTGATGAACAATAATAAACATTATACACTCACCCCATAATATCCTGGACGTAGGATGGGTACCGGAATTTGAGGGCGTTGTCCTTTTGCGCCCCTACATCAGCACCAGCGCGTCCTGCTTCCAACAGGAAGGCGTTACCGTAATCCCAGAAGAACATTCCAGCGTCTGCTAGTTTATTAATGGACGCGACATGCCTAACAAGCGATTCCTGAACCAGTGCCTTGAAGCGTTGCGGATCGTCAGCCAGCACCTGTAAAAGAACATAATACGAATATATGAATGTATGTTTTTGTGACATGGAAGTCTTCCTCAACAATTGACTTAAGTTCTGAAAATACAAAATATATTGTTTATACAGTACTTGAAGAATTGCGACTGATCTGGAGGGAAGTCTCTTCCATGATCTGGTACTTTGACGAGTAGCAGGTGGTTTGAAAGTCTCAGTGGTCATAAGAACGATGCCGGCAAGAGCTTCCGCACCAATTGGTGTCATCCATCGGAAAAGGTCGCTGGTGCAGTATCACACTAACAGACAACACAATTTTAAGATGTAATAAGATATCAAGTATGACTGGAGGCCGATGAGAAACATGTGCACCAAAAGTGCTACTAAGATATAGTTCAGCAAAGCGGTTGGAGTTATGCGAAGTGTTCGTTTTGAGAAAATAATGAGCGCTCTCATAAAATTGTAATTAAAGAAACTGAAGAAATATATTGCTGGATTAATTTCTTGTTGGCGATTTTTGGCACGAAAATCTTATTTGGTAAGAGGAACCTGACTAATATAAGAGGCAGAGGGAAGTCGTTCTTGGAGGTTCCGTTCTCCGCATGTAGTACAAGGAAGTAGTTTAAGTCAAAAGGGATGAAATACGACAAAACTGTCAGTCGACGAATAGTCAAACAGTTCTGTGAAGATCGAACAATTTCACTATCTTAAAGGATTCTAGAATATATTGATTATACAGAATGGCCCATAACTCAGTTGGCAAAAATGCAAATAGCACATTTTTGTAGAGGTGCAGCGAGGGTACAGATAATCATACAGATAACGTATACAGATAGTTATAGCAGAGTTCTCGTGACCTACAAGAAATGCTTAAAGTGGCCTCCATCCTTTTCTTTGCATATTTTGCATCTTCGAAACACTGAAGCACAAATTATATCCGAAGTATTCAGGGACTGTACGAGTTGAAATTCAGACTGAATGCGTTCCTTCAATTGTTCCACATCGCGAATCTTCAGGATCACCATTTAGGCCTTTGTGTGAAGTGGGCTTATATGGTCTCAACGCCAATGTTTCCTGCAGCATTTGCTAGCTTGTTCGAGGCTTTCCATACTCAGTGGACGCTTTCCGCATTTATTTATTTGGTAACTGCACAAAACATAGCGCAACGATATTTAAATTATCTTGTATTGTAACTCTTTTGGTCTATCTAATTTAGGAAGTTCCGCTACCATTCCACTTTGTTCACATATCTTATACCGTTTACGAATACCTTCTCGAAATGGAGGTGCGATATTCCTGTTTCCACCACATCTGCAATACGAAAACACGCTGCTCTGTAGATATTTTGTATTCATTGTCTCGCAAATAACACAAACACGAAAACAGCAGCATACACATCAACATCAATCTGACCTCATTACCTTAAATGCCTGCAGAATTATTGAAACAACTGCTCTAGTCAAGTCAAGTAATTGCTATGCTAGTCAACCGAGCGTCTACATACTGCTAGTGCCAACTAAATTATAGGCCAGTCTGTAGATCTTTCAATCATTCCAGTGAAAGAATGATAAAAATATTCAGTGAAATGTATTATTTATAGTGCAAACTTCACTTAGTTGTAAAAATTAATGTACAGATTTGACAAAACTTTACAACTCAAGCAGGGACATGAACCTAGCGATACGTACATTTTGAATTAAAGCTTTGATGTGTTCATTAATGTCTCCTTAAATTCTGAAACATTTTCAGTTCGAAGCGATGTGCCAGGTCATCTACGCGTTCCTCAAAGCTACTTTAAGAAATGCACATTAAATCTTCAAATAAAAATCTAAGCATCAAGTTTTATCAATATAGACACAAAATATGTTCGTGGGAAAATATTTGGAAATTTCAAGACTGTATTCGTACACTCTTGACTTATTTCTCTTGCCATCCCATACACGCATATCACTTGCAATTACTATGATAATTATGTATTCATTTTGTGTCTGTGCTGCGATTGAATGATGAGTGGGGCATGTAATACGAAACCATAGGCTATCTAAATGAGGTACGGCGTACGTCAGCAACACGTGGACCTTGGTGTATGCATACAATATGATCATTCTGCATGCTTGTCGTATAGTTCAACATACCAAGAGCGTGGTGCTGGAAAAATATAAAATGTGTTCCATATTGGACGCTATGCATGCTACCGACTATGAACAAAAATAAGTCGAGGAATGAAATGGTCTTTAAGATTCGGCGGCTTTGCTATCTTATTGCGCATGCGCGAGATTCTTAGTGCTCTCCCCACGCTTTATTGCTGGCCTTTTCCCAATTACCTGTGGTCGCCACTTTTCTGGATTTAGTCTAGTTTCACGGCTGATTGCCTTTCCTGATGCCAATCCTCTGTGGAGGGACTTTTTCACTATTGTGTGTCTCTATGGTGTTTTGTAGTCTGATGTGCTGTATGTAAATGAAGGTGTGCATTAAGACGTACACTAATACCCATCTCCCGAGCTGGAAGAATTAACCAGACGCGGTTTGACCTACTATAGGTTTGTGTACAATTTCACAAGTTTGCATCCAAACAATCATGAATGATAATCGTTGTTATTAAATTCACAATAAATTTGATAAACGTTTACAATAATTCAAGCAGGGGCATTATTACATGGGCGCCCGCAAGGGGGGGCAATGGGGGGCACTTGCCCCCCCACTGGAATTCTAAAAATGTTGATGTTCAATTGTTTAATATCATACCAGATTATTTCATAAACTGAACTTACTGACAGTCATCTAGCATCTGTTATAACTGGAAATTTCTGTAAACAATTTAATGTTGCTGACGTTAGATTGGTTTTATATTCAAGAAAATTGTTAATGTGCTCCCCCCCCCCCTGGAAAAGATCCTGTGGGCGCCCATGGGCATTAATAATGACCTACGGATACGTACATTTTGAACTGACCCTTTGATACGAGGGGTGCCAGAAGAGAAGGGCGAACCCGCCACGAACATCTCTTTAAAATAATCATACTCCGTACTCTGAGATATGAACATGCATATTTATTTAATTACATATCATATACTATTAAGGTGTCATTAGGGTGGTAATTTTAATATCGGCGACGAGGTGAAAGATGAGGTCCACAACTTCCGTAACAGCACGGTGGCGAGCTCGTATGACATCGACTGATATGGTGATTATGTAGAAAAATAGCTAGATGTTCAAGCTGTAAACTGATGTAAACCATTGTAAAAATAAACAGGTCTATGTATATATAAAAAACAGAAGGCCTTATTTTGGAATTACCTTCGTATACAATTCATCAGAGCAAATAAAGGCACATAATGAACTGATTAACGGGAAATAACCAGGTATGCCAGGACGAGTGTCGTTTTCACTGTTACTCATAATCATACCTCTATAAATTATGTACGTAATAAATCACTAGGGTTACACTCGTATGTTCGCTTTGTTACAAGGCTGACTGCGTGATCAACGGTTAAGTTTGGAGAGGATCCAGTGGCAAGCTCGCCCTTCTCTTGCGGAGCAATGACCATTATGAATCTGTTACATGCTAGCACAGGGTCCTAACGAAGGTGATACGAACCCGCCTGCAAAAATTAAATTCGGGCCCCCTCAAATAAAATGTAAAAACCTATAAATAAAACCAAACCAAACCAAACCAAACCAAAACAAAACAAACCAAACCAAACCAAACCCCATGACGAAACAGCCCCGAAGGCCCATGGCCTACCAAGCAACCGCTGCTCAGTCCGAAGGCAAACCTATGAATAACTAACACAAATACAGTCACAGCAGGAAGAAGTAATGAAGGATATTGTCAATTTATATGAACAATTATTGTACCGGACGAGTTGGCCGTGCGGTTAGAGGCGTGCTGCTTTGAGCTTGCATCCGGGAGATGGTGGGTTCGAGGAGCCCTGGAGATTGTTTTCCGTGGATACCCATTTTCACACCAGGCAACTGCTGGGGCTGCTCCTTAATTAAGGCCACGGCCACTTCCTTCCCACTCCTAGCCCTTTCCTATCCCATGGTCACCATAAGACCTACCTGTGTCGGTACGGCGTAAAGCAAGTTGTAAAACAATTATTGTAAGATTTAAAAATATATTTAAGAGATCTTGACTGCCTGCGTGGTGTAACGGCCAAACTGCGGAACTGCCAACTATGAGGTCCCGGCTCTTTCAAAACTGAGTTTGACTCGGTGAGTGTCATTTACTGCTTCAGAAATGAGATTTGATTTGATAGATTAACTGTTGATGAGTCGAAAGGAGAACGGTATGCTAGTAACGCAGTTAACAGGGAGGTGTTCACACGCAAGGTATACCAGTTAATTTACGATGTAGTCATATTCGATTCTAAGTGTAATTCTATACATGAAATAATCCCCATAAGACTTATAATTGCATGCGAGCTTAAAGCTGATGCTGACATCCAAATGTTGTCATCAACTCATCAACAACATCACAGATAAATGAAAGTTACCTACCGGTATCTTCTTTCCCTTTACAGGACGTGTGTGCGTGGGACAATCGGTCTCTGATAAACCTTTCAAAAATAATATGAACTCACGCCCCGCATGGGTGAATGAATCATGCACTCAAATGCCATTAATTAGCAAATGCATAGATTAGTACTGTATATCGCATCACGCGCCCACGCGATTACGCGATGTGCAATAGTAATGTTTACTTGGCTCACCAAATTTATCAAGTCATAAATTAAAATCCATCAGAATTATACCTTGTTTTTATTTTTTTATAAGGAGCAGCTTTTGTCAAGCTAATGTATAGGGGATGATTTCAGCTGCCTGGAGATGCAATAAAAATATATCGACGACTGGAGGGTCCGCCCTTCTCTTCCGGAACGCCTCATATAATGATTGTTAAGTCCTAAGGCCGGAGGCTGATTAGATCCTCAAACAGCACCACCAACGGTTATGGGCTGTAGGAAGACCGCTAAAAATCTATGGCGACGCCATAATGAGGCGTAATGAGGAGCGAGGTATTTTACCATTGCTTTCCTCACTGGACCAGAAAGTGCTATCACAGCACGACTGGTCCTACAGGCAGCACCTTTAATAACATTCAGACACATTGGTCGTGCTCCAAATTTCGTAACTCAGCACTATCTATACCCCAGCAGCTTCCATAATGTCACGCCCAGAAATGAGACTGACTTCGGTGGAAACTACGTTTTACTCTGGCCTGTGCCAAACAACGGATACAAAAATACTGCGTATCAATAAATGGCAAATGTGTTAATTAATGACCATTAAAATGAGGAATGGGATTTACTGACCAGTTCATTTAACTTCTCAGAAGGTTGTAATGCCTGTGAAAAGTCAACTCACAGGTGTGCAGTGACAGGCAAGAGATGGTCAATACCTGTTTTTCAACTGTCAAAATCGAAGAAGTTGAAAATATAACCGAAAGGAAGAGACAGAGGTGAAGTCATGTACAGGCGGAGACGATACTTACAATCCACACATTCATATATTATTTCAACTAGTTGACATGTTTAGAGAACAAAAAAATAATAATTAGTTTCAATAATAGTTTTCATCTAATTATCAAGACTAATAAAATGATACCACACCAGTAAATACTGGTGAGATAAGCGATACAATGCAAGGAGGACTCTGACGTATTACTACGAATTGTATTCTATGATCTCTTGCTACTGATATATTCAGCGAGTACTGTTACCGTGTCATTTACATCCTTAAAGGACTAATGAAATCGACTGTACGTGCGTGCACATGTGATAAAAAGAAAGTAGAAAGGGAGATCTAGAAAATAAAGGTTTGTCTCAATATAACTCCATATTTTACCGTAAGAGAGGAACGTAGAGGTGATTAAATGCTATCAGGACCGAGAGAGTGGCTGCGTGGTTTGAGGTACATTGCTGTCAACTTGCATTCGGGAGATAGTGGCTTCGAACCCCACTGCCGACATCCCTGACGATGGTTTTCCGTTTCCCATTTTCACACCAGCAAATGCTGCGGCTGTACCTTAATTAAGGCCACGTTCGCTTTCTTGCCGATCCTAGCCCTTTCCTATCCCATCATCTCCGCAAGACCTGTGTCGGTGTGACGTACAGCAAATAGTACAAATGTTATTATGTACTGGTATACTAAACAGCAAAACGGATTAACTCGATACTGTAAGAAGTACTGAGATATTGGTCCTTTTGGTCGGTAACATGCATTAAGTTACAAATTAATTTAAAATGAAAGATCTAATTGAGCAATGTAAGAACACTCCTGAGATAGGACAGAAATACAACCAAATCATGGATCCAATTGTTCAAAATAACTGACATTACAATAAAAATAGACAGAAAATGTATGGGAGATGAATAATACAAAAGTTACAAGCTCTTGAGAGAGGAAGATATTTCTAGAAATAATTTAGAGAATATACACTACAGTATTATGAAAGGTATTATTATTGAATATCCAAAGCAGTTTGGAACCCTATTTTACGTAGTATACTAGGGTTGTAGTTAAAATACGTATTCACTTTTACAATGAAAATGATTTCATGTATTTAATCGATGGAAAATGAAGTGGATGAAGTTAATAAAATATTTGTAACAGCACGACTTCTTAAACAAATGATACAGGGGTTTTGATAATGCAATGTTGCAATAATTCAAATGAGAGTTCAAGTCATGCCTTCTTCTTTCAAATGCAGCCCATTCAAATAGTTTTTTTTTCTATTGGCTTTACGTCGCACCGACACAGATATGTCTTATGGCGACGATGGGACAGGAAAGGGTTAGGAGTGGGAAGGAAGCGGCCGTGGCCTTAATTAAGGTACAGAAATACAACAAAATCATGGATCCAATTGTTCAAAATAACTGCCTGGTGTGAAAATGGGAAACCATGGAAAACCATCTTCAGGGCGGTCGACAGTGGGGTTCGAACCTACTATCTCCCGAATACTGGATACTTAAGCGACTGCAGCTATCGAGCTCGGTCATTCAAACGTAGGTGGTCCACTGTTTGTGGGGATCCTCAAATACACACGTAGCCATCAGGGCGATTGATTCTGAATCGATGAAAATAATAACTAAATTTGCCATTACCAGTCAAAAATTGAGTAATTTCAAGGTAATAAAGGAGTTAAATATTTCTATGTTCAAGTAATGATCTTCAGACCGAATATGAATTCGTAAAATTCCTGGTAAAACAGATGAGAGCTTTGTTACACGTTCTTTACATCTTGAATCACATATACTGTGAAGTAGTTAACGTACATCGGGCTTGCCCTTTTTTCACTACATCACCAATAAAATATGTATGATTTGTGGTAAATAAATAAATAATAATAATAATATGTTAACATCTTTTTTCAGTTTATTCTTAATAATCTATGTAAGTTTCATTTTAGCGGCAGAGATGTTCCAAGTTACCTGCTCAGCCTCCTGATAGCCAAGTTGCACAGGATAGTAGCCTCCTCGGAAAGGGTTATGACATGAGGTCTGATCCGAACCCAGATCCACGAGTCGGTCTCCAGTGCGCTCGAACTCCTCAGCCAACTTCTCCCACAGGGCAACCGCGTTACCACTGTAACCGATACTGACGGCCTGTGGAAAAGAAAGAGAACATTTTCATCATACCCTACAAGTCAAACTATTGCTCATTTGCTCTTCCTCGCTGTTGAAGAACAAAAACACTGGGCGTACTTAGGCACGGTGAAAGATACGTAGTTATTCAAGTTCGGAAGACCTCAGTCTCCTCCTGAATCGGAGCGTCCTTTTGAAAGGACACCGGATTTAACGATCGAATATTTGTTGTCCGACTCCTTGGTTGAATGGTCAACGTCGAGGCCTTCAGTTCAGAAGGCCTCGGGTTCGATTCCCGGCCAGGTCGGAGATTTTAATCACGTCTTGATTAATTCTTCTGGCTCGGCGACTGGGTGTTTGTGTTTGTCCCAACACTCCCTTCTCCATATTAAGACAACACACCACACTGTCAACCACCACAGAAACATCCCTCCGCATAGGGTTGGCTTCAGGAAAGGCATCCGCCCGTAAAACAGGGCCAAATCCCCGTGCCCGACACAGTTCACACCTGCGACCCTACAGGTGTGGGAAAAGCTGTAGAAGAAAAAGCGACTGTGCTTACACAAGTTGTTTTAGTTAGCGATAAAAAAAAGAGGATAGCAAGCACTGGGTAGATTCGAATCGCTGCGGTTGATAGCTTATCGCCTGTACCAAATACGCTACTAGATCCCAATGTCGGAACAGGTCCCACAACCTCCAGTTACTGATGAGGTTTTTTTATCAAAGGGTTTATCGGGAAGATAACTACCTTTACCTTGTAGTAGAAGCAACTTCTTGTGCTGCTTTTCTCTTTTATGCGTAATACGCCGATCTAGAAATCTGATCTCAGTGATGTCGTCAAGCCAAATACTACAATACTCTCGTTTCATGACCAGTACTGCACAGGTTTACTCTGACTGGTGGGTCTCTAATGTGGCAGATTCTTGAATTTTAGCTAGCTCCCACATTTTGAACAGTTGAGTGTGCACAGTTTAGGTAAATAATATTTCCGGCGATATTTGGAAATTTATGAAAAATCTCCGTTATTATTCCTGCACGGTTGTCACACTCGGCTTTTAAATCCTGGTTACATTTTTATTCCCCGTGAAGAAATTTACGGAGCTCAAAACTCATAATTTTAAAGTATTCCTCCAGCCAGTCAATGGTTGTGGCAAACACGGTTGGATCCCACACCTGTTCCAACTAGATTCATCTTATAACAAGATTGAAGCAATGAACATTTCTAAACATGGATTTTTTATTACAGTTGCTGATTGTATATTATCTCATTTCAGTTTTTATGTATCACTTTTTATACATGTTTTTCATCCTTGTATATTTTAAACTGAAGATGATCTCTAGGCAAGGTCGAAACATGCTCTACATTCTTTTTTCTTTTCTTAATCTGTTTATCCTCCAGGGTTGGCTTTTCACTCGGACTCGGCGAGGGATCCTACCTCTACCGCCTAAAGGGCAGTGTCCTGGAGCGTGAGACATTGGGTCGTGGGATACAACTAGGAAAGAGGACCAATACCTCGTCCAGGCGGCCTCACCTGCTTATGCTGAATAGGAGCCTTGTGGGGGGAATGATAAGATCAGAAGGGATAGACAAGGAGGAGGGAAGTAATCAAGTTGCTTAACGTCGCACCGACACAGATAGGTCTTATGGCGACGATGGGATAGGAAGGGGCTAGGAGTGGGAAGGAAGCGGCCGTGGCCTTAATTAAGGTACAGCCCCAGCATTTGCCTGGTGTGAAAATGGGAAACCACGGAAAACCATCTTCAGGGCTGCCGACAGTGGGGTTCGAACCTACTATCTCCCGAATACTGGATACTGACCGCACTTAAGCGACTGCAGCTATCGAGCTCGGTAGGGAAGTAAGCGGCCGTGGCCTTAAGTTAGGTAATATCCCGGCATTTACCTGGAGGAGAAGTGGGAAACCACAGAAAACCACTTCGAAGATGGCTGAGGAGGGAATCGGACCCCCCTCCTCCTCTACTCACTTGACCTCCTGAGGCTGAGTGGACCCCGTTCCAGCCCTCGTACCACTTTTCAAATTTCGTGGCAGAGTCGGGAATCGAACACGGGCCTCCAGGGGTGGCAGTTAAATACACTAACC
This sequence comes from Anabrus simplex, assembly GCF_040414725.1. Classification (NCBI taxonomy): domain Eukaryota; kingdom Metazoa; phylum Arthropoda; class Insecta; order Orthoptera; family Tettigoniidae; genus Anabrus; species Anabrus simplex. The sequence continues at coordinate 283,136,236 of NC_090268.1, forward strand.
ACTACATGTCCTACTATGTAGAATTTTAGATAGACCATGTAATAAGTGGTAATAATTTGTATTGAATAGGTGGGCTTAATACATGTAAATTATTTTTAAGAATTTTATTCTAGACATTTAAAGTCAATACGGAACCGAAATGAAGTTCATTACTTGTAACAATTGTATCATGTCAGCATCAGCCTTGAATGTGAAGAGCCAAGTCTTGCGCAAATTTTATTTTGCACAACTTTCACTATAAACAATATTTTCTCGAGGGAGCTGGCCATGCGATTCGAGTCAGTAGCCATGAGTTTGCATTTGAAAGTGGTGGGTTCGAATCCCATCGTCGGAAGCCCTGACGATGCGATTCCGTGGTTTCCTGTTTTCACACCAGGCAAATTCTGGGGCTGTACCTTAAGGCCACGGCCGCTACATTTCCAATCCTAGCCCTTTCCCGTCCTTGCGTCGCCGAAAGTCTTTGATGGTTAGTGAGACGTTAAACCAAAAAAAAAATTAAGGCACTATATTTTGATACCCTTTTCTGTATTTATCATATTAATATTGCTACGCCACTGCATACTTCTTGTATGATATTTAGCCTAGTGCTGAACTCAGCTATCCCTCAGCCGAGCTAGAAGGATCTTTTGCTCCTACTTGCACCATATATGAGCAACCTGCGTGTATTTGTAAATGGCGAAAGTGTAAAGTGTTGAATGTGAGGAAAGGAACGTTAAGGACGACACAAACACCCAGTCCCCAGACCAGGAATATTAATAATTTACAATTAAAAATCCCTGACCCGGCCGGGAATTGAACCCGGGGCCGCCGGGTGACAGGCGAACGCGTTGCCCCCCTACATCGCGGAGTCGGACATCCCTCAACTTAAATACAGATTTTCAGAAAATATAATACACCATTTTTCGTGATGTGGCAAACTAACAGACAAACAAAAACGAGAAAAAGGAATAAGTATGAGGGGAAAATTTGAAGTGTACAAACAAAATTATAATTTTACGACAATAGCCTACCTCTTTGTTTTGTCGAGCTCGCTTGATCCGGGCCACCAACTTGTCGAGGTCCTTCTCCACCTCCATGAGCCAACCCTGTTCATGACGCTTCTTTAACGCCGCCTCACTCACCTAGAACCATACAACAACACTCAAGCTAAATTAATCATTTCAACGAGACCTTTATACAAAAGAGAATATCGAACAATACTTGCCTCTGCATTATAATAAATACATATGTCACCGGATAATACAACACTATGAATCGAAGTCACACCTTTACATAAAGCATTTTGAACGAAAGTTAATGGAGATCGATGGACACTTTCTCGTCAGAATTGCCGATGTTAGGTATCAGCCTGACAGTCTACTGAATTGCGTCGCCCTGTTCCACTCCCACAAACTTGTATTACATTTCTGGATAAGCCTGGGATCGAAAACTGGTCAACTGGGTGAGAAGCTACCATGCTAACCCCTTAATGTAAATAAGGTGGCACCGGGCGAGTTGGCTGTGCGGTTAGGAGCGTGCAGCTGTGAGCTTGCATTCGGGAGATAGTGGGTTCGAACCTCAATGTCGGCAGTCCTGAAGGTAGCTTTCCGTGGTTTTTCATTTTCACACCAGGCAAATGCTGGGGCTGTACCTTAATTAAGGCCACGGCCGCTTCCTTCCCATTCCTAGGCCTTCCCTATCCCATCGTCGCCATATGACCTATCTGTGCCAGTGTGACGTAAAACAAATAGCAAATATGGTGGAGAACAGTTACGGCCCCTCGTAGAAAGAGTATCGTGTAAAGAAAGTGAAAGGTAAAAAGAATGCAGGCGGAAACAAGTGAAGACTGACTCCCTGGATTTCGTTTATCACAATGGGACTGGTACGCCCTGTATAAAGATAATCAATTCAATGATGTACTCACAATTGGTCAGACATTGATATGAAGCAAATTAGGAAATTGTAACGGTTTCGACCTGCGCATAACTTTCTCCGTAAGAACCATACGGCAAGAGTTGTGGTACCAACATATGGAGGTCGGAGATATTTCTAACGAGAACGCACTGATGGTCAAATTACCGATTTTAGAAAATCACCTTCCAATTATGTGTCCCTCCATCGCTGCGTTTTTCTTTTCGCCTTAGAACTATTTTTTACGTGAATGCAGGATGTCAAATGTTCTATCTTTAGACATTTTAAACACCTCTGTATATCTTTCAGTATCATGTACATCAAAATCGTCGCTCTTTAACACCCCTCCCAAATTATTTTAGTGGGGTCCGCAGAGTAGACCCTATCACATTCTACCTCATGTCCCACATCTCTAATCAAACGATACTTGAAGCATTCCGATCGGATCTCTAGTTCTGGAGCTAAAAGCATGAAAAGATTAACTAAGTGCATTACAGCTGATAGCTCTGTACACAGGAGACATGTGGGTTCAAATCCCCCGTCGGCCATGCTCGAAATGGTTGTTACGCCAGTACTGCTACGATGAGCAAAGACAACAGAACAGTTCATCAAGCTAGCCGTTGCAGCCCAAGCATTTGTTTCGTGTGAAAATAGGAAACCACGGAGAATCATCTTCAGGGATGCTGACAGTAGAGTTCCAATCCTTCATCCCCGGATGCAAACTTACAGCTACGTCACCCGAATCGCGCAGCCAACTTCCTCGCTTCTTGTGCTAGAACCCTAGCTACACCCCGCGCGTATATCATAATACAATTATCTATACTGCGTAACAGAAGCAACCCCTGCAGTGCAGTGTCTCCTACCTGGAAGTCCTAGGTTCTATTCTTGACCTTCCCAGGGGCTGGGACGGTGTCACACAACCTCGTTAGACCAACTGAAGAGCTGTCTGATACAAGAGGCAGCGGATTCTGTCACATAAGCCAAGCAATAGGCTGAGGCTATCGTCAATCTGACCACGTGACACTCCAGTATCAGCAGGCCATATAGTCGAGTCGTTTTCACAGGCCAAGGGCCTTAATGGCCTGCATACACCACAGATCTGTTTTGTATAATAGAATGTAAAACTACAATCTTGTTTGCTTGAAAATCCCAGAGCAGTTTTACATTCGACAGCTTCATTTGTTGAACTGGCTCTAATTATTATGAGTCGTACTTCCTGGTCTTTTTCCCAATTGTTCAGGATCGGCACTTCATATAGATTTAGCCCATTTTTATGGCCGGATGCAATTCCTGACGCCAACTCTATGTGGAGGGATGTTTCTGTGGTGGTTAGTCATGTAGTATGTTGTGTATGTGTAAATGAAGAAAGTGTACTATGAAGAGCACCAATGCCAAGTCCCCGAGCCAGATGAATGAACCATATGCAGTTAAAAATCTTCAACCCGGCCGGGAATCGGACTCTGGTTCTTATGAACTGAGGTCCAGTACGCTGAATATGCTACCAAGGAGCAGGAAGGCTACAATTGTGTTATTCTATCTTATTTTCTGTTGTCTGTCTGGTAAGTCTGAACGCTGATTGGATTCTCAAATAGCACAGCCGAAGTTTATGGTGTTACAGGGAAACCGCAAATACCTACAGTATGGCAGTGCCAACACAAGGTGTAATTAGGAGTAAGGCAATTTGCTATTGCTTTGCTCACTGGGCCAGAAGTGCTATTGCAGCACAATCTTATGAGTATTACCTATGATACCATCCACGCGCGTTAGTCGTGCTGCGAACTCCATTACTCAGTACCACCCATAGTCTACCTTAGCAGTTTCCGTACTATCACGGCCATAAATTAGACAGACTCCGGTGGAATCTGTGCCAAAAGACAGATTTAGAAGTATTAAAAATAGGTACAGGCGGTTTTTCAGTCAATCCTTTCAGAGCCTAATTTAAGATATTTTTATCTTTTAACTGTACTCCACTTATGAATTTATTAAATAGGGAACTTAAACTTAATTAATGAATGAATGAATAAATAAATGAATTAATGAATTAATTAATTAATGGCAGAGCGAGTTGGCGGTGCAGTTAGGGGCGCTCAGCTGTGAGCTTGCATTCAGGAGATAGTGGGTTCGAACCCCATTGCCGGCAACCCTGAAGATGGTTTTCCGTGGTTTCCCATTTTCACACCAGACAAACGCTTGGACTGTACCTTAATTAATGCCACGGCCGCTTCCTTACCGTTCCTAGCCCATTCCTGTCCCATCGTCGCCATAAGACCTATTTGTGTCGGTGCGATTAAAGCCAATTGTAAAAGTAAAATTTAAAAGTAATGAATGAATGAATGAATGAATGAATGAATGAATGAATGAATGAATGAATGAATGAATGAATGCTCCTCTCTCACAATCACGAATGACCAGCAACCGGGAAGAGGGTATTCATTTATTTTAATCATTACGAATACATGCAGTTAGTTGGTTATAATGAAAAATATCAAAGATATTCCAACTTACAGAATGTTACGGTAATAGTTAAGAAATAATTAATATATAACCCAAAATCACCCTATGGTAGAGAAGCTCTACGAAATAACAGAAACCATAAAATACGATCTGTCATTGCTCAAGCGTTAAGGGACTCGGGCTTTATAGTCTTCGAGGAGGTTCACGGCCTCTATTACAGGCAGCATCCGTCGAATTGACATGATAGCCTTGAAGCGCCTTATAATAGATCCGACGATCAGATTCGGTACATCCGAAAGACAACCCAATGAGGTACATGAGGAAAATAAAACAATATATGAACCAACCATCCCATTCTACTAATAAGAATAACTTACCGGCTGGATGATATCGAAGTCATAGGATTAATGGATGGCTCTAGAGGAATCACCCCTCCCTTTTTCGTCCAGTTCTGAAAATCATTTAACCTCAATCAGGCACTAATTAAAGAAACTGCAGTGACTGCCTTGAAAGAACGCGATTTTGAACAACCGTATCTCCCAAACGTTTCAATGCAACAACATACAGCGTGTTAAATGTACTAACCAACTCACAATTACATTTAATATTAATTTTGTATTTTCTGTATACTTTGTCCTCAGGTGCAATCTCCAATTGGGGAAAGTCGAAATATACACTATGTGCATAAAAGAGACGGGTAATATTGAGAATTAACTTGAATTCCCAAGTCCTCGCTTAACTGCGGCCAGTATCCAGTATTCGGGAGATAGTAGGCTAGGTTCGAACCCCACTGTCGGCAGCCCTGAAAATGGTTTTCCGTGGTTTCCCATTTTCACACCAGGCAAATGCTGGGGCTGTACCTTAATTAAGGCCACGGCCGCTTCCTTCCCACTCCTAGCCCTTTCTTGTCCCATCGTCGCCGTAAGACCTATCTGTGTCAGTGCGACGTAAAACAACTAGCAAAAAAGAAAAAAAGAATTTTCAAGTCCTGTTATTGAACAGAGACTGGAAGAAACCAGGGAGAACAGAATTCTTCTAATGTTGCTTCCTGTTACGTTGTAGGCGCTTATAAAATGTACTTCGCTACATAAATTAAACAGGATTTATTTCGCCAAGATATTGTACGTTCATCAGCGGTGCTAAAAGCCGGGCCACCCTGGGGATCTTTTAATCAGGCCTCCATTGTCCTCCCTGGCCTGTTGTCTGAAGTAAATTAACCGCTGCGTTTTCCATCAAAACTAATAGAAAATTCTCTTGCTCTTTGAGAGAAACCATCTCCTTCGCGGGAATTAATTAAATGAAGCGCGTCGCTTTTATGTATCATTTTATACCAAAATAAAAAAAAGTCCCTTTGAGTGCTTCTTTCTCTGGGCCTCAGTAGGTCGCTTAGCCCGGACGATAAATTAAATCAAGCCTGAGTCTCCATCGGATTTTATTTTCCGATACGGGACGACGTTAAGCGTCAGTCCCAGCTACAGTGATTGTTTACATTGTTGCTTTCACGACCAAGTATACTTGGAGTGATTCTCTTTTGGATTTATGTCGTATGAAAGAGACAAACAACAAGGGAACTGTACGTTTTGCAAAGACTCTTCTCCGCTTCCTAGGACCACGTTCAGAATGAAGCACCATGCCTTGCAACGCTCTTGGCTCAGCCCCCTAGTCTCGCACTGAACTGCAAAATGAGACTTATCAAATGGTGGTGGTCATAATACAACACCGCACTTCATACAACTATTGCTGCGACTGGCCAATAATAATAATAATAATAATAATAATAATAATAATAATAATAATAATAATAATAATAATAATAATAATAATAATAATAACAATAATAATAATAATAATAATAATAATAATAATAATAATAATAATTACGTCTCTGGATTGTTCACAACACGTTATTATTATTATTATTATTATTATTATTATTATTATTATTATTATTATTATTATACATCCCACTAACCCCTTTTGACGCTTGTCGGAGACGCCGAGGTACCAGAATATTGTCCCGAAGGAGTTCTTTAAGGTATCAGTAATTCTACACGAGGTTGGCGTATTTGAGCACCTTCAAATACAACCCGACTGAGCCAGGATCGAACCTGTGAAGTTGGGGTCGAAAGGTCAGCGCCTGAAAGTCTTCTCAGAATTTTTCTTGTTCCACTAGGCACAGACACGAAATAAGCTACCACCATATCTAAGATTTTTAATACGAGGTGTATGGCTTAAGTCATGGTAACTTCCTTTTGCACCAGTGCGGGATCTGTATTATGTATGTTCAGTCTTCAGCCCTAAGGCTGGTTGGATCCTCAAGAGCTCCGCCATCAGGTGTCACGGATGGCCTAGGCATCACTGAAGAGGCGTACTAGGGAAATGAGGAGTGAGGTAGTTTCCCGTTGCTTTCCTCACCAAGCCAGAAGTTGCTATTACATATTAGTCTGCCAAGCCGACTGAAATGCATACACCAACCGACCATATGAGCAACATTTTCACACCATTCATAGCAGGGACTGAACCAAACAAAAATGGAAATATCAAGATTAGTGTGGGGTGCGGTGAAAATACTAGTAATGCCGAGTAGGTGTAGGATATACAGCCAGGTAACTGTCAGCGATGACAAACTTGTGCTACACAATGTTTATTCTCAGAGAGTACAGTGACCTTTACGGTAAACCCTCGAAGTAGTCCTCTAGATTGTCAACTATGCGGGAGACGTCGGATGCTAGTCGCTTCCCATGTGTGAATTTTGCAATCTCATGGTCTTTTTTTTTTTTGCTAGTTGCTTTACGTCGCACCGACACAGATAGTTCTTATGGCGACGATGGGACAGGAAAGGCTAGGAGTGAGAAGGAAGCGGCCGTGGCCTTAATTAAGGTACAGCTCCAGCATTTGCCTGGTGTGAAAATGGGAAACCACGGAAAACCATTTTCAGGGCTGCCGTCTCGTCTTGTACGCAATGGTTCTTTCAATTTGGGGATGAAGTGAATCTCGCACGGAGAGATATCCGGTGAGTATGGTGGGTGTTCCACTATTTTCCACGCTGTTCTTGACTCGTCACATCCATTCTGCACGGAGCCTGACTCACTATTGCACTCCCATCGGTCTGTGCATGGTTCTTGTCAATAACTGCCATCTCGTGCTATGTCTTGCTTTTCAGGACATACGACCATTGTATGGTAAGGTGAGGGTGTATTCTGCCCGAAGGCAGGTTCGAACCTCCACAGAGGTGTGCCTGTGCCGGAGTATACGTACGGTAGATTGGCCAGTTCCTTTCTGCTCCTCCATTCCCTTACCCCCACCCCCACAAACAGCACGTGGCAACCCATCCAAATCTTGACCACGCCCAATGTTGCTTAACTTCGAAGATCTCACGGGATCTGATGTTTCAACACGGCTACGGCCGTTGGCATTGCATGATAGAACAGTGTAAATGTGACGAAACAGTAGTTTCCATGACTTATGTCGCAGCCCTCGTATATTACGATGTTTCCTGGTTTAATTTTACCGAGCAAGTTGGCTACACTGTTTAGGCACGTAGCTGCTAGCCTGCATTCGGGAGATAGTGGGATCGAACCCCACCGTCGGCAACCCTGAAAAGGGTTTGCCATGGTTTCCCACTTTCACGCCAGACAAAATATGTTGGGGCTGTGCCTTAATTAAGGCCACGATCGCTTCCTCTCAGTCCTAGCCCTTTCCTACTCCAAAGTCATCAGAAGATCTTTCTCTGTCGGTTGCGACGTAAAAGATCGTAAACCGAGCTCGATAGCTGCAGTCGCTTAAGTGCGGCCAGTATCCAGTATTCGGGAGATAGTAGGTTCGAACCCCACTGTCGGCAGCCCTGAAAATGGTTTTCCGTGGTTTCCCATTTTCACACCAGGCAAATGCTGGGGCTGTAGCTTAATTAAGGCCACGGCCGCTTCCTTCCCATTCCTAGATCTTTCCTGTCCAATCGTCGCCATAAGACCTATCTGTGTCGCTGTGACGTAAAGCAAAATAGCAACAACAACAAAATAGAGTCTTTTCATAACAGTTTTAACAAGATATTTTACTCTGTCCATCATGATATTTATACAAAACAGAATTTATTTTATCATTTCTGTATAATCTACATAAATGATCGGGATGTAACTGACTGATACAGTGTATTTAATCCTGACGATTGTATTCTCCGTTTAAAGACGATAAAATTGCATATTCTACAAAGGTCACCGATAGTAAAGTCCACATAAGGCTGCTATAAGTGTTTCGACTATTTGCGACCTAATTTCACGACAATGGTTGTTGGCATTGAATAAAGAATGGGAAACAGGACAAAATAAATAATTTTTTTCAAATTAGATGCATGTTTAGATAGGAATTGAGCTGAGGTAACGTTTAAACGTAAATTCTGTCATATTTTATCAAAGACACTTTCAGGTTGCCTAACTACAGGCAACAACTACTCCTTTCATTAATACGAAACAGAAAGAACACCGAAATAAACTAGGGGAGACTGGGGACAGATGATACACGTTTTCTTCAATTACACATTAAAAATATAGTATTTGTGTGAAAACAGCCATTTTTATTCTACTGCCTTTGTATGGTTATCTTTTACCACTGTGCCTAGTTATACAATGGAATTACTGTCTAAATGTTAGTAATATTACATTTTTAACTACAATGAAAAATGTATCAGTGCTCCCCCTGCAAGGGAGGTTTGATACACATAATGGGGAGATGTGATACAGTCATATATAGGAGAGAAAGGTAAGGTAAGGGTGTATTCTGCCCGAAGGCAGGTCCGAACCTCCGCGAAGGTATACCTGAGCCGGAAATTACGTACGGTAGGGTGGCCAGTTCCTTTCCGCTCCTCCATTCCCTTACCCCCACCAACAGCGCGTGGCAACCCATCCACTTCTCGACCACGCCCAATGTTGCTTAACTTCGGAGATCTCATGGGATCCGGTGTTTCAACACGGCTACAAGCATGAATAAAATAATCTATAAAGATAAAAAAATACTGGTGAAACCATCATGAAGAAATATTTAAGCCTGAGAAAGAAACAAAAGTGCAGAATTAAGCCTGTGATATAATTAAATAACAATAAAACGTTACCACATAAACAAAATTTGCATTAAATGATTAAAAAGTCCTGTATTACAAATTATTATTGATTTTCTCATTCAACAGCTAGCCCCTGATGGCTCTAATTAAAATAAAACATAGGATCCTTTCATTTCTCTCAACAAAGGTTGGCTGTGATAACATCGTGTCTACCTGATCATGATCAATTTCAGTTATATCATATTTTTCAGGCCATTTGAATTTCCTCTCAAGAATATGCCTAGCAAATTTCACGGTCCATGAAGACAAAGCACATACCTTACATTCACATGATGAAAAAAGATGTGACAAAAAAACAATTTCTTCTTTTATTACAGAATCACAACTAACAGGAAATAAGTAGTAGGGGGAGGAAGTTATTAAATCCTACCAATAGTATAAACAAAAAATTACCCAACTCTATCATACCTCCCTATGTATCAGACCTCCCCAGTCTCCCCTACTTCACGGATGTTACTTTTACCTCTGTGCACGCATTGTTACCCATTTTCATAACAATCAGAAGCGGGAAAAGTCATAGAGTTCTCTTGTGAGTGGCACTGAAGCTTAAGAAAGGTTGAGAACATTTGCGTTAATGTATGCTCGTGGTTTACAGAGTGCTCGTAATCCTCGAACTTCTAGATACTACTTCGTTTGTTAGTGAGAGGATACACTGGACTTCGATACAAAAACCTATGCTATTTTACATTAGATATCCGTAAATTAATTCTCATACTTTAGTTCTATTTTATACCAGTGACAACTCAATCAACATAATAGTGGGGTTGCTTTAGAAAGTTTGTAGTGTTGTGGAGAGTTACAGTAGTTTCTCTTTGTGTACAACTTCCCTGTTTACATCAGATGTGCTTCCCGATGAATGCATATTTCATCATATGCAAAATTAGACTCAGTTTGTAGAAACAGTGGAATAAATTTTAGTTGAACACACAACAGAACTTCTAGGTCAAAGTTGTTAGAATCTACATTAATGTAAATGAAGTTTTCATTCATATATCTGCTACAGGAAATACAAGAGTTGCTGATTGTTCATGTGATGTGGATTTATTTTCGTGAATTATTATAACAGCCGCAATGAAAAAACTATGATTGAGGGGTGTTGGCTCTAACAAGACATCTGTTTGGCTTGTACCAGAAGATTTTAATGAAACTTTGGTGAATGATAAACTAACATATTAAACTAAATTGTCCGGCTCCATGGCTAAATGTTTGGCGTGCTGCTCTTTGATTCAAAGAGTTCCGGGCTCGATTTCCGGTGGGGTCGGGGATTTTAAACTTAATTGGAGTGTGTGCGCCGTCTTCAGCTATAGGGTAATTCATAACAGATAGGGCCCCGTCCTCAAAGGCGCACAGGTCGCCTACAAGGCGTCAACTTGAAAAATCTGCACCAGGCCTCTCCGGAGTCAACACGCCATTATTATTATTATTATTATTATTATTATTATTATTATTATTATTATTATTATTATTATTATTATTATTATTATTATTATTATTACATCCGAAATTTCATTTTGCGGTAGAATCAATGGTAGTGTTATAATTCTTTGGTGAGATATAACTGCGTGGCTCGGAGCATTTATCTGATTCTGACGTTGAATGACCTTGCTGTGCAGTGTAGAAGTATAGGCCTATTGACAGTTCTAAAGTTGCATATAAGGGTGTATATCGAAAATAAGATTTTCAATCTCTACAATACAAACATGTTTTACTGTATAACAAAAAATCGACGCACCAGGAAGGAATTGTCCGATGGCGATAAAAATCGGTGGATGTGAGGAACAGACATAGAAAAACAAACGATCAGAAGTGCAGAACAATCGAATGACTTATTGCAGAGTTGGAGCGTTACAAATTGAGGACGTCAATAAGGTGTTGGTCCACCCCTGGCCTGGATGAAAGCTGTCACTCGATGTGACATAGACTGATAAAGTTCCCGGATGGTGTCCTGCGAAATTTTGTGCCAAATGGTCTCCAACTCTTGGGCTTATCGCCGACATTCCGGGATATTCGCAGTCCCCTTCCCGTGATGTCCCAAATGTGCTCTGTGGGAGAGAGATCCGGCGACCGAGCTGGCCAACGAAGGATAGGGCAAGCTTGAAGACAGTTCATAGCAACGCGTGCCGTGTGTGGCCGGGCATTATCCTATTGGAAAGTAAGGCCTGGATGTCGCTGAAAGAACGGTAACATAACCGGCCGTAGAATGCCATCAACATACCCGCTGTGCTGTTAACGTGCCAGGTATGACTACCAGAGGGGTTCGGCTATCAAAGGAGATGGCACCCCAGACCATCACCCCCTGTTGTGGGGCTGCGTGGCGTGCGATAGTCAAAGCAAGATCCCCACGCTGGCCTGGACGTCTCCAAACACGTCTGTGGTTGTCGTCGGGGCACCGTTGGAAACGGGACTCGTCATTAAAGACTATACCTCCCCAGTCAGCGCAGTTCCACGCTGCTCGAGCGCGGCACCACTGTAATGTGGCTTGACGGTGAACAGGCGTGAGTGGTAAGCGGCGTAACGGGCGGCGCGAGCGCAAATTCCTGTCGCTGAGGCGTCTGTTGATGGTCATGGTGGACACATGTGTGCGGGTCACACGAACGACGAGTCCGGTGCTGTGACAACTGTTCTGACAATCGCTCTGTCTGTCCGTGCTGTTGTGGCCCCCGGTGGACCACTGCCGTCCTGACGCTGATGCCTGCCGTTGCTGACCCACGTTTGCCAGCATCGTCTGATCGCCGCATCGCTTCGACCCAAATGTCCAGCGACAGCTCGATTCGACCAACCAGCTTCTATCAATACGATCGCACGACCTCTTTCAAACTCTGACAAATGCTCGTAATGGCATTCTTATAGCCGACGATAAGATAGCGCAGTCGAATGCAACAGCTACTTTGAAGATACGCTTCAGAATCGCGCCTTATATACACCTGATGCATGCGTAGTTCGGATGTGCGGGATCTCCCGCTATTCATTCATTAGACACGAAACTTTAATCATTTGCATGTTCGGTCCGAATGTCTTTGCATAAGTAATTTCCTTACAATCGGACAACACCTTCCTGGTGCGTCAATTTTTCTTATAGAATCACTCATTTTACCATGCTGTGGACAGCCAATGTTACGATGGTAGGCGTGCAGCGATATTCTGATGTCATAATTGATCCTCCTACCACTATTCATTGCAATCGCTCCGACCTAAATTCGCTCGTAAGTCAATTCTACATGAGGGATGATCTTCACTCCTCCTACTCCTTGGACGAATTGTCTGCGTATTAGCTTTCGATTCAGATAGGACCGGGTTCGATTCTTAGATGAACCTGTTAAATTATAAGGTTAATTTGAGTATGAAGGACCGTCTGAGCAGGATATTAAATCTGCCTTCATACTACGCCTCATACACGTATTGACTGCGCGGTAGCTGTAAACCTGCATTCGGGAGATGGTGGATTCGAACATGACTGTCAGCAGCCTTGAAGGCGATCTTCAGTGCCACTGTAACCACTGTCACCTATGCTGTACTTTTTAATTTGTATATTTGCGAAGACACAAGAAAATGGCTGGATGGATCATCAACAAAGTTAATGCGGGTATAGGGAAACCGCAAGGACCGATGGAGTGACACCATAATGAGGCACACAAGGCATGTTGAGGAGTCAGCTAGTTGCGATTGCCTTTCTCATTAGACCATTTGGTGGCTTTGAAGCATAACTGGTCCTACGAAAATCACCTTTCACAGAATCCAGATACACCAGTTGTTTTCCGGAAGTCTCTTTTCAGCACCACTCATACCTCAGTAGTTTCCATACTGGCACAGCCACAAATAGGTTAAGTTACATTTTTCTCTGGCCTGTGCTAAAAGACCTATCCAAAATAGTAACAGGCGTAATACATTACTTGCACTCATCAAACAACGACACCCCACTTGGTGGTCATGATCGTTACAGCGTCGAGTCTTTATGATCTAACCCAGAGCCTCTCAAACGCCCAAAATCTCACGCGTGCAAACAGCGGCGCAGAGTTCCTGTGCACTGTGCATCGGTCCCCCTCGGCTTGGCTCGGACCAGCGCTTCGTCTCTGGGCTACTCGGCTAAGCTCGGCTCAACTCGGCTTGGATTTGGAGCGCTACGGAGCAAGTGAGGAAGAGGGAGACAGGCGGAGCGAGCGAGGCGAGACAGGCGTGGGGAAAGAGAGAGACAGCGCTAATGGTCCAAATCGAGGAGTAGGGGATCTGCACTCTAGTCAACCAAACGAAGACGTCTTTTGCACCATGCACAGTGCATGCACCAGGCGCATGCACCCCGAGAGGTCCTGGTCTAACCGGTTAGCCGGTTCACGTGCCGTTAGTAGAAAACATTTTCACCAACGGAATGTTGGCAGGTAGGGTAGGAGAAGTGGTGGTGTACAATTACTAATCACTACGTTGCGTTCCAAGGCCTGGGTTCAATTACAAACTTATCCGTAATGTTCATACGGAGTGAGGGCACATGACGTTGATCGTGATTCGTCCATCGGTTGGGGACGTTAAGCCTAGTCGCCAGGAGTGGGCTATATGTCGACAACGGATTTCAACCTCTCCCTACCTCATTATAATAATCTCCCATCTAGGCGCACATGTCGCTCATGGGCGTCAAATAGGAAGACCTGCGCCAGGTGAGCCTAACATGTCCTCGGACACTCCCAGCACTAAAAGACATAACGCTAAATGGAATTCAAATATTGATTACATTTTTAGGAAGCCTAACAGAAACAAAGTCAAAACATCTTGGGTCACTTCGGAAACTCATGAAGTGTTGTGTGTTACGGAAGCTGCTGTACGATGTCGAAATATGGACACTAAAGACTTCGTCAATGAACGTAAATAAAATGACTGAAGAACTTTTAAATGTGGATTTATCCTAGAATGTTCAAGACGCTCTGGAAGATCACGTCACCACCGGGAAATCGTGCAAAGTCTTAACTTTCGTAGGAGAACAGTAAATACAGCCTGTTACAACTGATCATACAGGACTATCCTCCGGTCGGCGGGAGCAGAGTGGTCACGCCTGGTCCGTGGTCCGACAGCTCTGCACTCCGACCGACCAACCGAGCAGAGGAGGGGTGGCCATGGCTCTACCATGACTCTATCCCTCCGTCGGCTGTCCTGAGAATGGTTTTCCACAGTTTTCCATTCTCTTGCACTAAGGCGAGTGCCAGGATAGTTCCTAGTAGAGGCCACGGCCTCCAGCTCTCTCACCTTCTCCGCACATCTTCTTCCCCCATACAAACCTTCTGGTCTGAGAGACGGAGTCACAGTCTACGAGGCCCGCCTCCCACTTCAGGGAAGGAATGAAAATATTGTGTAGTAATAGTAGTAGTATCTGCCGACAGTGGTTCGAAATCCACGATACGGCAACTCTAGTACGGAAAATACAAAAGAGAAAAATCTACTCCGTGATGATCATCAGCATTCTGTGAGGAGACAGCACCAGAAGAAGAAGAAGAAGAAGAAGAATTGTAACCTGACAAACCCCGGTCAGATATTATTATTATTATTATTATTATTATTATTATTATTATTATTATTATTGTTGTTGTTATTATTATTGTTGTTATTATTATTATTATTATTATTATTATTATTATTATTATTATTATTATTATTATTATTATTTATTCATGTGTATATTTCAATTATGTGTGTATTTAGCCGTCGCGGCTTAGTAACTCTTTTTGGAACTCTCATTATTGTATATAATCTCGATATTTATTTGGGACTAGCGTGCTTAGTTCACTCAGTTTATCTCCTGGTTGTGTACCTACGTGACGATTCTCCGAGTGGATGTTTACGTGTTGACGGAGCTGAGGTAGAGAAATTCCCGGAACTGGGCTATTTTAAGATGCTGTTGTGTTGGCTTGGGCTAGTGTGGTGCAAGCACGCGTCAGTAGTTGGAAGTTGCAGCTTGCAGTGTGCAGAGGTGATACTGGTGGTAATCGGAGAAGTGTTTGGTACGAGTTGAGGGAAGAGGTCTCATGCCATGTTGGGAGTTTTTGGAGATCTTCAGTTGATGGAACCAGGAAGAGTGATGCTGGAGTGGGACAATATTCTATGGTTAAGAATATCTACATGAGGTAACGTCTTGGGCCGTTCCAAAATACAGTATATCAACGCTATCAACAAAAGGGAGTCCATTTTCGAAAAAGTCATGACTGCGTGTGTATAATATGCGTTTCGGGATAAACTGAGTCCCTATAGAGAGAGAGTTACTTCATAATATGGAGACATTAATTATTCATATTAATATTCTGTTTATTTTGCTATATATATATATGCCCAGATTTTAAGATATATTCTGGTTTAATTGATTAAGTAAATTTGTCTGATATTAAGATATATTCTGTTTAATTTTATGGGTGGGGGAAAGTACCAGATGGACTCCTTTTCCAATATTATTTTCCAGGTATCAGTGATTCAGATCTCCTTGTTACAAGGCAACGACCCTCGAAAATGAGTCTCAACAGCCGGCAAATTTTAAGAATTATTTATTTGTATATTTATGGTTCCCAAATTCCACTAGTCATTATCAGTTTATATTTTAATAGAAAGATTTAAATGTCGGTAGCAACGTGGGGCAAGACTGATCTGAGTCACGATAGGGTATGCACACAGAAATGGTATAGTTGCTCTCAGATTTCATGATATGTACAGTTGTTGTGGAGATTTCTTGTTCGCTGTGGAGTGTATAATATGTCTTGTGGAAATTTTGCGTATGTGGGAGACGCAAGGTGATGAGTTGGACGAGAGAAAATATTAATCTGTTAAAATTAAGAAATAGGAGTGTGGAAAGGAAAGTGCATATTAATTGTAGTACAGGGGGAGCAAACTATACCGTTGACATGATTAATTCAGAGAGTGAAGCCACAATGGGCGATAATAATTTAAATGTTGTGTTAGATTCGATGGTAACCGGGGACAATGCTTCACCATCTCTATCAGAGCAGAGTAGCGATAGTAGTGACCAGCAGCTAGACCAATTAGTTCATATTTTGAGTGAATTTACAAATAAACTTGAAAGTAAACTTAGAGAGCAGAGTGATGAGTTAACACAGAAACTTGAAAGTAAACTTGAGGATAATAATCAGAAAATGGAAATTAAAGTTGCTAAAATTGAAAAACAAGTTCAGGAAATTAGTGATAGGATGGATAATCAAGTAAAGAGTTTAAGTGAGAAAGTCGATTCAGGTATTATTGAGATGAGGAAGGAATTAAACTCTCAATGTGTAGAAATTAATGGTAAATTGTCTGAGCATGATAGGCAAATTGAAGAAATTAGGGGTATATCTGAATCAAATAAAAGTGAATTTAACCGAGTAATTTGTAACGTTAAAATAATCTTGAAGCTAAACTTGTTGAAAATAATTCTAAATGTCAGGATAAAATTTTAGATAACTTTAACAGTATTCACAATGTGATAAGTAAACAAGGTGTAATTGAACATCAGGTCAGAGAGAACGCTAGTCATATTGATGTATGGAAGACAGATGTATTACAGAGGGTTGACGAAAAGATTCAATCAGTCAGGTCCTCAGGTCATGTTCAGAGTTCTAGCATACAAAGGCATATTATTAAGGAAATTGAGCTGCCTAAGTTTAATGGTAAGCTGTTCAACCCTCTGGAATTTCTCAAGGTAGTGGAGAAACGTTTTAATAGGAGCTTGGAAGAAGGTGTGTTAGAGTGGGACTTGGTAGATGATATGTTAGCAAGTGCGTTTACGGGTGAAGGTAGGAGTTGGTATGATATTGTTGGTATGATACTGTTAGGAGGATGGCTAGACAGTTTAATGAAGATATTCAGTTGGCCATGTGCATCCAGCAGTTTAAGACCATTAAGGGAATGGAAGGGCTGTTGCAACGTTTCGATTCTTTGGGTAGGCAGCTAGGAAATAGGAGTGTGGGGGAAAATAATGACAAGAGAGGAGTAGCATTTGAAAGTAATCGTAGGAATGGGAATGACTATAGCAGAAGGGATCAGGGTAATGGGAAAGGGCAGGAAGAAACCAGGATTAATTTCAGGAATCAAGATAGTAGGAATTTTAATTCTAGTAATCAGTCTAGGGATTTGAATGATAGGGGGAGAAGGAATGAGAGAGGTAATAATAGTGGTAATCAGCAGAATCAGAATTTAAACTCCAACGGGATGTCCTAAATAGGTCCGTTAGGAGATCCCCACTTGATGTGCAAATCCATGTTATGAAGGAGGCTTTTGAGATTGATGTTGGTAAGGATTTGTTGTGTGACCAGGATAGTGCTAAGTAAGGTGGTTCGTCTGAATTATTGATCAACCCAGCTATGGAGGCTACCATATGGGGTGTTAAGGAGAAATTGCTTGTAGACTCGGGGAGTCATAAGTCTTGTGTAAATTTTAAAGTTTGTGAGGAAGCTCGTCGCAGAGGTGAGATTATTGAGGAGATTCCTTTGAGGAACACATTTATTATCACAGCAGCTGGTGCTAAAAGTAATCATATTCGTAGTCAGGTTATTATTCCTATTGAGGTTGGTGGTCAGACCATGTTGCAATGTTGTCTTGTTGTGCCTAATCTGGTATATTCCGTTATACTGGGGAATGACTGGCTATCTGAAACCAAGTGTGTGATTGACTATGATACTGCTGTTTTGAAATTTCTTGTTGGTGAAGAACGTAAACCGATTAAGCTTAATTATCAGGTGGATAGGAGTAGTTTTGTGCTTCATTGTAGTCATATTCAGGTTATTGAGGAAATTGTTGAGGATGAAGTCGATGTTAAAGTTAATAGTGCAAGTATCAGAATTAATGACAGTATGGTATGTGAAAGTCAGGAGTTGGTCAGTGAGGTGGAGAAAGCGGTGCGACAGACATGCCTGGAGGAGCAGCAGAAGAGGGAACTTTTGAATGTTTTGATGGAGAACAAGGAGGTGTTCTCTGGTAAATTAGGGTGTGCTACTGTGTACGAACACTTTTGATATTTTAGATAGCTCAAGTTTTAATAGTCCTAGATATCCGATTCCTCATGCTCATGCGGTACAGGAAGTGATACATAATATGCTTACAGGTAAGATTATTGAGCCTTCCTGTAGCAAGTACGTTAATCCTTTGGTTGTTATTGGCAAGAAGGATGGGTCTGTGAGACTGTGTTTAGATGCTAGGCTTATGAACCGTCGGATAGCTGAGGATCAGCAAAGGCCTGAGAATATTGAGAGTTTAATTCAGAGATTTGAAGGTTGTCATTGGTTTACTGCGGTTGACTTGCGTAGTAGTTTCTGGCAGGTACCATTACGGGTGTAGGACCGGCCTTTTACTGCTTTTCTCTATAAGAACAGGTTGTTTCAATTCACCAGAATTCCTTTCGGAACCAAGACGTCGTCATCAGGGCTTATTAGAGCCCTATCTATTGCACTAGGGTCGGACACAGAGGAATTCACTACGTGTTACATTGACGACTTGGTCCTTGCATCTCGTACATTTTCAGAACACATGACACACTTACGGAGTGTTTTTACAAAATTAAGGGAAGCGGGCTTCACTTTGAAGCTATCTAAATCTAATTTCGCAACGCATCAAATTAGTTTTCTGGGGCACACCATCAATCGGAACGGGGTCACACCACAGGGGGAAAAACTGGACAGCATCTTCAATGCTAGCACCCCACGCAATGCGAAGCAGTTAAGGTCCTTTTTAGGTCTCTGCAATTATTTCAGGCGCTTTGTAATCAGATACTCTTGTTTAATTGAACCTTTCCGCGAGTTATTAGTAAAGAATGCGAAATGGCGATGGAACCATGACCTCAATGTGGCATTTGAGCGCCTGAAAAGTGGATTCCGCCAAGCTGTCACGCTGAAATTTCCATGTACTGAGAAGCCTTATATTGTAATGACGGACGCGTCTAATTCAGGTATAGCTGGTGCTCTCTGTCAGCGTGATGAACAAGGTAATCTAGGCATTGTTTCCCTGGCAAGTCGAGAACTTAGCACAGCGGAACGGCGGTATACTACGAGCGAACAGGAACTTTTAGCGATTGTTTATTCTTTAGAGAAATTCCGCATTTACATTTTAGGCCATTCTTTTGAGATCCATACAGATCATAATGCTCTTGTCTTTATGAAAACGTGTAAGTTAACCTCCAACAGGATGTCACGCTGGATTCTGGCGATACAGGAGTATGACCCTAAAGTTGTTCATGTTAAGAGTACTGATAATGTGTTAACTGACTATTTGAGTCGGAATATTTCTGTGACAGCTGATGAGGTCAGCACTGATTTTAGTGAGAATATCTTGGTATGTGCTGATAAGTATGACAAATGTAGAGAGGAGAGAAGGAAACTCTCGAAGATGAAATTGTAACAGGGACAGGATGAGGAGTTGTGTGATATTTTATCTGAGTTAGAGGCTGCTGAGCCTGACACTATTGTGGAAAAAGGGAATATGGGTATAAACTTCTGAGTGGTTTAGTAGCTCGCATATGTCATAAGGATGTATGGAGGGTTGTAGTGCCTCAAACCTTGCGGAAAGACATGATTTGGTATTTCCATAAGGAATTAGGTCACTTTGGTGCGGAGAAGGTATTATGTGCAATTCAGTAACACTTTGTGTGGCGCAATATGGGTAGACAAGTCCGTCAGACCTTGGCTACTTACGATGTGTGTCAGAAGTGTAAACACCCAAATAGGTATATGCACGGGCCGAGGCAGGCTGTGATAACCGAGGATATAGGTGAGTTACTGTGTGTGGACATCTATGGACCGTTGGTTAAGTCTAGATATGGCTACCGATATATATTTGTAATACTTGACTCGTTCTCTAAATTTGTTAAATTATACCCACTTCGGAAGGCTTCTGCTAGAGGATGTGCCAATGCAGTGAGTAAGTATTGCGAGGAATTCGGTAACTCTAGGAGGATCCTATCCGATCACGGCTCATAGTTCACTTCGAACATCTGGAAGAAGACTCTACAGGACAGAGGTATTCAGGTAACATATTCGTCTATAAGGTTTCCTTGTGGAAACATGTCTGAGAGAGTCATGAGCGAACTTGGACGGATGTTTAGGACCTATGTAAGTCATAATCATAACTCTTGGTGTGAACATTTAAGTAGGATGGAAAATTGGCTCAATGTCACAAGACATGAGAGTACTGGTCTTACACCCATTGAGGTGCACTTTGGGAGAAAGCCTGATTTTGAGTTGGCCAAGTTATTGAGGTTGGAGAACGTGGAGGAGGTTCCTCAGGACGTATTTGTACAGCTTGCTAGGGAGAAGCTGGTAAAGTCTGGTCAGAAACGTGCTAGGATAGTTCAGAATAGGTGCTCTGATAGTTTAGAGGTAGGAGATGAAGTATTGTTGCGAGTGCCTCACCCATCTAACGCTGAGGATAAGACCATGTCTAAGTTTTTTCAATTGTTTAAGGGTCCTTTTATTGTTGCGAGAAGGATAGGGAGGTGTGCATATTCCTTAATTCATGCTAATAGTAAATGTATTGGAACTTATAATGTGTTCAATTTGAGGAGATACCATCGGGATCCGTAATGTTGTATATTGTATATTTAATGGGTATATTGAGGAGCTGTCCTTGAGCCATCAGCCACCTGATTTGTGTTGTTTTGCCAACATTTGCATCTGTTGGAAAACAAAGGGGGAGTATTGTAACCTGACAAACCCCGGTCAGATATCATTATTATTATTATTATTATTATTATTATTATTATTTATTCATGTGTATATTTCAATTATGTGTGTATTTAGCCGTCGCGGCTTAGTAACTCTTTTTGGAACTCTCATTATTGTATATAATCTCGATATTTATTTGGGACTAGCGTGCTTAGTTCACTCAGTTTATCTCCTGGTTGTGTACCTACGTGACGATTCTCCGAGTGGATGTTTACGTGTTGACGGAGCTGAGGTAGAGAAATTCCCGGAACTGGGCTATTTTAAGATGCTGTTGTGTTGGCTTGGGCTAGTGTGGTGCATGCACGCGTCAGTAGTTGGAAGTTGCAGCTTGCAGTGTGCAGAGGTGATACTGGTGGTAATCAGAGAAGTGTTTGGTACGAGTTGAGGGAAGAGGTCTCATGCCATGTTGGGAGTTTTTGGAGATCTTCAGTTGATGGAACCAGGAAGAGTGATGCTGGAGTGGGACAATATTCTATGGTTAAGAATATCTACATGAGGTAACGTGTTGGGCCGTTCCAAAATACAGTATATCAACGCTATCAACAAAAGGGAGTCCATTTTCGAAAAAGTCATGACTGCGTGTGTATAATATGCGTTTCGGGATAAACTGAGTCCCTATAGAGAGAGAGTTACTTCATAATATGGAGACATTAATTATTCATATTAATATTCTGTTTATTTTGCTATATATATATATGCCCAGATTTTAAGATATATTCTGGTTTAATTGATTAAGTAAATTTGTGTGATATTAAGATATATTCTGTTTTCTTTTATGGGTGGGGGAAAGTACCAGATGGACTTCTTTTCCAATATTATTTTCCAGGTATCAGTGATTCAGATCTCCTTGTTACAAGGCAACGACCCTGGAAAATGAGTCTCAACAGCCGGCAAATTTTAAGAATTATTTATTTGTATATTTATGGTTCCCAAATTCCATTAGTCATTATCAGTTTATATTTATTTAATAGAAAGACTTCAGAATAAATAATTACTTGTAAATATTGTATAAAATGTCTATATTATTATTCTTGCAGCAAAATGAGATTTGATCCCATTGGTGAAAAAAAAAGCACCATCAGGAGTTCGCCAGCCAGGTAGGAGAGCTTATGTTATACAATTTTTAATCACAAAATTACGTACAAAAGCCTTGGTTCAATTCCAAACCTCTCGGCAGTGTTTTTACTGAGTTAGCACATGTGACATTGTTTATGGTGACTAGGGACGTTATACCTTGAGCAGACCCCTTCGAAAGGAGTAGGCTATGTCCGACACCTCGTTTACTCTGCCTCATTACGTGCAGGTCGCCTACAGACATCAACGAGAAAGATCTCTACCAGGCTCCTCCGGAGGCCATATCTAATCGTCACCTTCATTACGATAAATGCTACAATTCACTGATTAGTATTTTTTGCTGAAATAATTTGAAGACATCAATAAAATAATGTACAATCTTTAAGATTTTCCTCCAGAAAATGTGTGTTTTCTTAGTGGTTACACTTCATACATTTTTTCTAATTTTTGCAGTACTAATTGATTTTTAAAGAATAGATAAGTAATCGATTTTAGAGCATGTTGTATACATAAATAAAATACACTAGCATGAACAATTTCATAGAGATGTCTTCGACAAGCTTTTAAGCATGATGTTTAAAAACAAAAATTACGGAAAATAGGCAAGATATATATGACAGAGAGGGACATAGAAAATGATAGAAACAAGCATTTACACACATAGCTTTTAATTTAAAATACTGTTTGTTCTTTACAATTTACTTTACGTCACATCAACACAGATGGTTTTTATTTCAACAACGGGATACGAAGCGATCGTGGCCTTACTGTCCAGCCCCAACATTTGCCTGAAGAGAAAATGGTAAACCACGGAAACCATCTTCAGGGCTATCGACAGTGGGGTTCGAACCCACTATCTCTCATATGCAAGCTGATAGCTACGCGACTCAAACTGCGTAATCACTCGCTCTGTTAGATATATTTTTAAGTAGTGGAGATAATGTATTTTCACAGATCAAGTTTGAAAGTTTATTCCTTAAAAGAGAAAGGAAAAGTGACAGGTGTTTGACCTATAAATATGTATATTCCCTTGGTCCAGTTTGGTTAGACTCTCACCCAAGGCAAGTTAAAACAATTATTACCTAAGCTGGTTCAAAAATGAACGATACTGTAAGAAACCGCTGTCAGTATAATACATTCAGGTATTCTTTAAAAATCACTGCGTTATAGCCTACTTCAAAACGTAGTGTTTTTCTCGAAACAGGAGCTAATTGATTAGCAAAACAAAGCAAAGTCACCTCCGTATAGGCCATGAAGGCCCTTGGAGGAGTGGAAGGTAAAGGCTTCCACCATTGTTAACCTCGGCACGTGATGGGGTAGAGTGGTTAGCTCTAGGCCCGGCCGCCTTTGCCCCAGGAACTAACCTGGTACTCATCTTCGGTGTAGGCTGAGTGAACCTCAGGGCCATATGCACCAGCAAATTGAATAGACTTGTCTAAAACTGTAAAACAATGCATTGTAAATATTTCTTGCTTATCGAGATTCGTACTAATTCCAGCTTGCTTCAGTTATCTAAAATGGTGAAATTGTCTGGGATGAACTGCTTCATACTCACCTCTGCGACGACGCCGACACAACCTGCGATGACGGCTGCTTTAGCCTGAGCACCACTCATACCTCCCAGACCGGAAGTGACGAACACTTTCCCCGCCAAGTCGCCGGAACCCAGATACTTGCGGCCAGCATTCAGCACAGTGATCTGCAACAAGTAGGAGAGGAAAATACTTTACTGCGATTTTACCCCAACGTAAGGAGAAGGTCTGGTCGACTTATTTCGCCCTCAGCGTCTTGTACTCTGATGGTAAAGGTGGTAAATTGTGTGGTGGATTCCTTTGGTCGTAGGATCAAGGAATTTCAGTACTTATTCTGTTAAAATATGTTTCTAAGACAAGCTTCTTTAAGGAGGGTGCTTCTGCAATATTTATTACTACATCCAAGTAGTGTTATTTGCAGTGTCAATAGCCATGAATTCACGGACTATTGCTCAATTAGCCATACATTACTGCGGGATTACTGTAATGTAATTACTGCAAAGGTGAAGAGGGTGAAGAATAAGAATGCTGTAGGGGAAGGATTTTCTTAGGAAACTTGTAAATTTTGATATCATTTAAAAATTGTGACGGTCTTAGTTTTGAAAATTGCCGAAATTGAATTTTCGTTGTCAGTGAGTTAAGGTCCTCTGTGTTTATATCTTATGTTGGATTCCTTGATTCTTGGAACCTTTTTCAATAACGTCATCTAGAGTGGCTACGGCCGATCCAATACTAAGTCAGCCTTCGAATCTGATAATTCGTGCTCTTTCTTTCGTTTCTTTATTCCTATCAGAACATTGCAAAATGAAATCATTTAAAATACTTGGGTAATTTACGAATGGGAAAACGTTTGTCCTTGATCACAGATTCAGTCTTTTTAAAGGTGGCTAACGTCTAGACAATCTGTCTCTCTCACATAGTCTGTCCCTGTTATTCATGCATTGCTGCTAACGTCTCCCTGTTTCCAAATTTACAAGCAGATACGATACGAAGTTCCTTTAAAAACGATCACCACCATTGCCAACTACCATCGCATCACCATTATTAAGAA
The DNA here is from genome assembly GCF_040414725.1 of Anabrus simplex. Lineage (NCBI taxonomy): Eukaryota > Metazoa > Arthropoda > Insecta > Orthoptera > Tettigoniidae > Anabrus > Anabrus simplex. Next base: position 283,161,022 of record NC_090268.1, read on the forward strand.
AGGCATAAGAGTTCTCGAGAAGGAAACCACTATTCGTATTATTTCGCAAAAATTTTATTTGATGCAGTCTAGGTTACCTGCATGTCAATTTAGACGTTCCGTTTATCTACCAGAAGATCTGTTGGGCACTCTATGCCTGCGATGTGTGTGTTCCTACCCTTGCTGCTTTGTGCTGCGTGCAACTACCCCTAAGCTTACGTATTACTAGCGTTCTTCGTAATTAATTTTGTCGATAGTCGAGTAAATACCAAATGTGTCACTAGTGTTCTTTAAATGCCGACATCGTACGACTCGGAGTGTCAAATGGACTTTCTTCCAAGATTCAAAAATCCGACTACCAGTGCAGAGTTTGAACCTGAGACCTTAGGATCCGAAGAGCCACCTGCTAACAATGAAACACAATGGGAGCTTTTCGCCGTATGTGGTTATAACGTACAGATCTCCGAGAGCAGTATATCTAACAGATACTCTTGCCGAGCTGAGAAATCCTTGTTCTCTTATCTTCATTCTCTTGGAACAAAATTTCAATCTCGTTATGTTCAATTAATGTCACTGTTATTTCACGCTTTTCGAAAAGAACAGTAAATTTTACTCTCGGTTGTTCTTAACGCTGCAATTCGCAAAAAATAAAATGTCTGTTACCTTAATTAGCACTGCAAGGTACGTTAAAATATTTCAAAGTAACTTCAAAATATAATTGTCGCATTGACATTGAATGCAAAATGGTGAAGCCTCTAATTATAACATACCCACGAGGTTCGAATGGAATACCAAATTGCTGAATACACGTAGTGACTAAGTTCTCCTTTCACTTCATAGAACAGGCAACCCGTTATACAGCTCGGCATTCAACAGCTTTTATACATAAGTTAGTTCAACAGGCGTTAAATCTTCAAACTAATTGAGTGCGCTGTCAGATTATACAAAAAAAAAAAAACAGTCGTTTGGTAGAAATAAAAAATAAAATAATCGCATCAATTATTCTTAGTAAGTGATATGAAATGGAAATTAATGACAAAAGCCACGTGACATATTGAGTAAAGAACATAGAAATGACTAGTACCTGGAAGAGAAAGACATTTATAATTAAAACTCTCTGATATAACGTTTAATGTATTACGCGTTGACTGACGGAAGAGTCCATATCAACTCTTACTGCTAATGTCACTGAATGATATGTCTTCTGAACATACCTCACTCAACAGCAAAATTATTGGTACACAAGACTGGAGACCACCCACAACTCCGAACAAAATGCCTTCGTCTTTTTGTTGCTGTTACTACTATAAAGATGGTTCCGAAAATGATTCGTATTGAGAGATCTCTGTTCGCCATACTCTGGCAATTATCGGTAGGTGTGTGTTTGTGGAGACCGTCTAATATTATTTTGATGTCTCAGGAAGTAAGTTACAGTTGAGATAGATAAATAAGAAGTTGATCTTACACTTCTATTTCCAAATGTATTGGGATCGGCACTTGATGTTGATTTGGCTTAGTTTTACGGTCGAATTCCAGTCTCATGTGTGGGTATATATTCACCATTGCGCCTTTCTGTGGTGGTTTGTAATGTGGTGTGTTGTATGGAGACGAAGAGAGGTAAATAGGAACACAAACATCTAGTCACCGAATCAGAGAAATTAACCGTATGAAGTTATAATTTACGCCGCGGCCGGAAATCGAACTCGAGGCACTCTGAACCGTAGGACAGAACGCTGAATATTAAGCCAAGGACCCAGGCAAAATAAGATACTATTATAGAGTTTTACTTTCATTTATTGAGACAGAGGAAAGAGGGGGTCACTCTCAATGCCGAGATACGAACAGTAGATATTCGATGTTAGTTTCTCAATCTTATCGTGCAGCGTGGTTGTAAGTGATTATAGTTATAAAGGGAGATACAGTTTGAGGACACTTTACAGAGGAGAACGCAGGTAAGTTACAGGTGAAAGAATGTCAGCTGGGTTTTCATGACTTCATGTCCCTGTGCAAGTCTGACTTAGTGAAATGAAAGACATGCTAAAGAGTCAATTCAACACAATTTGATTTACAAATGGGCGATGATAACTACAGTGAGACTGGGTTCTTACTACGCCAATAAATAAATAAATAAATAAATAAATAAATAAATAAATAAAATAAATAAATAAATAAATTTAAAAAAATAAAAAATTTAAAAAAATCTATATACATAAAAATGAATGTTTGTTTGTATGAAAGTCTCGAATGGACTCAAGACTACTGGCGCGATCTTGCTGAAAATTTCACAATTTGTTCTTATTACTCCTGGGAAGGTTTAGGAAGTAATTTGAACGAAAGCTGATGCGTAGTTTGGCATAGGAGGTGAGAAGGGTGAAAAAAACAAGAAAATAAGGAAAGGTAAGTAAGCCACATGACAAGTCTGATAAGCGGGTTGCCTGGCCAACAGTGAAAAATGAAAACATACATCATGTTTCCAGTCATTCGACCGTGTCAGGAATGGAATGAATGAAGCCCGCATCTAGTGGCGAGGATAGGAATTGTGCCGGCTGCCGAGGCCTGTCGCACTCCTCTGGGGCAATGATTAATGAAAGAGAGATGACATGAAATGATATTGGAGAGTGTTGCTGGAATGAAAGATGACAGGGAAACCGGAGTACCCGGAGAAAAACCTGTCCTGCTTCCGCTTTGTCCAGCACAAATCTCATATGGAGTGACCGGGATGTGAACCACGGTATCAAGTGCTGATAGGCTGGTGCGATGCCGCCTGAGCCACGGAGGCTATACACAACAATTGGTTAGTATAAATAAACAAAGATCTACAAAAAGTTGGTATTACCGAAGGAACCATTCAATTTTAAAGAATAATAAGCAAATAATAAATCTGCAGAGAAAACTAGTAGGAAAAATACATAGAAGAACGCAAAAATGAAACTCAGCCTACGAATGAAGAGATACTGCGAAGAAGAAACAGTGTGCTAAATAAGTTCAAACGCGCTTTATTAGTTCGGCGTAACGAATAAATTAATAAATTACTTGTTTCATATTCTGCCGAACGCTTCAGGTTTAGGCAACTTCTAGATATCCAAAGTTTATCCTGATACACAATATCTGCCAAAATAACGGTGCACGCTGGAATATCATGAAAGGAAGTGTGCTGGTCTGATAGGCTATGACGGGCTTTCTGATCTCAAATTGGTGGATTTGATCCCAACTCAATCCTCATTGCTCATATACGCCAAATTTATCGGCACGTAAGATAACTTCTGCGAGACAAAATTCCAACTCGTTGACGTCCTGAAAATCGTAGAAATGGGTAGTGGGACGTGTGACCAAAAACATTACTAGTTAATGGAAATGGGAAGAGCTGTGACCGAATCGTACGTTTGGAGTTGCGAGGCAACTCTGTACCCAGACAGTCAATTAGCGCGATGCCAATGCCATCACTACGTCATCCACGATATTCCAAGTCATCGAAGGTCGATTTTCCCATCCTGACTAGATATTATTTATTTATTTATTTATTTATTTATTTAATTTATTTATTTATTTATTTATTTAATTTATTTATTTATTTATTTATTTATTTATTTATTTATTTATTTATGTACCCTCCAGGGTTGGTTTTCCCCTCGAATTCAGTGAGGAATCCCACCTCTACCGCCTCAAGGGCAGTGTCCTGGAGCGTCAGACTCTGGGTCGGGGGAATATAACTGAGGAGGAAGACAAGTACCTCACCCAAGCGGCCTCGCCTGCTATGCTGAACAGGGGCCTGGTGTGAGGAATGGGAAGATTGGGAAGGATAGGCAAAGAAGAGGGAAGGAAGCGGCCGTGCCCTTAAGTTAGGTACCATCCCCGCATTTGCCTACAGGAGAAGTGGGAAACCACAGAAAACCACTTCAAGGATGGCTGAGGTGGAAATTGAACCCCCTCAACTCAGTTACCTTCCCGAGGCTGAGTGGACCCCGTTCCACTTTTCCAATTTCGTAGCAGAGCCGGAAATCGAACCCGTACCTCCGGAGGGTGGCAGCTAATCGTGCTAACCACCACACCACAGAGGTGGATATTATTATTATTATTATTATTATTATTATTATTATTATTATTATTACTAGTAATTTACCGTGACCGTTGATATCGTAATCTTGGCTAAGTGAACTCTAGTTTTATGAGCAATTTGAACCACAGAGAAGCGAAATTATCTTTGAATATTTTCACTTCCATAAACCAGAAACTTGATGTGATGCCAACGACTAGGCCTATATGCCTGGTCTATCATGCTATTTGTTTTGCGTCGCGCCGAAACAGATACTGTATGTCTTATAGGATAGAATTGGGAATGAAGCGACTGTGGTTCTTAATTAAGTACAGCTGGTGTAGAAATGGGAAATCACGGAAAAACATCTTCAGGGCTGCCAACAGGAGGGTTCGAATGTACCATCTCCCGAATGCAGCTCACAACTACGTGATCCAAACCACGTGGCCAACTTGGACCATCATCCCTCCTACGTCCGGCTAGATGGCTACATGTTTAGCGTGATAGTCTTTGGCCACAGGGGTCCCGGGTTCGATTCGCGGCTGGGTCGGGAATTTTAACCATCATTGGTTAAAACCGCTGGCACGGGATTGCGTGCAATGCCATCTTCATCATCATCATCATTTCATCCTTATCACGACGCGCAGGTCGCCTACGGGAGTCAAATGAAAAGACCTGCACCTGGCGAGCCGAATATGTCCTCGGACACTCCCGGCACTAATATAATGTTATTTGTTTTACGTCCCACTAACTACTTTTTAAGGTCTTCGGAGACGCCGAGGTGCCGGAATTTAGTCCCGCAGGAGTTCTTTTACGTGCCAGTAAATCTACCGACACGAGGCTGTCGTATTTGAGCACCTTCAAATACCACCGGACTGAGCCAGGATCGAACCTGCCAAGTTGGGGTTAGAAGGCCAGCGCCTTAACCGTCCGAGCCACTCAGCCCGACACTCCCGGCACTGAAAGCCATACACCATTTTATTATCCCTCCTATTATTATTATTATTATTAATAATAATGTTATTTGTTTTACGTCCCACTAACTACTCTTTTACGGTTTTCGGAGACGCCGAGGTGCCGGAATTTTGTCCCGCAGGAGTTCTTTTACGTGCCAGTAAATCTACCGACACGAGGCTGACGTATTTGAGCACCTTCAAATACCACCGGACTGATCCAGGATCGAACCTGCCAAGTTGGGGTCAGAAGGCCAGCGCCTCAACCGTCTGAGCCACTCAGCCCGGCATTATTATTATTATTATTATTATTATTATTATTATTATTATTATTATTATTAAAATGGAATATCCGTGAAAACAGAGTAATTTAAGGCCAGTACAGCACATACTGGAAAGCTTGTAAAATACTGTACCTTAGCAGGACTTTGATGCTGCTGCATGTAGTACAGACTCTGACCGTCACAGCGCTTCAATCCAGGCTGTACACGACGGGAACTGGAGCCAACTCTTCCGGTGGCGGCGGCTCTGTCGGCTTATACAGAATACTCTAGGCTTCTCGAAATGAAACTGGTCGGGACGTAAATCCATGCGTTATACAAAGTTTTCTAATGATCAGAATGCAAGGTGTATTAACGGCTAGTTTCAAAACAGTTCGTACTATCTATTTAAGAAGCATTTTATGTAATCTATCTAAAAAGAAAATTCGTGATAAAATCCGGATGTTGAACAAAATTTTAAACAATAAGCACTGAGATTGATAGCTTTGGGTAGGCTTGCTGGGATCATTTTCTTTCTCGTGGATGTAATGTTGTAGCAACAGTTACAGGTGATAGAACACAATGAAGGTGCTTGTGCGGGTTTGTTTTTCTTTACGTCGCACCGACACAGATAGGTCTCATGGCGACGATGGAATATGGAAGGCCTAGGAGTGGGAAGGAAGCGGCCGTGGCCTTAATTAAGGTTCAGCCCCAGCATTTGCTTAGAGTGAAAATGGGAAATCACGGATAACCTTCTTGAGGGCTGCCGATAGTGTGATTCTAACCCACTATCTCCCGGATGCAATTTCACAGCTGCGCGACTCTAACCGCAAGGCCAACTCGCCCGGTAAAACTTTTATTTTTTTGCTAGTTGCTTTACGTCGCACCGACACAGATAGGTCCTATGGCAACGATGGGACAGGAAAGGTCTAGGAGTGGCAAGGAAGCGGCCATGGCCTTAATTAAGGTACAGCCCCAGCATTTGCCTGGCGTGAAAATGGGAAACCACGGAAATTCATCTTCAGGACTGCCGAAAGTGGGATTCGAACCCACTATCTCCCGAATACTGGATACTGGCCGCACTTAAGCGACTGCAGCTATCGAGCTCGGTCCCGGGAGAGACTTGTCATTATAAAGACACTGATACAAGTGATTTGGTTGATATTCAAATTGCAGTACACTACAAAATCTTCCATAATAAAACACAGAACAAGAACAGTACGATCAAGGTCGACAGTTTTACTACGAATAGTATGTTCAATTTACAATCTAAAATCCAACTTGCGAGGCTTCTTAGAAAATAGTTTCAAGATATCTGTTTGTTCTACAATTATGTCTCGGAATGTTTATTTAGTTTATTTTTTTATTGCCAGTTTCTGCGTATTTTATTTTTCGGAAAATTTCCCTGGGGTTTCTATCCCCACGTAACACCCCCCCCCCTCTTTGCCTACGCCCCTGCTGAGATGAGAAAAGACCTGGGATTGCGAATTAACGGTCCTTTCGTAGGTTCATCTCCGGCATTTATTATGTAAATGGCGAAATTCGAACCCACCATCTCCCGAATTCACGCTCACTACTACACAACCCGTACCGCGTAGCCGACTTCCTGTGTGATATTATGACCAGGGATCACCTGTCTACTTTCAAAGATTAACACAGAATGTTGAGCTCCCTCTATCTCTTTTATGTCTTTCATGTTAACCTGGAGATGCAAAGAAAATTCCAGTTAATCAATGCACACGCCAACTACAGTAATATCGGATAGATGATTATGATGATTGTTGTTTAATCGGCCACAGTATCCTGATCATCGGTCCAATAACGGACAGAAATACCAATAGAAAGTACACGGCATTTTAATGTAATGAGTGAGTTGTGTGATGCACCCTGATGAGTCACATGCAAGGTTCCAACGTGGAGTTACTCAACATTCTGATTAAAAAACAACGTAGTGCGGAAACTGATACCCGTTGACGTTGGATATTTCTATGTTTCAGGCTCGGTTAAAAATACAATTTCAACTGCTTTGATCTTCCTGCCGACACATGGTAAATCTAAATCATAGAAACCATTTGGCAACTAGATGAATCACATTTTAGCGATGTTAAACAAACAGGCCGTTGACCTTTGAAATTATGATATTCTCATAAGATTACAGCCATGTTTATTTTATTGTTTATAACAATTTTTTCTACGACAGATTAGAAATATGATTGTCTTCAGCCGCAAATCACGAAGTTGTCGCAAGCATTATGTCAGAAGCCACTTCTAAACATATTGAAAGTTACTTTGATTACCTCGACCCCGACTCAGTCCAGTGGTATTTGAAGGTGTTCTAATACGTCAGCGTCGTGTCGGTAGATTTACTGGTGCTTAAAAGAACTCCTGCGGGACTAAATTCTAGCCCTTCGGAGTCTCCGAAAACCGAAACAGTAGTTGGAGAGACCAAAACTAATAGGTGTCCGGCTCCATGGATAAATGGTTAGCGTGCAGGCCTTTGGTCAAACTAATAGGTCTAAGAATGTAGGGTTCAATCTTAATCCTGCTTTTATACAGGGTCGGATGAATTTTTGTAGCGATGTTTTACGACCGAATGTCCTTCCTGAGTTCAACCTCATAAGAGGAGTTGAGATCAAATGAATGTCGTGTTATATGACAGCAGGAAGTGAGAGGGTGAAACCTGGTACCAACACATAGCCTACTCCTATCGAATTGTACCAAGACGTCTGCTCAAGGCTTTACGAATCACCATCAACAGCAGTATATGCCCTCAATCCATACGAGTACTGCGGACAGGTTTGGAATTTAATCCAAGCTTTTGGCACCCATTCTAGTGATTAGAAATTGTATACCATCACTTCCCGTACCCTGTCGGCCAATGTTCTGATGATGAAATTATTTTTGACCAACGGGACTCGAACCAGGCAACCATGGTGTCAAACCATTTATACACTTCACGCTTTAAGGACCATGGACACCAAGCGGGCTACGAAGTCTAACCTAACCCAACCCCATGGCACTGCAGCCCTGAAGGGCCTTGGCCTACCAAGCGACGACTGCTCAGCCCGAAGGCCTGCAGATTACGAGGTGACGTGTGGTCAGCACGACATCTCGAATCTTCTTGGACGTTACTCTTGGCTTTCTAGACCGGGGCCGCTATCCCACCGTCAGATAGAGCCCCAATTCTAAACACGTAGGCTGAGTGGACCTCGAACCAACCCTCAGATCCACGTAAAAATCCCTGACCTGGCCGGGAATTGAACCCGGGACTTCCGAGTAAGAGGCAGATATGCTACCCCTAAACCACGGGCCGGCTACTAGGTCTAACAATAACACTGATACTTTGAACAACATCCAGTCACAATCAAAATATACAAATAAGGACTGCAACTACCATAGGAAAAGCGTCTTCTTTGAATGAATTTAGTTTAATTGGACACACAGATATTTGATATTTCACTTCTTGAAGAATGGGAACATTGAATAAATAAATGAAAACGTCTGTGAAAGAGGCAGGAAAGGAATGGCTACTCTGGCATCACATGCATGTGTCATCGAAGTCCAGCAGTGTTGGTCAAGGAGACTGGAAGCAGGAGAACGTAACACAAGTATATAACTGGAAATATTGCCAGATACGCCGGTCCCACGGTCTAGGTGCAGCGTACTTTCCTCTCACCCGGAGGCCTCGGGTTCCTTTCCCGGCCAGGTCAAGTATCTTTACCAGGATCTGAAGATTGGTTCTAGGTTCTCTCAGCCTATGTGATTATAATTGAGGAGCGGATTTGCCGCACTGACCATGCGTCACCTTGTAAACTGCAGGCTTTCGGGATGAGCAGCGGTCGCTTGGTAGGCCAAGGCTCCAGCGCCGTGGGGTTTGGTTTTTGTAGTCAGGCACAGTAATATCCTCAAAATAACACCCACGTCTATCAAATCTGATGGTAATTATAATAATGTTCGTACTACGCGCTACTAACTACAGTACTTTAAAGGGTTTTGAAGACATCAAAGTGCCGGACTTTTGTCCTTGAGTTCTTTCACGTGCTATTAAATCTATCAAGACGATCCAGACATATTTCAGCACAGGACTGAAACGGGATTGAGCCTGCGATTTTGGTCTCAGAAAGTCAGTGCTCTACCATCTGGACCACTCGTCTCGGTATAATTTATGATATTAAAGAAAAGTTCATATTTAAATACTAGAACAAGAAACGTTTCGACTCAGAATGACATGGTTCTCTAATTTTCGTTTCCTTTCCTCATTCCATGAAATTAGTACCCGTTCTGGTTCCTTACTTGAAATTCCACTAAGTCGAACGAATTCCTACAATCATTCCTTTTTAGTTACCGCATCGAGACTCTGGAATACACTCCCAATGGACATTCGGCACCTTACTTCCTCTCATAAATTCAAATCTGCCTGCAGAAAGTTTTTCCTGGTAACATAAAACTGAGTTGTGTGAGTCATTGTGTGTATGTTTGTGAATGGGTTTTCTTCATTTATTATTATTATTATTATTATTATTATTAATAATATTGTTATTATTATTAGTAATTATCACATTAATTGCTGTACTGATATGTAGGCCTAACTTATCGGTAGTCTTAGAATTATCTGTCTGTAGTATTATTTCTTTTTAGAATTTCTATGTCTTAATTTTATGTTTACATTTTTAAATTCTGTTTATAGTGGTTAAGTATAAGAGAGGGCCGTGAGCCCTAACTTCGCCACAAATGTAAGTCAGGAATAAATAAATAAAATAAAATAAAATAAATAATTAAGGCCACGGCCGCTTCCTTCCCATTCCTAGGCCTTTCCTATCCCATCGTCGCCATAAGACCTATCTGTGTCGGTGCGACGTAAAGCAAATAGCAGAGATACTCTTGTATGGAAGAATCTACATTAAATATTTTATACTTCGTCCTGTATTATAACCCTTCCTTTCCCTCCCTTTCTTATCTCACTCTGTAATATACATTCCTTCAATACATACTTTTTGGAGTAGAAAAGATGTACAGTTTCGGAACCGTCAAATAAAATATAATAATAATTTTAAAAAATTGAAATGGAAATAATTTCTAGATAACCAGTGCATTAGCAGTGTTCAATATATCACCTAAAAAGGAAGAACCAATGTATCTAGCAACAAGAGTCTCACTTCTGCATGATGTCATCAGGTGATGCTGCCATCTTGAGGTACTAAAGTCGCTGTGCCGTGCGGGATAACAATTTATTAGTGTAGCTCTGGACTCCGGGATGGTAGCGTAGCACGCCTTATGAGGTGTAGTTTGTTTCATCTCTGCAATTTCTACAAGTATACGTCGAACAAATATTAAAAAATGAACTTTGGAGAAAATTGTGGTGCGCAGAAGAGCAAACAACTTCTTTCATTCGCAAAATGTCGCTACATATAGGCAATAAATGGCTCTAAAAGTATCTTGAACACATTGAATAGGATAGAGGGGCTTGTACGAATTGCAAGAGATACAAAATGACCTATGTCGACGCCGAAAGGCTTATCGGGATCGTGTCAAGTTAAAGACGCCCGAGGGTCGTAAGGCGAGTTCCACGCAACTGGAATTCCAGCTGAGCACACATCTACTGCCCCAGTGGTGGAAGAATGTCCAAGCCCATTCTTTTATCATGTTATTAGTTTGTTTGCGTTCCACTAACTACTTTTACGCGTTGTAGAGACGTGGATGTGCCGGAATTTTGCCCCTCAGGAGTTCATTAACTTGTCGGTAAATGTACCGACACAAGACTGACCTATTTGAGCACCTTCAAATACCGCTGGACTGAGCCAGGGTCGAACCTGCCAAGATGGTGCTCAGAAGGCCAACGCTCTACAATCCCGTGATACTCAGCCCGCAAGGCCAAGCTAAGCAGATACTTTATTTCGACAAAGCCTATCACATGGTAAGCATTCTACGTCATAACTGGTGGCCCTGTCCCCAACACAGCCTCGTTGGAAATTCGTTCAATATTATGTTTCTTTTCACTTAACACTGGTCTGTATTTAGCACAGTGTCCCAAGTAGCAGATTCCATATCGGTTAGTTACCTAGCCGTTTCTTGAAAGATCTCAAAAAAGTTAAAAATATATCAAACATCCCTCGCCGTAACTTATTCCAATTCCTCTTCCTATAAACGAATATATGCACACTTCTGAAGAGTGAGGAGAGGTGGAGAGAGCTAAATACGGGAAATTTGCATGAAGGAGGGGAAGGTACTTGCTTCCCTGCCTGCCCGCCCGCACATCGCTTTGGCACGACGATGAAGAGAGAGAGGGGAATGAGGTGAGGAACCACATGGCTCCTTGAAGGCAACAGACATACTGTGAATGTCAACTCATTGAGGGTGAAATTCCCAGTTTCTTTGTAATACTTGCGTGCCAAGGCTGGCTGAACTGTTAGCGGTCTCGACCATGACTTCATTATCAAATGGCATCACGCTCAGCCACTGAAAGAAAGAATGACCCTTATTTTCGTCAATATAAGCCCTACTAAGTTAAACTAATTTTAAACACTTGCAAGCACTGTCAAAAGAAGAATTAATATACTCTGCACTAAAATATGCACGGATATCAAATTTGAACGCAAAATATTAACATGAAAGGAAGTAACCATTTCATTTAAAGACCTAGGACCTACCCTTTTACTGAAATAATATACCATTCCTTCTTAATATAATTATGGAAATGGGAGAGAAATTAAGTGGGACAAACGACATGTAAAAATAAAAGACAGAGACAATGCTTCCATTTACAAAGACTTGTAAATTAATATTCTTCACAATAAAAAAATATGAACAATGATAGGTGAGTTCTAATAAAGAAAAGTAAAATATTCTCAAAATATCATAATAAACTGTCTTAAAAGAAACAAAGGAGCGCATTTTGTAAGAAAATACATAAATAAAATGAACGCTTCCTGAACACGACAAAGACAAGACAAAGACACCTCCGTACAGGCCATGAAGGCCCTTAGAGGAGTGGAAGGTAAAGGCTTCCACCATTGTTAACCTCGGCACGTGATGGGGTAGAGTGGTTAGCTCTACGCCCGGCCGCCTTTGCCCCCAGGAATTAACCTGGTACTCATTTTTGGTGTAGGCTGAGTGAACCTCAGGGCCATATGCACCTCCGGAAGTGGAAATCTCGTTTCTTAAATTTCACGACTTCCTGACGGGGATTCGAACCCGCGTCCTTCCGGGCGAACCGAGCACGCCTTTACCGCCTCGGCCAGGCAGCCCCTTCCTGAACACGAAATAAATTATATTTGTATAAAATGAAAATTAGAGTATAATCTTAAACAGTGCACTAGTTTTCCACCAAAGATAATACTTTTCTAGCCAATCAAATGATTGGAGGGAACTAATTAAGGAAAAATGGAAACTGAATGGTTCTTCATTACTTTGTTAATAGGAAAGGATTTTCATTTCCGGCTTTTAAAAGGGCTGTCTTGCCTTCTAGTTGCCTTTTCAAGTTGCCCCGATTTTCTGCGGGGTTTAAGTCCCTCCGTGCCCTCTTCCTGGCATCACCTTATCTAAAACCAAACTGTGTGTTTTAGTAAGAGTGTAGAGAAAAAGCGCTGAAAACTCATAACGGTCACCAACTACTGAAGCTGTTTAACTCCATTGTTTTAGCAGTTTGGAAGCACTGAATACATGAGATATCCGTATTCAGTATTCGAATGGGTCGAGGTGAAATGAAATGGCGTATGGCTTTTAGTGCCGGGAGTGTGCGAGGACAAGTTCGGCTCGCCAGATGTAGGTCTTTTGATTTGACGCCCGTAGGCGATTTGCGCGTCGTTACGAGGATGAAATGATGATAAAGACGACACATAGACTCACCCCCGTGCCAGCGGAATTAACCAATTATGGTTAAAATTCCCGACCCTGCCGGGAATCGAACCCGGGACCCCAGTGACCAAAGGCCAGCACGCTAACCATTTATCCATGGAGCCGGACAAGGGTCGAGGTGCTGTGTGCTATTCTGTATTGCAGAAAATACATTACAGATCCATAAGTTATTCACAGGGGAAAACGTGCTAAGTTTTTATTTTACACTGACTGACAGAGCAAATGCAACACCAAGAAGGAGTGGTCAGAACTTTATGCCAATTGCAGGGTAGACTGACGTCACTGAGGTATGCTCATGATGTGAAATGCGCCGCTGTGCTGCGCACGTAGCGAACGATAAATGGGACACGGCGTTGGCGAATGGCCCACTTCGTACCGTGATTTCTCAGCCGACAGTCATTGTAGAACGTGTTGTCGTGTGCCACAGGACACGTGTATAGCTAAGAATGCCAGGCCGCCGTCAACGGAGGCATTTCCAGGAGACAGACGACTTTACAAGGGGTATGGTGATCGGGCTGAGAAGGGCAGGTTGGTCGCTTCGTCAAATCGCAGCCGATACCCATAGGGATGTGTCCACGGTGCAGCGCCTGTGGCGAAGATGGTTGGCGCAGGGACATGTGGCACGTGCGAGGGGTCCAGGCGCAGCCCGAGTGACGTCAGCACGCGAGGATCGGCGCATCCGCCGCCAAGCGGTGGCAGCCCCGCACGCCACGTCAACCGCCATTCTTCAGCATGTGCAAGACACCCTGGCTGTTCCAATATCGACCAGAACAATTTCCCGTCGATTGGTTGAAGGAGGCCTGACTCCCGGCGTCCGCTCCGCTCAGAAGACTACCATTGACTCCACAGCATAGACGTGCACGCCTGGCATGGTGCCGGGCTAGAGCGACTTGGATGAGGGAATGGCGGAACGTCGTGTTCTCCGATGAGTCACGCTTCTGTTCTGTCAGTGATAGTCACCGCAGACGAGTGTGGCGTCGGCGTGGAGAAAGGTCAAATCCGGCAGTAACTGTGGAGCGCCCTACCGCTAGACAACGCGGCATCATGGTTTGGGGCGCTATTGCGTATGATTCCACGTCACCTCTAGTGCGTATTCAAGGCACGTTAAATGCCCACCGCTACGTGCAGCATGTGCTGCGGCCGGTGGCACTCCCGTACCTTCAGGGGCTGCCCAATGCTCTGTTTCAGCAGGATAATGCCCGCCCACACACTGCTCGCATCTCCCAACAGGCTCTACGAGGTGTACAGATGCTTCCGTGGCCAGCGTACTCTCCGGATCTCTCACCAATCGAACACGTGTGGGATCTCATTGAACGCCGTTTGCAAACTCTGCCCCAGCCTCGTACGGACGACCAACTGTGGCAAATGCTTGACAGAGAATGGAGAACCGTCCCTCAGGACACCATCCGCACTCTTATTGACTCTGTACCTCAACGCGTTTCTGCGTGCATCGCCGCTCGCGGTGGTCCTACATCCTACTGAGTCGATGCCGTGCGCATTGTGTAACCTGCATATCGGTTTGAAATAAACATCAATTATTCTTCCGTGCCGACTCTGTTTTTTCCCCAACTTTCATCCCTTTCGAACCACTCCTCCCTGGTGTTGCATATGCTCTGTCAGTCAGTGTATTTTCGCGAACTGCCATATGGTATAGAAATATTCCTTCTTACTATGCCCATTTTTCCACCTTTATAAAGCCGTTGAATTTTTAATAACTGCTGAGTTATTTTCCGTAGGGTGTATTATTATTATTATTATTATTATTATTATTATTATTATTATTATTATTATTATTATTATTATTATTATTAATATATTTTAAGCCTCCGTGGCTCAGGCGGCAACGCGCCGGCCTCTCACCGCTGGATACCGTGGTTCAGTCCGACTCGAACCCGTCCTGGGATGTCCCGGCACTAAAAGCCATACGACATTTCATTTCATACCGTGGTTCAAATCCCGGTCACTCCATGTGAGATTTTTGCTGGACAAAGCGGAGGCGGGACAGGTTTTTCTCCGGGTACTCCGGTTTTTCCTGTCATCTTTCATCCCAGCAACACTCTCCATTCACATTTCCTTTCATCTATCAGTCATTTATCATTGCCCCAGAGGAGTGCGACAGGCTTCGGCAGCCGGCACACTTCCTATCCTCGCCGCTAGATAGGGGCTTCATTCATTCCATCCCTGACCCGGTCAAATGACTGGAAACAGGCTGTGGATTTTCAATATCATATTTTATCCTCAACAACCAAAGTAAAAATAACCTGGAATTAAATAATTATGATCATCAGAGACGCAAGGGTGTTTGAAAAACCGTTCCTATGGAGTTATTGATGAGAATGATCAAACACTTGGGGTGGAATTTCATCGTCCACAGTTCTTCACAATTAAATTACTGTGAATTAATTGTTTTTCTTGATTAGGAGGAGCCAGTAGCCTATAGCCAGCATATTCAACCACAGAAACATCTTTATCAGTTCCCGAGGAAATGGTGTTGGGAATGACCTCTGAGTGCGTAACGTCGCAGGGCACACCTCCTGGAAGATGAATATATGTGACGTTGCCTCGCTTACGTCCCCTTCATCCTCAGGGTTTGCAAAATCTACGCCCAAACGTTACCCGTTTCCCTTTCCACCAGGAATTCTTGTGATCACGAGTGTACAACTCTGAAATTCTTAGGTGATTTTGTTCTTATTTGATGTCTACTCGATTGGATATACCAATGCACTTAGTAACAAGAGTCTAACTTCAGTATGATCTCATCGCGTGTTGCAATAATACCGCCATACTGCGGTACTGAAGTCGCCATGCCACGCGATTAACAATCATTAGTGTAGTTCTGTATTCGGGCGTGGTAGCACATCGTGTGACTTTGGAACGGAGTGACTACGACTAACTGACTTCACTAGTAAAGACAGCTCTAATATTATCTTTCCTCTGACACGCACAGCATCAAGTGCAATGTACCACAAGAGAGTCTCAGTATCAGCCAAAATCTCAGATAATAAAAATAAAATAAATTGTTATTCTTTCTGGCCTTTTCCTCAATTTATTGGAGTCGGCACTTGATACGGATTTGGCCTAGTTTTACGTCCCGATGCCCTCTTTCACGCCAATCCTATGTGGAGGGATGTATTCTTTATTTATTTATTCATTCATTTATTCATTCATTCATTCATTCATTCATTCATTCATTCATTCATTCATTCATTTATTTATTTATTTATTTATTTATTTATTTATTTATTTATTTATTTATTTATTTATTTATTTATTTATTAATCTGCTTACCCTCCAGGGTTGGTTTTTCCCTCGGACTCAGCGAAGGATACCACCTCTACCGCCTCAAGGGCAGTGTTCTGGAGCGTAAGACATTGGGTCGTGGGATACAACTAGGGAGAATGACCAGTACCTCGCCCAGGCGGCCTCACCTGCTATACTTTACAGGGGCCTTAGTGGGGGATGGGAAGATTGGAAGGGATAGACAAGGAAGAGGGAAGGAAGCGGCCATGGCCTTAGGTACCATCCCGGCATTTGCCTGGAGGTGAAGTGAGAAACCACGGAAAAACACTTCCAGGATGGCTGAGGTGGGAATCGAACCCATCTCTACTCAGTTGACCTCCCGAGGCTGAGTGGACCCCGCACCACTTTTCAAATTTCGTGGCAGAGCCTGGAATCGAACCCGGGTCTCTGGGGGTATTTATTTATTTATTTATTTATTTACTTATTTATTTATTTATTTATTTATTTATTTATTTATTTATTAAACCAAACCCGTAAGATACCGAATTGCGTGTTTCTCTGGTAGTTAGTAGTGTGGTGTATTGTGAATAAATGAAGAGATGTGTATCAAGACTAACACCCAGTCTAGGAGACAGAGGAATGAACCAAACGCAGTTGAATTTTTCGATCCGAATGAGAATCGAACCCGAGGCCCCTCTGAACTAAAGACCAGTACGCTGATAATTATAATTCAGTCAAGCAGCTAGAAAGAAAGGGTAAAATATTATTACTAACAAAACCAAATTCCATGGCCCTATAGCCCTTGAAGGGCCTTGGCCTACCAAGCGACCACTGCTCAGCCTGACGGCCTGCAGATTACGAGGTGTCGTGTGGTCAGCACGACGGATCATCTCGGCCGTTATTCTTGGTTTTCTAGACCGGGGCCGCTATCTCACCTTCAGATAGCTCATCAGTTCCAATCACGTAGGCTGAGTGGACCTCGAACCAACCCTCAGGTCCAGGTAAAAATCTCTGAACTGGCCGTGAATCGAACCCGGGGCCTCCGGGTAAGAGGCAGGCACGCTACCCCTACACCACGGGGCCGGCTTTATTATTATTATTATTATTATTATTATTATTATTATTATTATTATTATTATTATTTTATTATTATTATTATTATTATTATTATTATTATTATTATTATTATTATTATTATTATTATCTTAATCTGTTTATCCTCCAGGGTCGGTTTTTCCCACGGACTAAGCGTGGGATCCCACCTCTACCGCCTCAAGAGCAGTGTCCTGGAGCTTCAGACTTTGGGTCGGGAGATACAACTGGGGAGAATGACCAGTACCTCGCCCAGGCGGCCTCACCTGCTATGCTGAACAGGGGCCTTGCGGTGGGATGGGAAGATTGGATGGGACAGGCAAGGAAGAGGGAAGGAAGCGGCCGTGGCCTTCAGTTAGGTACCATCCCGGCATTTGCCTGGAGGAGAAGTGGGAAACCACGGAAAACCACTTCTAGGATGGCTGAGGTGGGAATCGAACCCACCTCTACTCAGTTGACCTCCCGAGGCTGAGTGGACCCCGTTCCAGCCCTCATACCACTTTTCAAATTTCGTGGCAGAGCCGGGAATCGAACCCGGACCTCCGGGGGTGGCAGCTAATCACGCTAGCCACTACACCACAGAGGCGGACTATTATTATTAATATTATTATTATTATTATTTTTATTATTAAAATAATTTCGTGTGGATATTTCTAGCCGAGTGCAGCCCTTGAAAGGCAGACCCTCCGATGAGGGTGGGCGGCATCTGCCATTTGTAGTTAACTGCGTGTTATTGTGGTGGAGGATAGTGTTATGTGTGGTGTGTGAGTTGCAGGGATGTTGGGGACAGCACAAACACCCAGCCCCCGGGCCATTGGAATTAACCAATGAAGGTTAAAATCCCCGACCCGGCCGGGAATCGAACCCGGGACCCTCTGAACCGAAGGCCAGTACGCTGACCGTTCAGCCAACGAGTCGGACATTATTATTATTATTATTATTATTATTATTATTATTATTATTATTATTAGCCTGAAGACGAAGACAGGTCACAAAAAGTGTTAACTATCAGATTTTTTAACTCGTCTATTTTTAAAAGTCAAAATAGGAGTCAGCCACTATATCTATCTAATTCCGTTGCCTTATATTCCCCATTCATATATCGATTTTCGTATGTGCATGTTGGCACACCTGGTACTTCTTGGTTTTGAAGCAAGTGGTTCGCTGGAATCCCGTTAGATGGCTCTTCAAGTACCAACTGTTCTAACAAACATTCTGCCGCCGTATCTTCAACGTAAACGTGGAAAAAGAATACAGTATCCTAATTCCACGTACTCCAGTTGACTGTCTCTTACAGCGGCATGTGATCCTATTGTATTAATATTATTCAATTAACAAGGAATGCAATAACAATTAAGAAGCCTGTTTTTTTACTAAATCATAATAACCATCAAGGAACCGCAGTTCGGAAGCTTACTCAGCTTACCCATCAAATGATAAAAGGTAATGCCACATACACTGCCGGAACTTTTCAGAACCTTGTATTCTTCTTGGTTCATTCTTGCTAGTATTTAACACACTCATTAGCCAGCATACTATTCTTCACTACTTAATTTTTCGATCATCAGAAATGTTCAAATACTTGCATTTGTACTTCAGCAGGAACTTTACGGCAACATCATGACAAACAACAGTCCAAAATAACAGAAAATGATTTAACTTTCATGAGCCTCCGTGGCTCAGGCGGCAGCGCACCGGCCTCTCACCGCTGGGTTCCGGTCACTCCATGTGGATTTGTGCTGGACAAAGCGGAGGCGGGACAGGTTTTTCTCCGGCTACTCCGGTTTTCCCTGTCATAATTCATTCCAGTATTCCACTATAATTTTATTTCATCTGTCATTCATTAATTATTGCCCCAGAGGAGTGCGATAGGCTTCGGCAGCCGGCACAATTCGGCAATTCCTATCCTCGCCGCTATATGGGGGCTACATTCAATCCATTCCTGACCCGGTCGAATGAATGGAAACAGGCTGTGGATTTTTCATTTATCTTTCATCTGTTTACCAGACATAATTCATGCTAAAGGTAAGAATTTATAGAAACGCAGAGCCAACGAATTTCTGGCCAGTGGCTTACGAGAAAAGAACGTCGGAATATTACAATACTCTACTAGTACATATCACGTCAAACTGATGGAAGGAGTTAAAATAAAAATTATGACACTCTTTGAAAACATATACTTGCAGCAAGGCGGACCGGGGGAGGGGCGACAGACTTACCGTGGTTCCATGCACTATTCCCTGCGGTCCGATGTAACAGTAGCTTCCAGCTGTCATTTGGCCGTACCTATGAGAACAGGAAAGGATTTCCTGATTAATGGAGCCTATAAGGCTACAAGAGGGGATGGTGAATGGTTGAGATAGAAGTAAACCGAGGAAGAATACGATCATTCAACTTACATGGTGACACCTAAAGCAAACATGTCATCATAATGCTGCCTGCTGGAGTAATTTGGTATTACCATCCCGTTGGTAATGACCGCCCGAGGAGCTGCAGGCGTGCTGGGAAATAGTCCTAGTGGATGTCCTGAATACATAACCAGCGTCTGGTGGTCGTCCATCTGAGACAGATATTGCATCACTAGCCAGAACTGGAAAAGAAACAATTTTACATTATGTGAAAATCAAGTTAGAATACCTCAGTCTCATCATTCATCGAAAATTATCATACGTTTAATGTGCTACACATGAAGATAA
The DNA here is from genome assembly GCF_040414725.1 of Anabrus simplex. Classification (NCBI taxonomy): domain Eukaryota; kingdom Metazoa; phylum Arthropoda; class Insecta; order Orthoptera; family Tettigoniidae; genus Anabrus; species Anabrus simplex. Next base: position 283,181,129 of record NC_090268.1, read on the forward strand.
ATAAAATCAGAAAACAACCCGTGGTAAATGAGCTTAATAAGAACCTTCGCCTGGCAAGACAACTGCTGCCCAGCCGGATGTGCTACAGATATTAGTGTTGCGGGATAATACCCTTGCAAGGTTTCTTGAACGACTTCACTACCTATCGTATCAAACAGATCCTCAGGTTGAGCAAGCCCTGTCCCAGCCCTCAGCCCTGTATTAAAATCCTCGGACAGGCTGGGAATCGAACCTGTGTCATTTGGGTAACAGGTAAGCGCGCTAACCCTCCCTTATTGGGCTGGAAGCCTAACAACCCTTTTAAAAATATTCGGACAAAGTCGTACAATACCCATCCTTCATTATTGTAATGAAGTTTACAACAGCCGGGGCGCATCACTTTCTACCAAGCTTGAACCAGCCCATAATGTACACGGTACGCCGGATTCATTCTTGATTTATCCTATGTTTGGTCATACTCCTCCAGCGGTCTGCACGTTCACGCGTTTTAAGAGCGGCAGTATAATACTGGTGTCCGCCTCTGTAGTGTAGTGGTTAGTGTAATTAGCTACCGCCCCCGGAGGCCCGGGTTCGATTCCCGGCTCTGCCACGAAATTTGAAAACTGGTACGACGACTGGAACGGGGTCCACTCAGCCTCGGGAAGTCAACTGAGTAGAGGTAGGTTTCAATTCCCGTCCCAGCCATCCTCGAAGTGGTTTTCTGTGGTTTCCCACTTCTTCTCCAGGCAAATGCCGGGATAATACCTAACTTTAGGCCACAGCCACGTCCCTCTTCCTTGCCTATCCCTACCAATCTTCCCATGTCCCGCATGGCACCCGTTCAGCATAGCAGGTGAGGCCGCCTGAGCGAGGAACTAGCCCTCCTCCCCAGTTGTATCCACTCCCAAATGTCTCACGCGGGAAAATTCCCTTGTAAGGTGTTTTTTTTTCTTTTTTTTTTCTTGGCTTTGGGTCGCACCGACACAGATAGGTCTTAAGGCGACGATGGGATAGGAAAGGGCTAGGAGTGGGAAGGAAGCGGTCGTGGCCTTAATTAAGGTACAGCCCCAGCATTTGCCTGGTGGTAAAATGGGAAACCACGGAAAAACATCTTCAGGGCTGCCGACAGTGGGATTCGAACCCACTATCTCCCGGATGCAAGCTCACGGCTGCGCGCTCCTAACCGAACGGCCAACTTGCCCGGTGTAACGTTTCTTGAACGACTCCACGACCTTAAGGCTATAGAGTTGGGATCCCTCGCTGAGTCCGGGGGTAAAATATAATACACACAACAAATAGTTTATCTAGGTTCCTACGTTCAATCAGTTCATGAGCTGATGTTTAATTTGTTTTATTTTTGAGCGACTGTACTTTTCCGATCAAGAGTCCGCTCAGTTTTTGTGTTAGAATGTGTGCACATTAGAGAGAACCAAATGGGCTTTATATTGTGCCAAATCTCCGAAGAATTGTACAAATATACATTTCTGAAAGATATTAAATACCTGCAGTGGGTTTGATGTGGAGAGGCGTTCTGTGGTCAGCAGACTGCTAGGCACTTGGGAAGATATAATGATGGGGGTCTCATTATCTTAGTGGCTTAACTGCTGACTTCCCACCCGGACGGCGGAGGTTCAAACCTGGTCGATACTGGGTTGAAATGTTCATCTTAAAAACCACGTGGCTCCAAGAGTATTCGACCTTAAATCAAAAGGAAACTGGATGGCTCCAACGAGAAATAAAGGAAGAAAGAAACAAAGAGAAAGGAAAATCGGTGTTCATGTTTAGGACAAGAAGGATCTTAGCTACACGCTGTTCAAAATAGTTCAGCTGGAGGAGGAGGCCCCTCATAAACAAGTGCCTTAAATAGATGCGTATCACCGGCTATTTTTTTAAATCCCATTCAATTGCATTCTGTCTAGAATGCTCAATAAATGGTCTACAGAAATGTAATCATGCAAAAATCATATTTGTGCGTCAACGACGGGTGCCAACGGCTGGTATATGATAATTATTTTCACATACTGTTAAAAAATCAACACTTTGAATAGACAAGTCAACTGGGTCAGCCTATTCACGGAGTTAGTTAAAAATAAAGAGAATTTTATGATGCAACTCTGTAAACCGACGTTAATACTGCAGACCATTCAGGGATTCACATGCAAACTGAATGCAAAGTAATGAACCGCCAGCAGTGGCTGTTTGACTGAATGAGTCGGATTGGAATTTATAATGATATCGCAACCAGAGCATGTGAAATTACATTCAGAGCATGGCATTAACACTGATGTTTGAAAATTCTCTCGTTATTTTTTACTAATGAAGCATTAAATAGGAATGAAGTATTGCTTATTGATCCGAAAACTTTGTATTAAAGCCATTTAAAGGTCTGTTATATTTTGTTCCACTACCAGAATCCTGTGAGACATTCGCCGTGCTTATTCATATTCAAATATGTTATGGCATTGCTCTAAATCACGACTTCTCAATTTTTTTTGTGTTTGGATTGCGGCATTCTCTTTTACTTTGTGGAATATTGCGGCATATTCGCCGTGCTTTGGAAGGATTCAAACGTCAGAAAGCAGTCCCTAGCAGGAATTATACAAACTACTGGAACGTCCGAGACGAACACAGACACAGACTCCCAGTCCCCGAGGTAGATGAATTAATCAGACAAAGCTAAAAACCCGACCAGATCGGGAATCGAACTTGAGTTCCTCCGAACCGAAGACCATGATAGCTATCACAACATTTTTTGAAGAAAATCTGAAAATGAACTATAGGAATAAGAACATTTTCATTTTTACGGGCAGCCAAGCGGCCATTAAGGCACTAGAGGCAGTCCGGATAATATCCAGAATTGTCTGGTATTGCCACTCACTTCTCCTGAAGCTCTCCAAATACAACATTGTCAAAATAATATGGGTACCAGGGCATGCAGGTATAGAAGGAAATGAAAAGGCAGATAAACTGGCCAGGAAAGGGGCAGAAACACATTTTGTAGGCCCAGAACCAGTATGCGGGATTTCCTATGGACAAGCCCGACACTACACAGGAAATTGGGTGCAAAAGAAACAAATGGAAAACTGGAAAAATACTCCAGGATGCAGGCTTACAAAGGAACTGATAAAAGGACCAAACAAGAAGCATACTAAAGAACTGTTGAAACTCAGCAGAGAAAATATAAGATGGGTAGTAGGACTGTTGACAGGAATTAGAGTAATAAGAGACAGCATATGTAGGAAATGCAATGAAGCAGAGGAATCAGCTGTACACATACTTTTCGAATGTGAGGTGCTGGGTAGAATCAGACTCTCCACTCTAGGACTACCAGGTGAAGAGAGAGAAAAAATCCAAGAAGACCCAATAAGAACAACCTGCAGCTTTGTGAAAGGAGCAGGTATATCTAGGTGGGAATGAAGGAAAAATATGGTAGCAAAAGAATTTAGAGGTCGACGTTAATTAGGAACTAATACTTAGAGGCCCCATGAAGAAATGAAGAAGAAGAAGAAGAACCGAAGCCCACTATGCTGACCATTCAGACAAGCATGCAGTTACAGTAGAATTCCATTAGTGCGGTATCTAATAGTCCGGAACGCCCGATGGTCCGGCACCATTCCAGGATTTTTAATATCATTATCTCTTAATAATGATCCCTCCTGAACAATTTGGTGCATTTGTCGAAACCATTGGAAGTGTACTTTTTATTATTTCAAAGTAAATAGTGCAAATGTATCTGATACAATCCAGTTGCTATGCATTGACTTCCTTAAATATCTCTATCTCTGGAAATATTCAGTCTGGAAGGCTGTGTGCTATACTGAGTACTGGAAAGCCAACCATATGATAAAAAACGAGATTTAAAAAATTGAACGTATGGGCCACGTTCAAAAACGGATGGGAACATGCCTTCAAAAATTGAAGCGGACAGAAGGAAAAGGGAAGTTGTAGATGGAAAGACTCTAAATGGTAAAGGAAGACTTACAGATAAAAATATCGATGAACTTCGGCATTATTATGGAATGACAATAAGAAACAACACGATTGAAAAGAGGAGTGTGTTATTAAACTAATGATTCTGCTGATCAACATTTTACTGCAAAACGCCGTGTTAGAGCTGTTTTCCCTGTACGCCTTAACCTATATCGTAGTAAGAGGTACCGCCCGATAGTCCGGCATTTTCGGTAATCCGGCACCGGGCCGGTCCCCATCGTGCCGGACTATCGGACTTCTACTGTACTCAGTCCACCCACCCCTCAACAGCTTCCATATTGTCACAGCCACAAACATGTCGATCACTCATCCCCTCATTGCGCCTGAAAAATCCGCTATCAGCTTAGAATTCTGGTTCTATCATCTCAGGTTCAGTATTGCATGAACTATATCAACAAATTTTCGTTCTCTGATACATGTGCTGCGGGTCAGTATTTTCCCCGTCAACAATGTCACATAGCGGTATTTCGAGGCGCAACGACGATATACTATTTCAGTTCTAATGTTGAAAATATTTCTTAGCACATACTACGAAAAACGCGTCGACAGTTGAAGGGCTAAATGGCCCGGAAAAATTTTAAATTGTGAGTCTTGGATAACTATCAAACTAAAAATGTAAAAACATTTCAAAAATCACTTCCGACCTAAATGCAGTTCCGGAAAAACAGCCTAAAATCTCTTGTTTTTTTACTCGTATTCGTTTGTATTCAAATCCTAGCCTAATTATTTACATAATTATTTCTGTAATGTGTTCCTTAGTTTAATACCCTCAGGCCTTTTTGAGTTTTTGAAAAAGTCCACACCGAACGTATAGTTATAAGGGCTTAAGTGAAACTCTGCATTGACTCACATTAGCGCTCGTAGTGGTGGAAAAATGCGAACTGCTAAATCGACGTGATAACGATGATTAAGAAAAGGATTTTAATTTTGATTTGTTTTGCTATTTGCTTTACGTCGCACCGACACTGATAGGTCTTATGGCGACGATGGAATAGTAAAGGGCTACGAGATGGAAAGAAGCGGCCGTGGCCTTAATTAAGGTACATTTGGCTGGTGTGAAAATGTGAAACCACGGAAAATCATCTTCAGGGCTACAGACAATGGGATTCGAACCCACTATCTACCGGATGCAAGCTAACAGCTGCACGCTCCTAACCGTACGGCCAACTCGCCCGGTTTTTTTTATGAATAAATAAAATATATTGTCATACTTCATTATAAATAAAACATTTATTGCAGCAAAATAGCCATACATTAGTGGAAGGTGTTATAACAATTTAACACTTGCACCATTGGTCGCATAGTCTCTGATTGATCTAGTCCTCTTGTTGCAGAGTTCTAAGTGATATCGTTCACATAACTGTCCACATAATGTACACTTGCATGAGTTTGACGGTTCGTGGTATGTTGGGTTTTCGCAGATGACATGGTGGAATCCATGTACTGCAAGTCTTATAAACACGTGCCTCGTCTCAAAATTTGCTGCTGTCCATGTACGATCGATTATGGCCCCAGTTCCATGCAATTCCGTGGGTACTTCTTCTCTTTTCCTTATTAGTGTCCTTAGTAGGTTCTCCGATGCCGTTGTGTTAGGTAGAGGGTACATTGTCCTTAAATCCTCTATGAGGAAAGTTTCCTGCGCGAGAAGGTAGACTAATCTGAATCTTGTTGTTTTTGCCACTCCGATTGCTCTTTTGATGTATGTTGCTTTAACTCTTTCCAGTGTTGCTAAGTTCTTTTCATTCAGGTGTGTCCATATAATTTCAATCCCATACGTAAGTATTGGAACAATTTTCGATTTGAAGAGCGCCATTGCTGTGTCAAGACTTAGTGTTCTGATGAAGCTTATGTCGTTTATCGCTCTAATTGCTTGTGTCGCTTTCTCTATTGTGTGTGTAGTGAAGCATTTTGCAGACGGCTGGAGTGTTATCCCTAGATATTTGTATTCTTTGGTGATCGATATTATTTTCCCGTCTAAGGTGATTCTTGTCGATTTTGGTATTTGCCCTCCTGATCTGAACACCATCATTTCCGTCTTCTCAGTGTTAATTACGAACTTGTGTTCAATGCACCATTTTCCCACTTCGTCTATAGTGTTCTGCGGTTTCTTTAAGCTTTTTGAGCCAATCACAATATCATCCGCATAGGCGTATGCTGCTACATCTTCATTTTGCGCAGTTTCCATAATGTCCTTCGCTGCCAGTATGAACAGCAGAGGGCTTAGTGGGTCCCCTTGGAGTACACCATTTGTTTGAATTATTGGTTCTGAAAGGTCTAGGCTGTCCGAGACTCTTATCTTGTTCCATTCATTTGTAGGTCATATCCCTAGGATGTTTTCAACACCGAGTTGCTTGGCCGAACTGTGGATTTTTAACAACGAACCTGGGTGAACAGAGGTTTTCGTCATTTATTAACATTAAAATATTTATAATTATCCCTGTTGCAATTTCTTGATGGATGCAGTATTTTTGTATCTGTAACTTGGCACAGGCGAAGGAAATAGTATTTCCACCCAAATCTCAGTCTCATCCTTGGCTGTGACAATATGGAAGCTGCTGGGGTGTGGGTGATGCCGAGTAATGGCATTCAGAGCATGACTCGTACATCAAAGTGTTATGAAAGGTGTTACTCATAGGATCGCATGCCCCGTGGTGTAGGGGAAGCATGCTTGCCTCTTACCCGGAGGCCCCGGGTTCGATTGACGGCCAGGCCAGGGATTTTTACCTAGACATGAGGGCTGGTTCGAGGTCCACTCAGCCTACGTTATTAGAATTGAGGAGCTATCTGACGGTGACATAGCGGCCCCGGTCTAGAAAGCCAAGAATAACGGCCGAGAGGATTCGTCGTGCTGACCACACGACACCCCGTAATCTGCAGGCCTTCGGGCTGAGCAGCGGTCGCTTGGTAGGCCAAGGCCCTTCAAGGGCCGTAGTGCCATGGGGTTTGGGTTGGGGTACTCATAAGATCAGTCGTACTGATACAGTGAGGAAAGCAATGGCAAACTACATCACTCCTCATCTTGCCTAGTACGCCTCAATTTAGCGCCGCCATCGGGTTATATATTTTCCCCGTAACCACGTAATCTCTGGTAGTGCTATCTAATGATCCAACCAACTTTTGGGATGATAACCTAACAAACATAATGATTTATAATTACGGGTGTGTTTGCGATTATTCTTCCGTGTATTGATCAACTGTGCAAAAGTAAATACCCGCGCATTTCTCACTGGGTTGCAACAATAATGTAATTACTGAACATTATTTCTATGCATATTGATTTTCAGTATTCACTTTATCACAGTCTACTCATTAGTCCATAGGGTTTCAGCCTGTGCGCCATAGCACCCTGGGGCGACTTGAATGTGCACCAGGAGCGCCGTGGAGTTTTCCGTATTAATGATGAAGAAAACAGCTATGTCAGCTTACGAAGAAAACTCAAAATGTACTTCATTCGTAATATATTCTTCTTCTGCTTCTTCTTCTTCTTCTTCTTCTTCAAGACGCCGTCTCCATACGGAGGTTGGCGATCCACGTAACCAGCTCTGATCTTTGCATTGTACTGAGCCATTACTAAGTGAATTTTTAGAGATATGAGGATCTTGAATGCAGTGATTTCCCTTTGCCTTCTGCATCCTAATGCCGTTGACCAAAATTTGACTCCTCGGCCTTTAGGGATAATTCCCTGCCGCCAGGACAACACAGTGCTCTAACCTTTACCTGCTCATCTACTCTCAGGGAGACTGTTGGCATTTGAGCTATAGGGAATCTCTTTATACCGGGAGATATTCTGTCCCTACGCAGTTTTACGCAGTAAGGGCAGAATGTGTAGATAAACAATACAAACTCTGCGTCCTAGGCAACGCAGAACATAAAGTATCATAGTTTCCATGGCTATGGTTTTAAAGCCCTCAAAATGGCCGACACTTAGGGCATTGTGATGGAGAAAAATAATAAATTACCTTTCTAACTGGTGTTATCTATGGATTGATTGTAAGAAATACACTTAGGGCACGACAATATAGCAAAATATTGTAATGGTTATAGCATCCGCCATGCCAACTTGCTATCGGCCGTATCGGCCCCACCCCCCTTACGCACGACCGCGCCAATCACAAGCAGCGATTAAGTGATGGGCGGGCCCTTCTCTCTTCTGTCCGTGGTCGCGCCGCATGGGACGACGGAAATTACTCGACTATTAATCTGGAGTCTTCCATCTCGCGAGGTTCCTGGATTCATTTGAGCATCCGGACTGTTCTAGAAGGGCTGGCGCAGGTATATAAGAGCAGTTACTTGCCTGCAGTTAGTGAGTGAGAGTTAGACAGAGAGTGAGTGAGAGCTAGACGGAGTGAGTGTGTGAGGAGCGAGATTGAGTTCGCTGATGTGAATTAGCGAAGAGCGCAGTCAGTGGTAGCCTGGGCTGAGGTGTCAGTCTGATGGAGTATCTGCCTGTTGGAGCCGAGGACTCGTTCCTGTTTCGTTGACGTCGTGCGTGTGTATCTCTTGGGGCCGGCTGCTGGAGAAGAACCTTGGGTGTTCTGGAGTAGCGCGAAGGGAACACTGGGTGCCGACGTGTGAAGACTGCGGAGTTCGACGGATTTAGTGAACAGCGGATACTATCCCGACCTGCGAGACTGACGTGTAGGCTATGGACCGTGACAGCATTAACGAGTGTGACTGAGTGGCTGAGAGAGTGCACTGTAAATAATCGATGACTCTGTGTGTGTGTGTGTGTGTGTGTGTGTGTGTGTGTGTGTGTGTGTGTGTGTGTGTGTGTGTGTGTGTGTGTGTGTGTGTGTGTGTGTGTGTGTGTGTGTGTGGAGTCATTGAAAGTCATAAGACAAGCAGATTTAAGCTAACAGCACAGAAGTAATGTGAATCACCGGCATCCGGCTGATTTATGCGTTCCATCATGTACGAAACCCGAGACAACTCGCAAATAGAAGAGGGAAATTAAGCTCAGAACCCCGTGGTATATAGAAGATTGAATGGGGTATAATTCAGACACAAACACAGGTTAGTATGAAAATTATATCAACAGCTGAGAAGAGGAAAGGTCAGACATTGTATTTAGTCCGGAAAGCGTCGCAGAGGACCATGGAATAACTTGGAATCATGCACGGTCAACCATTTAGAAGGCGTACGATGTGACGTATCACATGTGTTAGAAGAATTAATAATTGTAGGCTGTGTTCCTTTGTGAGGTTCTGCGAATAAAAAGAACGACCGCGATGACAAGTTCCTCAAATGTCAAAATCAGGTGTGATGGAAATTATAATATGGTGGTTCTATGGATTATGAAAAGCGAATCATTTATTATTGTAAGATAATGAAAATGGAATTTTGTTTTTTCTGACAATACATGGAAGAAGAAAGCAGTTGCAAGCCAATATTGAGGATAGCTCTGATATACGTTTAGAAATTAAGAAAATCTGTTGAATTTGAAGGCCATATAGCGTTAATAAGATTAATAATAGGTTATACAGCATTGACATATGCAGGGAAGTGTCAACTAATGAAAGTGGAATTATAAGATCTGTATAAACTCTGTTTAACGAATCTTATGCAAGTTTCAGGGTTGGAACCAGTAAGATTGTCCACAATTATGAACCAAGACAATAACAAAGTGGAGATGTACGCTTAAACTGGCAGAGTCCCTGATGGATCCGAGCTCTGCTGAAATGTCCGAGATAACATGAACAGATGACCAGGATACCACTGCTTACATGATGAGATGAACGACTGGATCTTCAAACGATGAGTACCCGTACATTGTCTGTCCTAGCTCTATTTTGTAGTTGTTTATTGTAGGAATAGATGTTAATATCACACAGGTGACTTTAAAGGAATAACTTGAATAACCTAATGGGTCAGTTGTTAGTAATTTAGTGATGTGTTGTCCGACCGCTCATGTGATAGAATTTCGCTTGCCGTCTGTAACTGATAGGGTTTGGCGATCACGTTCATTCGTTGCTCCTGCACTGATGGAATAATTGTGGAATTTAATTGTAAGATAATCTCGAGCGCTGCAGTAAGTAAGACATGTGTGATAATTAGTGTTGTGATCCTTTATATGAATAGTTCGCAGAGTGTTGTTATGTGTTTATTCAGTAGGAATTAAGTGGTGTTTCGTATGCATGAAATTAGGCTCTTCGATTGCCTTTGCTTGTTTATTTAGGTAATGATTTGATGCGGTGCATATTATGATGGTGTAAAACAAGTGTAGGATCGTCTGAAGTTATGATTTAGTGCGATATGTTTGTGAATTAGATTTGCTGGATTATTTACTACGATGGTAGATTTATTCTTCGAGATGGTCAATGTGATAGGATGGTTTATTGAGTGATATGTTCGCCGCGTATGTTAAGTGTCGGATAAGCAAGTGATGTATTTATTGCTGAAATTGTAAGCATTTCGAAGAGATTACGTTGAGAGCATATGAACTGTCACGGTTTGAGTTTTAGCATGACATAAATAGTGGAAGAGACGAGTGGATATGTAGGTGGGATCTTCGATAATTGTTACACCTGAACGGTAGATAGAATTATTTGTGGTCGATGTCACCTGTGATTATGAATTGATACTTGTAGTACTGCTTGAGGTAGCTATTTGTGCATTTGCATTATTTTCAGCATCATGGAGAGGAGCTGACGCAGTGCAGATCTTATGGCATTGGATTATTTAACATGTCAGTAGTTAGTTGTTGATTTTTCAGGTGCGGCGATGCGGAACATCCAGATGAATGATGGCATGTGATCATTCAGTTATGGAATAATTACATTATGGTTGTTCATTAGAGATGATTCTGTAGTTATGTTATAATAATTTCTTGTGGCTATTTCTAGCCGAGTGCAGCCCTTGTAAGGCAGACCCTCCGATGAGGGTGGGCGGCATCTGCCATGTGTAGGGAACTGCGTGTTATTGTGGTGGAGGACAGTGTTATGTGTGGTGTGTGAGTTGCAGGGATGTTGGGGACAGCACAAATACCCAGCCCCCGGGCCATTGGAATTAACCAATGAAGATTAAAATCCCCGACCCGGCCGGGAATCGAACCCGGGACCCTCTGAACCGAAGGCCAGTACGCTGACCGTTCAGCCAACGAGTCGGACTGTAGTTATGTTGAAAGACCGTTAGGGAATTCAAGTTATTATTAGCTAGCTAGATATTCATTGAAGGAGACAGATAGAACAGGGAAGACAAGCTACGGATGAAAGTGAATTATAGTTGAATGAACAAACAATTAAGAGGAAGTGGAAGACTCAAGTGATTAATAATTTAATAATTTTGTTGATGAATTTTCGGAGAGTGTAATGAGTTATTGTAATATTTGAATTCAGTGTTGAATAATTCTTTTAAGAAAAACTTTGATTTAACAGAGTATGACAGGATTTACATGAGAGTATCTTCCAAGGTGTTGCTTATTCAGATTATTATAATTATACTTAATTAGAATTGGTTATTAAATTTAATGTCCTTCCAAATTTTTATTGCAATTATCCTTTCTTGCCTGGTATATGAGAACCTAGAAGTAATGAAATAAGGTGTAGAATCGTCAGTTTTGATTAACTATTGAGAGTTTGTGACCGCTTTTTCGTCGAAGGGCCATGCCCTCGAGTGGAGTTTTGTGCAAACCACTGAATTCTAGCTGAGGCCTATTGAAAAGATTATTATTTCGAACCATACGCGTCCATGAACGGTCACAGTATGCTTGTGTAAGTTGTGGATCGGCTTTAGTTAATAAATCTTAGAAATAGGTTGCTACCAGGTTCTGTACTCGTTTATTTACTTATTTACCCCGCCAACACGTTACAATATGACCCAAATATTACTAATAATAGATCGTAGTCACAAGATAACACCAATACACGGTAGGCACATATAATCAAACCACAAATAGCTCCTAGAACCCGCAACTGAGGCACAGTAGTTCTTAATAGACCGACATATTACTCAGCACATCTACACCTGATCTTATTCAAGACCTTTGTTATATTTTTTTATTTTTCTCATACTGCACTTTGTGTGCACGAGATTTTTCTTGTACTTTGGTTAGTATTTTTTTCAAAGATTCTTGGAGTAAATGTCAAAATATCGACAGTTTTTACTGGGTATTCCACAGGGAATCCGCGGAAAGAATGCTGTTGTTTAGGGTAACCATGGGCTCAAAGGTTGAAAACCACTGCATTAGTATTTCTTCACAGCTCAAGATCATAGATCACATACTTGTTTAACAGTTAGAACAACCAGAACACCTAACCAAAGTATAAATTATATAATATACTTCTGCTCCGTGCTGGGAGCACATTAATCTATTCTCCTTCTGCGAGAAGAGTAACCTCGGCGAAACAGAAAGGAAGCTGGCGGAGGAACTTCACTCGCGACGGAAGTTTATTGTGTTGCAGTAGTAGTGGAAGTATTTTACGTATGCATATCAAGCAGCACATTCAACAGAGAAGAAAGCGAACTACTGCATTTTATGAAAGTGTGTTTCAGTATTCGTATTAAACAAGCGACAATAAAATGACTTTCTGAAAATGATATTACCAGGCGAGATGGCCGTGCGGTTAGGAGCGCGCTGCTGTGAGCTTGCATCCGGGAGATAGTAGGTTCGAACCCCACTGTCGGCAGCCCTGAAGATGGTTTTCCGTGGTTTCCCATTTTTACACCAGGCAAACCTGTACCTTAATTAAGGCCACGGCCGCTTCCTTCCCATTCCTAGGCCTTTCCTATCACATCGTCGCCATAAGACCTATCTGTGTCGGTGCGACGTAAAACAAATAGCCTAAAATTATATTGTCTTTTCTTATATCAAATAAATTCGTGTCATCTTGCTTTCTTTGTCCAACCCTTGTCCTGTTTCTATGGGGTCGGGTATGAGGTGAGATAAATCTGTTGTGGCGGATTTTTATGACCGGATGCCCTTTCCCGACGTCAACCTCATCAGAAGAGTTAATTGAGATTAAATGAATTGCATGATATATGATAGTAGGAAGAGAGAGAGAGAGTGAAGCCCGTTGCCGGCACATAGCCTACTCCTATCGAATAGCACCAAGGGGTCTGCTCAAAGCTTTACATCTCCGTCCGACGGACGAATCCCCATCAACATGCCCTCACTCCATATAAACACTGCGGAGAGGTTTGGAATTTAATCCAGGATTTTGGTACGCAATCTAGTGATTAGAAATTTTATACCACCATCTCCGCACCACCTCCCCTATCCTGCCAGCCAGCATTCTGATGGTGAAAATGTTTTCGACCAACGGGACTCGAACCGGCTAACCACGGAGTCAGGCCGTTTAGACTTCTACGCCTTAACGTTCATGGCCACCAGGCGGGCTGAATTCATGACATCTTGTACTTTTAGAAAATGTACAGCTCTCAATCGCGAGTTAAATTCCCTATAGACCTCATAATACCGTGAAAGGAGACAAAATGCGTGGAATCTTCACGTTTCGCTAAGACTTTACTTCCTCACATATATGACATGAACAAAGACCAAACACGACTATTCATGTAACATACGTACATTTATTTATTTATTTATTTATTTATTTATTTATTTATTTATTTATTTATTTATTTATTTATTTATTTATTTATTTATTTATTTATTTATTTATTTATTTATTTATTTATTTATTTATTTATTTTGCTTCTGAAGGAACACTCACAATAATGAGAAACAGATTTACTGATCGACTACCATTGCATTAATCGATCGGATTATACAAACTTAAATGGTAACAGATACATATGTTTAAATACGAATAGTACAAAGAAACAATTTGTGTGATCCGACATTATAAAGTTTGATTCTAATTGAGTCGTCAGAAGTTGTCACACCAGTCAAACGCTGGGACTGTGCCTTATTTAAGGCCACGGTCAGTTTATTCCTAATCCTCTTTCCTACCCCATCGTCGCCATAAGATCCGTTTGTGCGATGTAGAACAAATAGAAAATATGTGATATAAGAACACCTGAACATTTCCAAAGGCAATGCTGACACAAGGCGTATTAATCCAAAAGTCAAATATCACAGAGTGACCCAGTCTTATCTCCTACTGTTGTACACAGTACTGTATGACATAAACTGCAAGTGTTTCTGTTTTTATTACCTGAGCCCAATTGGAAAAGACCTGTCCATTACCACCGTATGTCACCAGCTCCTCGGGAAACTGAGCCACTCGTGGGTCCAAGTTATTCATGATCATGAGCATGACAGCAGCTGCGTGAGGGCTTTTAGCTGGGTATTCCTTCAGTGGATAGGCTCTGAAACGAAACTCAGTCTCAGTTTGCACGTAGCACTGATGTTTTAAGACATGTGTAAATTCTATTAATTCTATTATAAACAATGCTGCGATAATAAGGCAATGTTGGACAAAATCCAAATTGTATTAATCTTCAATGCATTACATCTTAATGGTAATTATGAGCAAGAATATATATATATATATATATATATATATGTGTGTGTGTGTGTGTGTGTGTGTGTGTGTGTGTGTGTGTGTGTGTGTGTGTGTGTGTGTGTGTGTGTGTGTGTGTGTTTGTTTTCGTTTCCGATTATAATTGTAAAGGTGTATGGTATGGTGTATGCTATATGTATGGTATGGTATGGTATGGCATGGCATGGCATGGTATGGTATGGTATGGTATGGTATGGTATGGTATGGTATGGTATGGTATGGTATGGTATGGTATGGTATGGTATGGTGTATGTGTATGGTCGCTCCTTGGCTGAATGACCAGTTCTATTAACGGCGGCTAGGTCACTTTCGTTGCGTCTGGTTAATTCCTCTGTATCAACACACACCTCTTCATATACACACGCCACACTACACCATACTACACTATGCTGTACTATACTACACTACCAACCATCTGAAAAATACGCAATAATTGCCATATCTCTCTAAATAGGGTTGACGTCAAAAAGGGTATTTGGCCGTAAAACAGGGCGAGGTTCACATGTGCTACGAAGTTTACTCCTGAAAAATTAACAGGGTATAGAAAAAAGTGTTAAGATGAAGGAAAATAAAAAATAAAGATTAATTTTATGCTGGCAATTAATAATGGTAAAAAATAAAACCTCAAGGAAAGTGAATCTTAATATTCTTACAGCTAAACCATATATTAAACTTTTCCTATTTGTTTCACGTCGCACCGACACAAATAGGTTTTATGGCGACGATGGGATAGGAAAGGCCTAGGAATGCGAAGGAAGCGGCCGTGGCCTTAATAATGGTACAGCCCCAGCATTTGCCTGGTGTGAAAATGGGAAACCACGGAAAACCATCTTCAGGGCTGCAGACAGTGGGGTTCGAACCCACTATCTCCCGGATGCAAGCTCACAGCTGCGCGCCCCTAACAGCACGGCCAACTCGCCCGGTACTAAATTTATTAATGAACGGAGGTTTTCGTAGCTATATCATTTATTAAATGAATGATGTTATTTCCGGATTGAGGCCACGTATATACATATATTAGCAAGTCTTTAGCAAAAAGTCAGTATATGGCCGTTAATAACGTGGTCGTGATTCGCTCACCAGAATACCACATCCCTTGAAACATTTCAATCAATCCTCTTCTAAAGCATGCATAATTATATTCAACAATGCAGGTAATTGTGTTCTTGTATCAGGACCCCCGTGGTCACTTGCTATGTGTAAGCTGATATCTCTATTGGCTTTGCCCTGATGAAAGCCAATGAAACTTTTTGTTAAAGACTTGCCAATATAGATACGTAGCATTAATCCATAAATAATATCTATTTAATAAATATACAGGGTCTTTCCTATAAACCCAGACCGTCCAGCGGCCTTTCTGCTCTCCGAGACCTAAGCAGTATGGGAGGAGCGCGCATAATTCTTGACATTGCAAGGAGCGTGCACGTGTTCGACATAGTATCAACAGCCAGTCTGAATCTCAGCTGTTAACATGATAAGGCAGTTACCATTACAACACCGTATTTTCGTATGTAAAAGTTATTTTTAAGTACCTACGAGTCGGCTCGACGGGTACACGATGCATTTGTTCAGCAATTTCTTGGTGAAGTGCCACCTTCAAGAGCACAGATTCACGTAATTGTAAATACATTTGAAACTACTGGTTCAGTGCTCATTAAAAAGCATGCGCGCACACGAACAGTTTTAACAGAGGAAAAACTAGATGACATTGGTGCGAGTCACCGAATAAATCACTCACAAAATTAGCACAACAAGTAGGGGTTCCGGTTTCTTCTGCATACAAAGCTGTTAGACATCAAACCATACAGGTTTACACGGACCCATTCTTTAAAACCTGCTGATCCAGCCACAAGAAGGAAATATTGTGAGTGGTATCTTGCATCATTGAATTATTGTTTCGACCCACAGCTTGTGTTCTTTACGGATGAGGCCAGGTTTCACATTAATGGTCGTGTGAACAGTCATAACTCTCGCTATTGGTGTGCAGAAAATCCTATTGGTGTTTATGAAGTCCCTCATTATGAGGGATGATACTTCCAGCAACTTTTGTAAGATTGCATACACGGTTAAAGCAGGGCGGCCGTGCGCGACGTAATTTGGGCTAAGGCAGCTGCTGTAGCGCAGAGTACAAACACCGTACGCTCGGTCTGGGTTTATGAGACCCTGTACTATTCTTATCATTTATATTTAAGCATACAGTCATGTTTCACCTTTGTATTATAAACAGTAAATCAACAACCGTCACACCCTTGCAATTTGTTTACGGTATTTGAAGTTCTTAACCTCCGAACTGCATCGCCTTTCGGGCTTTTAAATATTTCTACGTAATTCTAAATATAATTGTAAACGTTTTATGAACACTCTTTGTGGGGTCCTGACATGAGTAGCGCTCTCTTTCGCCACAAATTAAGAAATTTGAACAAAATAACACATACAAAGTAAACACGTATTGGATATGTATCTCTGTTAGACAATATTTCAAAAATTTTCAAAATATTTTATTGTGTAGGGCTACCATTTTATTCTTAAACGAAGAAAAATTCACTGTATCACAACAGATCGTATACTAAAATCCAAATGAAACCGTTCTTGGAAGCAGGTATGTTTGGTACAAAATTTGACATCCGCAAAGTGAACAAAAAGAATGAACAAGTAGATCATTACAAAGAAAAGAAATGAAAAAGCATTACTGTAAAGTAGAGAGTAGAATATCTAGCTGGCTTGGCACAAAATCTGTTCGGATTTCCCTATTTACGAATCCTACCCAACTGCAGTACAAAGTGAAATATCTGTAAATATGACAACTGTAATATCATGCTTCCCGAGCGATGTTACCCAGTAAAGACATATCTAAGTTTGCAAAATTGTAGACATTTCCCGACCTGAATGATAGAAAGTTCTGCTAGATTAACAAGATTATTCAAGTTACCTTGTAAATTTCCCCCACAGACCTCCAATTCAGCATCAATGATCTGAATATGATTCTTTCGTGTAGAGACCGACCAAGCAGAAACAGGTCTTGCACCTCTTCGTACATCGGCGAGTACTCGAGTCCCGAAGAGGTTACATTTTCAGCTCATTCGCATAAAACGATCTACCATTTACAAGTACTAACAGGAAGTATTACTAATCATAAACATAAAACTTTCCCGGTTGACGACGAGGCGAACGCAACTACATGTTACTACTTAGGGGTCCCTATTGGCGGAATTTTCAATATATCGCAACGGAATGGTCAGGAACCTTCTTGTACAGTTCCGATTGCTAGATAGTGAGTTGGAAGGGATAAATGTCGATAAAAACGAACTACTATGTTTAATGCTGCTGTTATCAACGGAGACAGAAACTGTCTAAGTCAGTATTCTCAAACTGTGGTTTTCGTGCACCTAGGGGTACGCCTGAGAATTTTAGTGAGGTTCACGAGCAGCCTTCAGGCAAAAAAAAAAAAAATATATATAAGAAGAAAGTTAAATATGTATAAATGGAGACACAATTCGCTATAAATTTTCACCTAGACTACAACACCAGAAAACTGTGCCACGCCATGCAAACACACCCATCCCATTGAAATGTTGATAGTTCGTAATGTCTAAATTCCAGAATTAAGATAGAAAATGTTTCATCCATATCTACAGTATTAATTTGATATTGAGGCTAAAATCTAGCGTACCGAGCTCGATAGCTGCAGTCGCTTAAGTGCGGCCAGTGTGCAGTATTCGGGAGATAGTAGGTTCGAACCCCACTGTCGGCAGCCCTGAAAATGGTTTTCCGTGGTTTCCCATTTTCACACCAGGCAAATGCTGGGGCCGTACCTTAATTAAGGCCACGGCCGCTTCCTTCCCACTCCTAGCCGTTTCCTCTCCCATCGCCATAAGACCTATCTGTGTCGGTGCGACGTAAAACAACTAGAAAAAAAAGAAATCTAGCGGTTTTTAATCTTTCATACAAACAGGATGTCCTGTGTTACTTTATCACTGTATTATACACTGACTGACAGAGCAAATGCAACACCAAGAAGGAGTGGTCAGAACTTTATGCCAATTGCAGGGTAGACTGACGTCACTGAGGTATGCTCATGATGTGAAATGCGCCGCTGTGCTGCGCACGTAGCGAACGATAAATGGGACACGGCGTTGGCGAATGGCCCACTTCGTACCGTGATTTCTCAGCCGACAGTCATTGTAGAACGTGTTGTCGTGTGCCACAGGACACGTGTATAGCTAAGAATGCCAGGCCGCCGTCAACGGAGGCATTTCCAGCAGACAGACGACTTTACGAGGGGTATGGTGATCGGGCTGAGAAGGGCAGGTTGGTCGCTTCGTCAAATCGCAGCCGATACCCATAGGGATGTGTCCACGGTGCAGCGCCTGTGGCGAAGATGGTTGGCGCAGGGACATGTGGCACGTGCGAGGGGTCCAGGCGCAGCCCGAGCGACGTCAGTACGCGAGGATCGGCGCATCCGCCGCCAAGCGGTGGCAGCCCCGCACGCCACTCCAACCGCCATTCTTCAGCATGTGCAAGACACCCTGGCTGTTCCAATATCTACCAGAACAATTTCCCGTCGATTGGTTGAAGGAGGCCTGCACTCCCGGCGTCCGCTCAGAAGACTACCATTGACTCCACAGCATAGACGTGCACGCCTGGCATGGTGCCGGGCTAGAGCGACTTGGATGAGGGAATGGCGGAAGTCGTGTTCTCCGATGAGTCACGCTTCTGTTCTGTCAGTGATAGTCACCGCAGACGAGTGTGGCGTCGGCGTGGAGAAAGGTCAAATCCGGCAGTAACTGTGGAGCGCCCTACCGCTAGACAACGCGGCATCATGGTTTGGGGCGCTATTGCGTATGATTCCACGTCACCTCTAGTGCGTATTCAAGGCACGTTAAATGCCCACCGCTACGTGCAGCATGTGCTGCGGCCGGTGGCACTCCCGTACCTTCAGGGGCTGCCCAATGCTCTGTTTCAGTAGGATAATGCCCGCCCACACACTGCTCGCATCTCCCAACAGGCTCTACGAGGTGTACAGATGCTTCCGTGGCCAGCGTACTCTCCGGATCTCTCACCAATCGAACACGTGTGGGATCTCATTGGACGCCGTTTGCAAACTCTGCCCCAGCCTCGTACGGACGACCAACTGTGGCAAATGGTTGACAGAGAATGGAGAACCATCCCTCAGGACACCATCCGCACTCTTATTGACTCTGTACCTCGACGTGTTTCTGCGTGCATCGCCGCTCGCGGTGGTCCTACATCCTACTGAGTCGATGCCGTGCGCATTGTGTAACCTGCATATCGGTTTGAAATAAACATCAATTATTCATCCGTGCCGTCTCTGTTTTTTCCCCAACTTTCATCCCTTTCGAACCACTCCTCCTTGGTGTTGCATTGTCACTGTCAGTCAGTGTACTTGATACGGACAGAAACTCTTAAATTTCTTGTGATTTGTTATAAAAGTATATCTCATTTCACGATATTTACGATGTGTATTTAAACGAATGGCGTATAATCAATTAAAATGCCTTAATAATTAGCCAGGTACTATTTTTAAACCTATCATTTAGGTATTTTAGTGGGGGTACACTGAACCATTAGCCATAAATGAGGGGTACAATCTTATAGTAGTTTGAGAACCTTTGGTCTGAGGAGTCCACCTTCAACCGTTATTTTCTAATGCTCTTCACGATCCTTTTCCTTAGTCGACGTCTTCATTTTTTCGAAATGTCGACCTTCTTCCTTTTTTCTCTTTAGATTTGTGTTACGAGTAGTTGGTTGCTTGGCAGTCGTTCTCCTTTTAACGACAAGCCATCAACACCACTTATCCCACGTGAGGTCGATGCTTACCCACTGTGATCAATAGTCACAGATACAAGTTAGGTGTAGAACAGGACTAGGACTTCGTCAGTCTTGACATTACTTAAGTTACAACTTTAGTGTTTCTCTGGAGTGAATGAAATGAAATGGCGTATGGCTTTTAGTGCCGGAAGTATCCGAGGACAAGATTGGCTCGCCAGATGCAGGTATTTTTATTTGACACCCGTAGGCGACCTGCGCTTCGTGATGAGGATGAAATGATGATGAAGACGACACATACACCCAGCCCCCGTGCCAGCGAAATTAATCAATTAAGGTTAAAATTCCCGACCCTGCCGGGAATCGAACCCGGGACCCCTGTGGCCAAAGGCCAGCACGCTAACCATTTAGCCATGGAGCCGGACTCTGGAGTGAAAATAAGAAACCACAGAAAACCTTTCATGAGGCTGCCGGGTATATCTCCCATATGAAATCTCTCACAGCTACACGACCCGTACCGTGTACATCATTGGCTGAATGCTTAGTTAATGTTAGTGTGTGGATATATATTATTCACACAAGGCTACTAAGTGCAATAGATATAACACTTCATCCAAGTATTGAAAAAGTGGTCACCAAACAAATATTTTTCTAAGCAAATCTGACAGAGGTAAGTTAGCCACTGGCATCCCTGGATGATGATGATGATTATCATTATTATGCTTGTTGTTTAAAGGGGCCTAACATCTAGGTCATCGGCCCCTAACCTGATGTACGTATATGTTTCAAACATTGTGAAGACATTTGAATCAGTTAATAATAATAATAATAATAATAATAATAATAATAATAATAATAATAATAATAATAATAATAATAATAATAATAATCATCATCATCATCATCATCATCATCATTTTCAACGAATTTGGAAATTTATCGAACATGTCCCTGATAGTTTATTCCAATCCCTTACTCCTCGTCCTATAATTTAATATTTCCCCAATCTGCCCTCTTGAATTCCAAATTTATCTTCATATTGTGATCTACCCTATTTTTAAAAGCTCAACGCAAACGTATTCTTCTACTTATGTCATTCCAACTCACCACTGACAGCTTGAAACATACCACATAGTCGAGCATCTCGTCTCCTTACTCCCAAGTCTTCCCAGCCCAAACTTTGCAACATTTTCGTAACGCTGCTCTTTTGTCGGAAATCATACAGAACAAATCGAGCTGCTTTTCTTTGGATTTTTCTAGTTCTTGAATCAAGTAATCCTGGCGAAGATCCAATACACTGGAACCATATTCTAGTTGGGGTCTTACCAGAGACTTATATACCCTCTCCTTTACATCCTTACTACATACAACCCCTAAATACCCTCATAACCATGTGCAGAGATCCGTACATTTTATTTACAATACCATTTATGTGATTACCCCAATGAAGATCTTTCCTTATATTAACACCTAGGTACTTACAATGACCCCAAAATGAACTTTCACCCCATCAACGCAGTAATTAAAACTGAGAGCACTTTTCCTATTTGTGAAACTTACAACCTGACTTTTAACCTCGTTTATCATCATGCCAATGCCTACTGTCCATCTCACAATATTCTCGAGGTCATTTTGCAGTTGCTCACAATCGTGTAACTTATTTATTACTCTAAACAGTATAACACCATCCGCAAAAACCCTTACCTCTGATTCCCCCCTTTTTTTACTCATATCATTTATATGTACAAGAAAACATAAAGGACCAATAATACAGCCCTGCGGAACCCCCTCTTAATCATTACAGGATCAGAGAACGCTTCACCTACTCTAATTCTCTGAGATCTATTTTCTAGAATAGCCACCCATTCAACCACTCTTTTGTCTAGTCCAATTGCCCTCGATTTTGTCATTATTCTCCCATGATCTATCCTATCAAAAGCCTTGGATAGGGCAATAGTGATACAGTCCTTTTAACCTTCTGAATCCAAAATATCTGCTATATCTTGCCGGAATCCTACAAATTGAGTTTCACTGGAATAACCTTTCCTAAACCCGAACTTCCTTCTATCAAACCAATTAGTAATTTCGTAAACGTGTATCATATAATCAGAAAGAATGCTCTTCCCAGAGCTTACAAACTACACATGTCAAGCTGACTGACCTGGTTTTTTTTTCTTTCCACTTTATGTTTGTCAGCCTTTCCCTTGTACACTGGAGTTACTATTGCAACTTTCTATTCATTTGGTTTAGCCTAGCTCCTGGATATTGACTCATCTATATTTCAATAAACCACTTTGAATCATTCTTTGTCCGGCTCCATGGCTAAATGGTTAGCGTGCTGGCTTTTGTTCACAGGGGTCCCGGGTTCGATTCCCGCCAGGATCTGGAATTTTAACCATAATTGGTTAATTTCACTGACACGGGGGCTGGGTGTATGTGTCGTCTTCATCATCATTTCATCCTCATCACGACGCGCAGATCGCCTACGGGAGTCGAATCAAAAAGACCTGCATCTGCGAGCCGAACTTGTCCTCGGACACTCCCGGCATTAACATCCATACGCCATTCCATTTCATTTTTTCTTTCTTTAATTTTTTAAAAATGTATAGGAAAATATCTGGAAATATACAAATAACTGAAAGTGAACGAATTAGTCTCGACCTTCCACCCCAGCCCAACCCCCGCCCCGGCACCACCCACACATGGAGAGCGCACGGTAGATGAGTGCCATCATCACTGGCTTCTCACCAAGGCGACCTCGGCTCGAATTCCTGTCAATGAAGGTGGGGATTTTGAAATGAAAGAATATATTCCTGTGGTATGTGGTCCACCTGAAACTGGGGGTCCTGTGGCTATCATTGCGATATAAACATCCACGGAAAAGATTACAAGGTTTCTTTTTAATCGTTCATACGCAGCCATAACCATGTGCTATATAGTGCAGATTATAAAGTTGTGTAATATGACAGCGTTAGGAACAAAACGAATACATTCGAAGGAATTTAATTACAGAGCTGGTGTGGGACGGGAGTACATCTTTTACTTTGTACTTCACAATACAGTATCTACAGAGAGTTCTTCATGCGAAATGTCCTTGAATAATAAGAAACAGGCATATCAGCTGGAGGGCAAGAGATCAATAACTTTCGATATGCTAGCGACACCGTTATGATTGCTTCGTCTGGAGAACTAGAAGAGAGAATAAAGAAACTGCCTCAAGTTAGACAGTTGATCGAGCCAACACCACCTCGCCTCATATCAAGAGAAATAACTTTGAAGTCAATAAGATTGTCAGTTCCAGAACTCCTATAATTTCAGATCCTTGTATGAATGGTCAGCGTAGTGGCCTTCGGTTCATAAGACTCTGGGTTCGGTTCCCGACCGAGATGGGGATTTTAGCCTCATCTGAATAAAGTTCTCTTTTCTCCAAGTTGCTTTGTCTCAATGGGATGGGATGAGATAGGCAAAGGCTAGGAGTGGGAAGGAATCGGCCGTGCTCTTAATTACGGTACAGCCCAGCATTTGCCGGTGTGAAAATGGGAAACTACGGAAAACCATCTTCAGGACCTAACCGCGCAGCCAACTTGCTCGGTGATAATTTCTTTAGCTCGGGGACTCTCTATGTTTGTGATCGCCTCAATATATGCCCTCATTTACATAAAATACTTTACACTGTCAACCACAGAAACAAACGACAGTAAATACATCCCTACACATTGGGCTGACGTCATGAAGAGCTTCTGAGCTTAACCTACATTAGTGTCGAGCCCTGATTACTGGAAAAGAGGCTAGGGCGAAGAATTTGAAATATCTTATAAATAATTCTGGAAGCAGCACGAGAGAAATCTAGCGCGAGACAGCTATGAGAAGAATAGTTACGAGAGATTTAACTAAAATTTGTAAAAACTCGAGCACTTTAAAGTAATCAAGGATGGTGTTGGTGATGATCATGATGATGATGATGATGAAGAAAGCAGAAGAAGATAGCTTTAAATTTCAAACATGGCCCCTTAACTAAAGAAATGCTGGCCGGAACACTGATCTTTCTCATCGCAACATGTGCCGGTGAAAAAAGCGGTAATTAAAAGTTACGACCAGAAAAGAATAGCCTGCTTCAAATTATGACTGTACAAGTGTACCTTTAAAATATTTCGGCCTAAGCAACGGGTCACTGAGTCTATCTACATAAATAAAAGTTAAGTTTTGTCTGTATACTTCAATATTTTCTTGTCATACTTCGTTTTGATCTCGGATAAGATGTACAGAAGTCGGAGGATGGTTCAGTTCAATGTCTATTTGTTTATTTGTATGTTACGAGATCGCGAGAAAGCAGATAAGCAGAATTTCTCGAAACTTAGTATTTAAGTGCAGGATAACTGAGTGTTGCACTAGGTCACATATTATTAGATTTTTAATAATAAAGGGGTTAACACAATGAATGTCAAATTGCTCCGTTAATATCAACTGTGTCGAAAAATGTTACATGCCAAATGTTTTAGAAAAAAATTATGTCCGTCATACTTTTTATGCAATTTCTTATTGTTAAAACCCTCAATGATCAGCGTTGGAGAGATTTTCAATCAACATCATACAGTATTCTGTCTAATGGCAGATTCCAGAAATACTCTTTGGACGCTTGATATTTTCTTCACATCGCTCATCACATTATTCTTCCCCGCCCTCTTTCTATATCTCCTTCCACTGTACCTTCCAGAGCTATTTAAGGAGGCCTCCCGTCAGAATGTAGACTATGCTACGCTATTTAGTCTCCTCTTTAAATCACTATTTATCAGGGTTCTATTACCCTTTACAACACGTCTTTTTGTTACTCTATTTATATTCCTTGCTTCCTCGATCAAACCCACATTCCGGTAGCCTCAGTTCTAATCTTATCTCTCTCATTCAGCCAAGTATCACAGCCGTAACAAAGCTAATGCAGTGAGTTCACACTACAATCAACGATCGATCGACCTCCAACTATGGTGTACCGAACTGAACGCTGTGTGAACTCACGATGCTGAATTAATTCCAGTACAGTCCGGCTCCATGGCTAAATGGTTAGCATGCTGGCCTTTGGTCACATGAGTCCAGGGTTCGATTCCCGGTGGGGTAGGGAATTTTATCCATGATTAGTTAATTTCGCTGACACGGGGGCTGGGTGTATGTGTCGTCTTCGTCATCATTTCATCCTCATCACGACGCGAAGGTCGCCTAAGGGCGTAAAATAACACGACCTGCAACTGGCGAGCCGAACTTGTCTTCGGACACTCCCGGCACTCAAAGCCATACGCAATTTCAATTGCAGTAGAGCATCAATTATTGAGACAGTTGAGATTGGCGGTACACGAATAAATGATTTTTCGGATAACCGATCATTTACGAAAAGAAATTGCTGTTAAACACAAAACTGTACATATTTTGAACCACACATCTTACAAATACCTTGCATAATGGTATACTTTTAAGTAGGCCTACAGTTTAAGAAAAAAAACCAAATTTTATTTTGCTTCGTAGCTGAGACTAGGATTATTCCTTGGCCGCTAAATGTCGCAAAAGTTTTAAGGACAGTAATTGGACAGAATCACATTCTTCTTATTCTTACAACCATAACCGTCTCAAGGTAGTGGAAAGCTTCCTCACTAGTTGGGAAGCTTCCATCTTCACTGTCAATTACGCTCGTAAATTCTATAATGGCATCATTGTTCTTTTTAATGTCCGATGTTGTCGCATTTCCAACTCCATATTCCCGAGCTAAACTTGATCCACTAGCATCAATCCTCAACTGTTCTAATATCTAACTTATTGGAAACACTGAGAACAACGCGTTTGCATTTAGTCGTCATTGCGAACAGCACAACTAGCGGAACTTCTACATGGCGCGCCATATGGACCTCCGGAAGTGGTAATCTCGTTTCTTTAGTTTAAGCGATGTTTCTGTTGATCGGTATTCAGATAATCCATAGTCTACTGCCCCTTGAAGTAGAGATAATGATTGTGGTAAAAACAGGTGGGAACAATACCAGAAAGTACTCAGAATTAAGAAATAAAGGCGAAGTTACGGATAAACTCGATGGATGGAACTGTCAGAACAGTCTTCGGTGGTGGTGTTATGAGGAATAGGACAGGTCACCCAGGAGAATAAAGGACTTCGGCTGAAGGATGACAGAATCACAGGGAGACAATTAGATGACGATGGTTCGAAGTGTTTATGAATTACTTAAACCGTAATAGGTGCGAAACTAAATCATGCTGTAGAGCTAGTTGAAAACTGAGGGCTGCGGGGACGCTAGTTATTAGAAATGTAACTTATCTGTGAATTTGTGGTTGCGTTGTAATTATTATTCTTACACTTCTTTTAATGGAATGTTGGTAAATTTTGAGTGACTGCACTGTAACTATGTCACGCTACATATAGAGCAAAGCAAAGCAAAGCAAAGTCACCTCCGTATAGGCCATGAAGGCCCTTGGAGGAATGGAAGGTAAAGGCTTCCACCATTGTTAACTTCGACCCGTGATGGGGTAGAGTGGTTAGCTCTACGCCCGGCCGCCTTTGCCCCCAGGAATTAACCTGGTACTCATTTTTGGTGTAGGCTGAGTGAACCTCAGGGCCATATGGACCTCCGAAAGTGGAAATCTCGTTTCTAATTTTACGACTTCCTGACGGGGATTCGAACCCACGTCCTTCCGGGCGAACCGAGCACGCCTTTACCGCCTCGGGCAGGCAGCCCCTCTACATATAAAGGAATATTTTAAATTATTGTCCGTATATTTCGTATGGATTTCTATGTGATTGCAAGATTGAATTTTTTACTCTACTCCTAAGATTTTTAACCGACACATATTTTGATTTCTTATTTTGATGTATAGTACTTTCATTCTTCTTGCGTTGCAATGCAATTTCTTGCAAAAATATCTTCACGTAGGCCCTAACTGTTTGTTGTGATAATATTTTGCTATTTGTTTTATGTAGCACCGACACAGACAGCTCTTATAGTGACAATGGGCGCTGTGAGCTCGCATCCGGGATATAGAGGGTTCGAATCCCACTGTCGGCAGCCCTGAAGATGGTTTTCCGTGGTTTCCCATTTTCACACCAGGCAAATGCTGGAGCTGTACCTTAATTAAGGCCACGGCCGCTTCCTTCCCATTCCTAGGCCTATCCTGTCCCATTGCCGCCATAAGACCTATCTGTGTCGGTGCGACGTAAAGCAAATAGCAAAGAAAGAAAAAAAGAAGTGACAATGGGATAGGAAAGGGCTAGACCTGGAAAGGAAGCGACCCCTAGCGGACAGCAGGGTTCGAACGCACTGTCTCCCAAATGCAGACTCATAGCTACGTGATGCGAGCCGCATAGCCAACTCGATCGCTGTGATGTTTACTGTTTATGTATATATATTTTTTTTTTTTTTTTCATTTTAAGATCTCGTTGCTATACTATTGTAAGCAACCATTCCCGTCTGGATATCTCCCAACTGCACCGATGGAGTTGGCCGTGGGGTTGGAGTCTAGCAACTGTGAGCTTTCGTTCGGGAGATCTGAATGTGGTTTTCTGTGGTTTCCCATTTTCACACCAGGAAAATGCTGGCGCTCTACCTTAATTAAGGCCAAGGCCGCTTCCTTCCTACTCCTTGCCCTTTTCTATCCCACCGTCGCCATAAGACCTCTGTCTGTCGGTGCGACGTAAAGCAAATTGTAAAAAAAAAAACTCCCAACTGCAATATAATTGTTTTTGTTGTTAGTAATAATAATAATAAAGAAAATGGTGAATACTGAAGACGGCAGTGAGGAACTTCACACCGATCCTTTAATGGACACACGACGCGAATAAACCAACCAAGATCAGCCAATCGGATCACTTAACTACTTTAAGGGCAAGAAAATAAAGAAATCTTGGCCTGTCGATTTCGATGTTGCGTTTTACTCTAACAGATGGCATAGAAAGGGATATCTGCTGGGCGATCTATGGCTTAGTTTTTATTTAATTTTTTCCGGTAAACACCAAATGTGTCGGCAGAGAATTTTTTGTACGCGGACATCGTGCGACATGAAGTACCGAATGGCCCTTTTCTTCCGGCCTTCAAAAATTCGAACACTTCTACTGAGTTTGAACCCGTGACTTTTGGATCCGAAGACCTACATTCTACCTCCGATCCACAGAGAAGGGTTATGAATAATGATGGAATTCATATATTCATACATTTGCAATAACCACAAAAATAAACATTTTGCAAACGAAATAGACCTCTGTGGCTCAGGCTGGGTCGGTGGTTCAAATCCCGGTCACTCCATGCGAGATTTGTGCTGGACAAAGTGGAGGCGGGACAGGATTGTCACCACTTAACCGGTATTCCCTCTCATCTTTCATTCCAGCAACACTCTCCAATATCATTTCATCTGTCAATCAATCATTGCCCCAGGAGAGTGTGACAGGCTTCGACAGCCGGTACAATTCCTATCCTCGCCGCCAGATGGGGCTTCACTCATTCCATTCCTGACCCGGTCGAATGACTGGAAACAGGCTATGGATTTTCATTTCATTTTTCACGAACGAAATAGTACTAAATTCCGTGTCCAGGGTATTTTACTGGATCTAATGCCTTCTGCTAGTGACGAACGAGAAGGAAAATTGGGGAACCAAGATGAAGAGATAATCCCTGCGTAGCCGTTTTAATTATAGACGAGGAGGGATCCGTCTTGTGTCCTCCTTGGCATTTCCCATGGGTCTGGAGCCAAGGCTTAGCACAGGAACCTCAGCTCGTCCATTATTAATGAGAGGTTCGTCTAGCTTCCTGTCAGACCGACAAGCTACTCCCTGCTTTGTGCAAGCCGCCTTAACCACTTGCTGGTCATAGCTGTCCAAACTTCAGTTCACGGCTTCTCATCAGAGGACAAATTAATTCGACTTAATGGAATTTTATTTACTCGGAGATTTACTCTTTACTCTTTGTTAAGCCATGGATTGTCTCTTGGCTGAATATATACCGACTGAGAGATCGGTCATATTCGTGATAATTTGAGATCTTGACGTTTTAGTGTTCGAACTACTGTACTAGCTTCCTCAAATCTAAGGAATTTCAGAGGGGATCTGTGTTATGGCCCTTTATATATATTCACACAAAGATACAAATCATGAGGTAATAACAATCATATGGCCTTAGCCACCGTAACTTTCACGTTCTCCTTTCCTCTACCAGATGGCAGAGTAGACTGATTTCTCTTAGGCGATCTATGGCTGAGCTCCTAATTAATTTTTTCGGGAGAACATTAAATTTGTCACCAGAGATCTTTTACATGCTGAAATCGCACGACATGGAGTGCTGAATAGACTTTATTCCCTCTTTCAAAAATCCGACTAACTCCGCCGGGTTTGAACCCGCGATCTTGAGATCTGGAGACCAACACTATACCACTGATTCACTGAGGAAGAAAACCATGAAATAATAATAATAATAATAATAATAATAATAATAATAATAATAATAATAATAATAATAATAATAATAATACGTCCATGCCTTTCGGCGTTTGGTATGGAAGCCTCTGTAAATTGACTTCGTACCTCCACAACCCTCTATTTGCAACTAGCTCTGTGGCCTCGGTTAAGACCACTCCTCTTATCTTTAAATTATTAAAGACCGAGTCCAATATTCTCATAGGTAACCTATCTCCCTCTACTCACTTCATATGACCCCACATCCTAAGCTCCTTATACGAAGAGAATAATAATAATAATAATAATAATAATAATAATAATAATAATAATTATAATAATAATAATAATAATTCTAAATTTTTGTACATTTTAATAGTTCCGTGGTGTAGTGGTTATCACAATAATAACAATGTTATTTGCTTTACGTCCAACTAACTACTTTGACAGTTTTCGGAGATGTCGAGGTGCCAGAATTTAGTCCCGCAGGAGTACTTTTACGTGCCAGTAAATCTACCGACACAAGGCTGATATATGTGAGCACCTTCAAATACCACTGGACTGAGCCAGGGTCGAACCTGCTAACTTGCGGTCACAAGGCCAGCGCCTCAACCGTCTGATCCGCTCAGCCCTGCTTTTAATATTAAATTTATTACGAATCTTGAGACTGAGAAGATATTTTTTAAAATTCAGTCCGTACGTTCGTATTCTGGACCCTTTCGGCCAGACGAAAATTATGTTTTATTTCTCTACAATATTTTTACCTGAACTCTAAATTTCACTCTATAATGAAAATGATGAAGATATTCTTTATATCAAATTAGGTAAACTAAAGCTTAAAGTAGTTTCGTTTCGTTTCGTTTATCGGTTTGATTGATACGTGACGATTCAGTAAGATCGGTACTGGTTTGTCATTAAGACAACCGCGATTCGAATCCTGTTCAATGTATGTGAGTTCCTTTAAAAATAATATCACGTCCCTGTGGTATGTATTCCGTGTACTAGCTAGGATCACAACATCGTCTCGTAAAAATGAAAATTAGTCTGCTTTTCTGTTTGTACATCAGGACATCGTGTTTTAGAAAATCATAATTGTTTGAATCTCTGTCTTTAACTTTTAAGACCGATGATCTGTAATATAGTCTAAGTAATTTAGTTAGCGCGTACTGGTGTAATAATTTGGAGAAATAATTCTCAACATCTCTGTGACTTCATTTTGACGACTGATTTTCGAATTTTGGAGGATTTCGTGTTGGAATTGTTACCAGAAAAAATCTTATGGCGACGATGGGATAGGAAAGACCTAGAAAGGAAGCGACCTTGCTGGGAATCGAACCCGAGACCCCTGTAACCAGAGGCCAGCACTCTAACCATTTAGCCATGGAGCCGGACATATCACATGTATTGACATTAATTTTCGCACCAGAAGGAGTGAATGTCCACACCTTCTGGTGTGAAAATGATTGTTCTTGGGGAGATTTCTGAAAGGTTTTGTATGTTTTGTCACATGCTTATCAACAAACAATTATTTAGTTGTAATTGTATTAAATAGTCTCCTCTTGACCCTTCTTCAAAATACGCCGCGTACATAAAAATATGCGCGCAAAACCACATAAAATGGAATTCACTGATTTTTTTTTTCGATAAATCGGTAACTGCGACGACCCTTCTGTGGATGGTGACGGATCAAATGTTATTGAACTACAAGTCAGAACTGTAGCACATGTTGATATCGTGATTGGAATTTATAGCAAAACGAACACTTCTGCGAGAGATGCCATCATTTTTCGAAAGTTGCCATTCTTGCAGTTCAAAACCATACACTACCGGGCGAGTTGACCGTGCGGTCAGGGGCACGCGGCTGTGAGCTTGCATCCGGGAGATAGTGAGTTCGAATCCCACTGTCGGCAGCCCTGAAAATGATTTTCCATTGTTTCCCATTTTCACACCAGGCAAATGCTGGGGCTATACCTTAATTAATGGCATGGCCGCTTCCTTCCCACTTCTAGCCATTTCTTTTCCCATCGTCGCCGTAAGATCTATCTGTGTCGGTGCGACGTAGAGAAAATTTTAACACAGATAGGTCTTATGGCGACGATAGGATAGGAAGGCCTAGGAGTTGGAAGGAAGGAAGCGGCCGTGGGCTTAGTTAAGGTACAGCCCTAGCATTTTCCTGGTGTGAAAATGGGAAACTACGGAAACCATCTTCAGGGCTATCGACAGCGCGATTCGAACCCACTATCTACCGGATGCAAGCTCAGAGTCGCGCGCCTCTAACCGCACGGCCAACACGCCCGGTACAAATTAAAGTGGAAGGAATGTCATATACATCAGTAAATCCTTCAATAAATATTTACCCCATTAGCCGTCATGTCTTGATGGGTTTCCAAACAAACTAAATCCCATGGCACTACAGCCCTTGAAGGACCTTGACCTACCAACCGACCGCTGCTCAGCCGAAAGGCCTGCAGATTACGTGTGGTCAGCACGACGAATCCTCTCGGCCGTTATTCTTGGCTTTCTAGACCAGGGCCGCTATCTCACCGTCAGATAACTCTTCAATTCTATTCACGTAGGCTGAATGGACCTTGAAGCAGCCCTCAGGTCCAGGTACGAATCCCTGTCCTGGCCTGGAATCGAACCCGTCGCCTCCGGTAAGGGGCAGATACGCTACCCCTACATCACGGAGCCGGCTCTTGATGGGTTTCAGCTAATTATTATTATTATTATTATTATTATTATTATTATTATTATTATTATTATTATTATTATTATTATTATTATTATTATTATTATTATTATTATTATTATTATTCCCTGGCCTTTACCAGTCATCTGGAATCGGTATTAATGTATAATTATCCCAGTTTTACGACCGGATGCCCTTCCTGAGGAGGGTTGTATTCACTATTGAGTGTTTCTGTAGTGGTTGAAGTGTGTGTTTTGTACGCAAATGAAGATGTGTATTAAGGCGACTGCCGGGCTGAGTGGCTCAGACGATTGGGGCGCTGGCCTTCTGACCTCAACTTGGCAGATTCAATCCTGCTCAGTCCGGTGGTATTTGAAGGTGCTCAAATACGTCAGCCTCGTGTCTGTTGATTTACTGGCACGTAAAAGAACTCCTGCAGGGATAGGCACCTTGGCGTGCCCGAAAACCGTAAAAGTAGTTAGTGGGACGTAAAGCCAATGACATCATTGTTATTATTATTATTATTATTATTATTATTATTATTATTATTATTATTATTAAGGTGACAAAAATATCCAGTCCCCGAGCGAGAGGAATTAATCAAATGTGGCTAACATCACTGAAACGGTCGGGAATCGAACCAGGGTCTTATGAACTGATGGCCACTACGCTGACCATTGGTGGTGGGAGTTATGTGAATCGAAAGAATAAATTGAACATACTCAATAGTCCTACACCAACTTGTAATTCTGACTGGATCAGAATTGCAAGAAGGTATTCAACACGAAGTAAAGTAGTTAACAGTCGATGAACTTTAACATAATATGTCACAATAATTATTAGTATAACAACCTCTGATTCTTATCATACAGATAAGACGGATATAGTACTTTCGCATCCATCTCTTGGCACAGTCCAGAGCAAAGTGTAGCTTCCACCAAAGTCCCAGTCTCACCCATGGCTGTGACAATATGGATGCTGCTGGGGTATGTGTTGTGCTGTGTAATGACATTCGGAGCATGTCCAGTGCGTCTGGGTGTTAAGAAAGGTAAGTAAGTAGTAAGCTCGTGTCCTCATCCTGAGATGGTGCATCTCTTTTCAGGCACACCCCCCAATGGAGGTGAGCTGCATGTACTATTCCAACCACATACCAGCCCTCCTGTCAGTTTTAAATTCCTGGCAGTACCGGGAATCGAACCCGGGCCCACGAGGACGGCAGCTAATGACACTAACCGTTACGCTGCGAAGGCGGACGTTAAGAAAGGTATTACTCATAGGGCTAGTCGTGCTACAATAGCACTGCTTGGCCCAGTGAGGAAAGCAAAGGCAAACTACCTCAGTCTTGCCTAGTATGCCTCATTTTGGTGCTGACATTGGTTTTTGTGGTTTTCTTATAGCTGCATAACCTTTGGTGGTGCTGTTTGAGGATCCCACCAGCCTCTGGGCTGATGACCTAACAGACAGACAGAAATATTTACACATTTAAAGAAATGAAGGCTTATTCTATTACTTCAATAATAAATAGCAATTTCTCCTTCCATCTTCGGGGCTACCACGAGTGAATTCACAGTGCCTATCAGGGAAAGTTTCTCCCTACGTCCAAGGAGAATGGTAATGAAATTATAGTCCCCGTTCAAATAAATACTTCGTGGATTTACTTGAAGACATGTCAGCATCCTGTTCCTTCCGATCGCCCGGAAACAGTTCTAAAAGCTTTTCTAATGGAATTGCACTGCGGACACGAAAGTTTTCTGCCAACAAATAACATCCCTCAGGCAACAGAGTCTCGTCTCACTGGGAAACTCGAGTATCTAAAACGTATTGGTAAGATGATGACTGAAAACCTCACATTAATATAAAAAACGTAAACAAATTTATGTAAGTGTCTAAGCGAGATAAATTACCGTTGACATTTAACCCTTTCAGGACTACTGATTTTGAATCGGAAAATGAAAATGTATTTCACTAAACTCTACTTAATTCGAAAATATTAAAACCGAATAATATTACAAGCAAGCAAATTATTGTTTGTGACTGTATATTGTGATCATGACCACGGTCCTCCAGTTTTACGACGAATCAGAACCACTGGGAAGTGATCATCTCAGAAATACCATAGACCTATGCATTGGCCGGGATTCGAACCGTGGCTGTCTTAAGGAGAAATTAGTGACTCGGACACTCGGCTATCACACTCTTCGGTGAATATTGCAGAGTGACTGAGAGAACCTTTCGAATAACATTACTTTGTGCATCACGCACAAATGAGGAGATTACATAATTTGATATAAAATAAATAATTTGTTACAGCTGTCTGCAATAAGTAGAATTAAATAATAAATTGTTAAAGTTGTCGGCAGTTAAATGTATACAAACTACTGATATTAAAATAATTATAGACGAATATTTGATACAGTTACTGCATTTTGATAATTTACGCCAGTACCTGACAATGTTGATGGCTTTGAAATTCTGGAACCGTATGCTCCAATCTCCGAAATTCGAACATGTAGCGTCTCCTCCCCCCTCCCTCTAATGTTATTCTGCAATTTCTGACGTCATAGTGTTTATTTACTTTAGGTATATACCACTACAATAAAGAACTGTCGACAACCTTCTGACAGCGTCAACGACGGCTATCCAGTGGCTGTAACAACTAGACATCCTAGTTTAGTTCACGTTTTGGATTTGTTGATTTCTGTATATTTATATATTTTGCTTAATTTCGTTGTTTTTTCCTCTTTTCTGTACTGTACATGCCGGCCCCGTGGTGTAGGGGTAGCGTCCTTGCCTCTTACGCGGAGGCCCCGGGTTCGATTCCCGAAACAGGTCAGGGATTTTTACCTGGACCTGAGGGCTAGTTCGAGGTCCACCCAACCTACGTAACTAGAATTGAGGAGCTATCTGACGGTGAGATAGGGCCCCCGGTCTAGAAAGCCAAGAATAACAACCGAGGGGATTCGTCGTGCTGTCCACGCGACACCTCGTAATCTGCAGGCCTTCGGGCTGAGCAGCGGTCGCTTGGTAGGACAAGGCCCTTCAAGGGCTGTAGTGCCATGGGGTTTGGCTTTGGTTTGGTTTGTACTGTACATATCTCTCCATTTCCGTATGGCGTTTTTCTTTAATTTTTTAAAATATTGTATTCCTTCTTGTAAATTATTCATTGTGCTTTTATCATGTTCTTTCTTCACCAGCATGTGTGCGGCTAAGTTGTGGGAGAAGACATCTACTTTGACAGAAGTAAATGGAGAGCGCTCATTCACCACATCCGGCAATATGGAGCTGGTTCAAGCCCACCATGAGATAAAGAAGTTGATGTAATTCGATGTATGTCTTAACGAATAAGATGTGGTCTGCTCTTTATATGCTTCTCGGATAAGATTGTCCATGCGGCGTAGACCTGGTGGAAAGATGTGGCTAAGAAATTATTTTATAATTGGGTTATTATGTACTGTACATGGTTTATGGCAAATATATAAATATAATACGAATCACCCGAATACAATCAGCCAGTTGGTTTTCGCTGATCTATGGGATATTATAAATCATTGTAATGTGGTACGGAGACTGCCTGGATACCCACTACATAGAAAAAAATTATGTAGTAGGCCTATATACACACCACTGTACAGTATTTCACGTGGTATCTCTGGCACCACTGTATATTTCTGAAAAGAATAGTATTAGAGGATATTTTTATGAACAGTTGAAGAATGTAAAATGTTCTGCTGTGTGGCCACACTCTCTAGTGTTAAAGTCAATTTTGGAAATAAATTAAAATATAGCATGATATTCTAAAACTGGCAGGGGAAGGGGGGGAGGAGACGCTACATGTTCGAATTTCAGGTATTGGAGCATACGGTTCCAGAATTTCAAATCCATCAATATTGTCAGGTAACTGGCGTAAGTGTATCAAAATGCAGTAACTGTATAAAATATTCGTCTATAATTATTTTAATACCAGTAGTTCGTATACATTTAATTGCAGACACGTTTAACAATTTATTCTCTATTTATGCTTATTGCAGACGGATTTAAAAATTTAGTATTTATTTTATATAAAATTGTGTAATCTCCTCATTCGTGCGTGATGCATGAATTAATGCCATTCGAAAGGTTCACTTAACGCGTTGTTTTACTGCGGTCAGGGCCAAATT
This sequence comes from Anabrus simplex, assembly GCF_040414725.1. Taxonomy (NCBI): domain Eukaryota; kingdom Metazoa; phylum Arthropoda; class Insecta; order Orthoptera; family Tettigoniidae; genus Anabrus; species Anabrus simplex. Next base: position 283,217,621 of record NC_090268.1, read on the forward strand.
GCACATGTTTCGGCCTCCAGCGAGGAAATGAATGGGACCCGATCTATAATATTTCAGTAATAATAATAATAATAATAATAATAATAATAATAATAATAATAATAATAATAATAATTCCCAGAGCACAACAGCCCTGATGGGTCTTGTTCTACCAAGCGACCACTGTGCAGCCCGAAGGCCTGCAGATTATGAGGTGTCGGGTGATCAGCGCGACGAAGCCTCTCGGTCGTTATTCTTTGCTTTCTAGGCGTGGGTCACTATCTCACCATCAGATAGCTCCACAGTTGTAATCACGTAGTTTGAGTGGACCTCGAACCAGCCCTCAGGTCCAGGTAAAATCCCTGACCTAGCGGAAATCGAACTGGGGACCTCCGGGTAGGAGGCAGACACGCTGCTCCTAGATCGAGGGTCCGGCATATAATAATAATAATAATAATAATAATAATAATAATAATAATAATAATAATAATAATAATAATAATAATAATAATGTACTCACCGATTTTGAAGTCACAAGTAATTTCACCAATGGATGTGAAGGCAATATTCAAAGCAAAATAACATACTATTTCACTCTTGCCCACTTTCATGCTTCCCCACAGCAAAATTAACGTTATATAGTGACGCTTTCTTCATTTCGATGCGGCCAAATCATGTATGAGGTCATCTAATATTTTGTAATAAATATTATTTAATCACAACTGTGCCATGGTGTTTCATGCTTCATGTTTAGTAATTTCATTTCCGAAAATTTTCTTATTCTGCTCCATCTTTTCCTGATCTTGGGAATGGGCACGCTTGTGCTGATTTGGCCCTTTCTTGACGCCAACTCCATCTGGATGGATGTATTTACTATTTCGTGTTTTTGAGGTGGTCCGTAGTGTGATGTGTTGTATAAATAAAGATATGTATTGAGACGAAACCACACACCCAGCCCCCAGTCTAGTAAAATAAAAATTCCCGACCCGACTGGTGATCGAATCCAGGTGCTGCGAATCTAAGGGCACTTCGCCGACCATTTAACCAAGAAGACGGGCATGTTCGAGGCTTATTAGAGATGACTTGATCGTAACTCTGCCATGCTGTTTCTTATTCATGAAATGGGTTCGCCGTTATCTTAAAGGATTCTTGAGTACGTAAGCTACTTTACAGATTATCGTAGGAAAATCATATCGTCCCTGCTGTGTCAAAACCGCGAATATGACAATGCTCTTCCTATCCATTAATTCCCTTAAGACTGGAAAATGAACCTTACTGTACCACACTGTAGGAATGTGTGTCTGCATGACTTTTTTTTTTATTGTTTTGTTTTGCTAGTTGCTTTACGTCGCACCGACACAGATGGGTCTTATGGCGACGACGGAACAGGGAAGGGCTAGGAGTGTGAAGGAAGCGGTCGTGGCCTTTATTAAGGTACAGCCCCAGCATTTGCCTGGTGTGAAAATGGGAAACCACGGAAAACCATTTTCAGGGCTGCCGACAGTGGGGTTCGAACCTACTATCTCCCGAAGACTGGATACTTGCCGCACTTAAGCGACTGCAACTATCGAGCCCGGTGCATGACATATTTACTCACTCCTAGATTATGATGTATTGAAGGACACATTGGAAACTTTAAGTATGATCGCGGGCCTCACTTTAATAGCAGACCAGTTTTCGTAAAATTTCACAAATAGAACAGATGTTGCAGTATGAAATAATTTGCATAGTTCAATTGAAACGAACGTTTAATAATTTTAACTACTTAAAACGCTATTTTCCGATTGCATAAAAGAATGAAATTAAAAATATGCACTATTATACCCAGGACAATTTAATTTTGAAGAAGAGCACCCAACAATGTCAGTTCATTTGAATAAATATTTGACAAATGACAAAAAGAAAAGAAAAGACCTAAAAACAAACCGAAATTATTAATGTAGCCAAAACAAAACGTAAGGAAGGAGAATTTTGTGGGAGTAGTTTGAAGGGAACAATGATATACAGTTGTAAGAGCCTAAAATTTCAGCAATGTACTTCCAGGAGTACTTCCCTGAAACTTTCTTCGAGTATGCAGCACTGTTTACCAGTCAGTACTACCAATGAGAGTTGAACGAAGAAATGCTACTTGCTTTACGTCGCACCGACACAGATAGGTCTTATGGCGACGAAGGGATAGGAGAGGCCTAGGAGTGGGAAGGAAGCGGTCGTGGCCTTCATTAAGGTACAGCCCCGGCATTTGCCTGGTGTGAAAATGGGTAACCACAGAAAAGCATCTTCAGGGCTGCCGACAGTGGAGATCGAACCCACTATCTCCCGGATGCAAGCTCACAGCCGCGCAACCCTAACCGCACGGCCAACTCGCCCGGTAACGAAGAAATGAAACCGCTTCTTATACCAATGGCAATTAAAACATTTCTTGATATTCATTACATGCTACGTTACAAAAAACGTCCACAGTGAGGTTGGCATGGATCTCATAGCCATTTTATAAAGGTTAACACCTAGCACTGGTAATTGTGAGGGCTCATTTTCCGCCGAAGTTTGGATTTTAAGTTTTTAGTTTTGACTTGGGTCTGTAAAGGGTATAAAAATTAATACATTTTTGAACGAGTTATGAAATATTTTTTGTAAATTTTTCTACATTTCTTAAAATACTTTTTAAAATCCCTCGCTGGCCGCCATTTGTAAACCCCTGCTTTACACTATAGGATAGGAGAATGAACACAACGAAAATGTTCTGATGGACTGCGTATAAATATGTGGCTAGGAGGCGTGATTAGTCTTAAGGGAAATAATTCATACGAAGGGCAATGTCACATTCGCGGTTTTGGCACCTCAGCGACGATACGTTCAACTATTCATCTGGTTGTACTGGAGTTCCCCCAGTTTATTGACAGCTCTATCTGTTGTCACGCAGCAGTACCGCACAAATGCAAATCCGAACTTCAGTGTTGAATGCTGATCAATATTCAGTTTTATGGCACAGTGCTTTCCAAACAATTTTTTGCTGCATGGATTTTAGAGCACATCTAAAACTTCGTATAAAGTTCTGTATGAAACAACATACGCACGGAAAAATGTACCGCAGTTTCAACACTGAACTACAATTTTATCGCAGTAAGATGAGCAAGTGTTAGGAAGTAATTCCCTCATTTATTTAAATTAACATTGTTCCGGCTGTACGCATACAATAAGAATCCTTTTTCCCATTTATCAAACGTTCCAGTGAAGTCCGAGCACAATGGATGAAGCGTCAGGCATAATTGTAATGCATTACTAATATATTACCATTCGTGAATGGGCTTTATGAACAAAGCGATAGAGATCTATACTAATTATCGTCCTGCAAACAATGAAGGGCTCACAATGATCCTGTGACTACTGCAGCTCCAGCTGAGCATACCAAATCTCTCGCAGAATGTTGACCTGCTACTGTATTGTGTATCCTTGTTCGCGAGAACTCTTACGGGAGAAACCAGTAACCATAAAATCTAAACCAGGCGTTCTCAAGCTGGTGCTTTCGAGTACCATCGTGCTCTTAAAGTGGCATTTAGTAAAAAGAAAGGGTTCACGAGCACGAGCGCACTTGACGTCCTTCATTCAACTGAAATTTTATTAATGTTACTATTTATATGGTTTTCGCAGATACAGAAGTGCCGGAATATTGTCCCGAAAGAGTTCTTTTACGAGGCCGTAAATCTACTGGCATAACGCTAATGTATTTGAGGACTTTCAAATACCACTGGTCTGAACCAGGAATGAACCCGTCAACGTGAGCTCTACCGTCTAAAACTCAATATAGACTTTGCTGTAAGATCCGGAATAATAGTGTTGATATCCATCCATCAAAATAGTTTAGCATTTAGAGACTTCAAATCAGTTAACTTCGTTATTCTCTCAGTAGCTTAATCTTATTAGAAAGAAAACTTGGAATTATTTCTTTCTACAGCGAGTAACCATGAATTGCTACATTTCCCACGACTTGCACACACAATTTGGAGTTTAAGTCGAGCCAGTCTGATTGTCCAAAAATTTTCCCGCTAGAAATTCGAGATATTTTGAACGAATTTGATTGGTCCTTACATATTTTGGGAGAAAATGAAGAGTATATACGTATATAAACGCAAAACTCTTTCGATTCAATGTGAAATTAACCAGAAAAATTAAGGTTATTCAGGAAAATAATAATGTGGTTGCTCATTTGAAGTGGATGACTTGAGCTAACATATTTCTCAACATGGTGGGATGCCTAAAAGCGAAGGGAAACTAGCTGGTAGTTTTAGATGATCACTGATATTGTGATCAATGCCATGGGATCTCCAGTTTTAGGTGAAATTCGAACCGCAGAGACGTGACTTGTCATTTCAAAAATCCCACCTGCATTGACCGGGATTTGAACTGCGCTTGCTTTGGTGACAAGCCAGTGGCAATTATCACTCGGCTACCACCCCAACTACTGGATATCTAGAACTCCAAAATGTTCGATAATAATAACTGTATGTTTAATTGCGCAAGATATGGGTACATGTGAACAGCTTGAAACCTATAGGTAAATTGGATGAATTCCAAACCAACTCATGGTCAGTGGGAATCCAAGGACATGAGCCATGAGCTATTGACAGTGTGCTTGGCGGCCAGGAACAAGTTAACAGGTCAGCCGATGTTATCCAGGCTTGTACGAACAACAGGGTCTACAGTAGTATAGAACAAACCACGGAACACGCTGCTTGTCGTAAGAGGTGACTAAAACGGACCCCAGGGCTTTCATCTTGAAATCGGAGCCCCTAACTGAGTCTACAATTGAATCCACTAACTTATGCCTGTCTTTATTTTTATTTTATTTTTTACCTTCTGGACCTCCCTTGGCCAACTTTTGTTCTCTTCTGATACAGACGGTATTAGGTTAACGGGGCTTAGGGTGTCTTTATTTTATCGTCTTTCGAGGCCCTTCCGTTACCTTTCCACATACCTTCATTCCTCGAAGGTTGGCCCCGCTCTAGAAAACCAAGAATGGCCGAGAAGATTCGTCGCGCTGTTGACGCGTTACCTCGTAATCTGCAGGTCTTCGAGCCGAGCAACGGTGGCTTAAGAGACCAAGACCCGTCGCGGGGTTGTGTTTGATTTTGATATTTTAAAATATGTTCTTCAAGAGAAGTTACGCGTCTAATTGTTCACCACGCCGAAAGATTTTGCTTTTGATTCAGATCAAGTGGGTTTTTTAAGTAGTGCAGGAAAATCCTCTTCATTCGCTACTTATAGTCCAAATTAAAAATCTTCTTTGACTGTCTTTAAAGAAGTGAAAATAAGGATTATAGCCGTCCCCAGGTAATACCAACGGGCCAGACCGCCCGCTGTGCAAAAAGAAGAGAGACTTGTAAATAGACAGCAATTAGTGAGTGTGGTCGTTCATGGCTGAATAGCGCGCGCGCGCGCGCGCGTGTGTGTCTGTGTGTGTACAAAATGTAAGTACTTACCGCACCGCCCAAACGTAAACTCTCCATCGTTCTCCTGTAGACAAGATTTTCCCTCGGCAGTTAAGACTGTACATGTGTAAATTAATTAATTAATTAATTAATTAAACGTCGAAATTGACATACAGACAGCCTAAATGGCATCGAAAAGAAATGCCTGTACGCAGTAGCTGTGGCCTTTTATTAATATTATTATTAACAACAACAACAACAACAACAAAATATATAATAATTTAAGGACAGCTAGCATTACTAAAATTTACATTAAACAATGTTTACAGTTGAACATTAGTCTTATTCAATACTATTCGAATAACTGACTGGCTGTCCGCAAATATTCGTTCCTAGAGTTAGTTTACATAGCCTTCGTCAGTTCCTTCTGCATTATCTTTTGAATGAATGAAGGAAGGAATGAGTGAATGGGAGAAAGACAGACGAGAGTAGCTGCAGATAGATTGCTTTAAATCCACTACGTGAGTACAAGCAGATTTTTACAAATACATTAATTATAAGGAGATGATACCGCTTCCTCTTGCGTCTGACCTAAACAGCAATTGAACGACTTGCCGTGTCTTTCTCTGAAAGCAAAGCAAATTCATCTCTGTACAGGCCATGAAGGCCCTTGGAGGGGTGGAACGTCAAGGATTCCACTATCCATAGCCTTCGCACTTGGTGGAGTAGAGTGGTTAGCTCCATGCACGGCCGCCTTTGCACCCAGGAATTAATTACTTCCCCTCTCGTGGGGGCGGTAAAATAACATCCACGGTATCCCCTGCCTGTCTAAGAGCCAATTAAAAGGGGCCCCAGGGACTCAACTTGGGAGCTTGGATTGGTTACCACGGGGCTCTTAGTTGAGTCCTGGCATTGCTTCCACGTGTGCCAGCCTCCTCACTTTCACATATCCTATCCGACCTCCATTTGTTCTCTTTTGACCCCGAGGGTGCTAGGTTCACGAGGCCTATGAAGTGTTTCAACTTTACGCCCTTCGGGGCCCTTGTCTTTCATTGGCCGATACCTTCATTTTCCGAAATGTCGGACACTTTCCATTTTTTTCTTTGATTAGTGATAACAGAGGATGGTAGCCTAGTTGCACTTTCTCTTAAAATGGTAATCACCATCACCACATCCAGGAATGAACCTGTTACTCATTCTTGGTGTACGCTGAGTTGAACCTGAGGGCCATGTGCACCTTCGAAAATCTATATCTCGATTCCTAAAGTATTCGTATCTTTTTGTCTCCGAGAGAAATGCGTTTGAATGTTCGACGTATGTCATGTTAGGGAAATACGGACGTAATTTTTAAGAGTTCGTTGTTGTTTGTATTGTTACTTCTTCATCATCATCATGCACGGGGCTTTGCTTCATGTATTTAGTATACATGAACTTAACTTCTATAACCTATGTGCTCGTGCTTCGTACTGCTGTGTGAAGGTGTTCAAATACTCCAGTCTCGTGTCATTAGATTTACCGGCACGTAATATATCTCCTGCGGGACAAATTCCAGCAACTCGGCGCCTCCGGAAAGAAGAATAAGGGTATCGGCTAAGAAGGCCAAGAAAGAGGACTTCTGAACTCGCCAAAAAGAACTGTCGGAGATAGAAGAGAACGACAGTTGACCAAGAGATCAGTTAGAAGATGGAAAAGCGAAATTTGGCACAAGTCAGCAAGAACCAGATTAAACCTATTCTTACATCAGCGTTTCACTAACTCGCAGCTTCTGAGTAGTTAGGATAGTTACTGGTTTTACGTGTACATTGAAGTACATGAAGGTGTTGACCACAATGTCCCAAGCTCATAACATGGAGTACAAAAAGGGCAATAGCAACAGGACTTACCTTATTGGAAACGTTGGCAGGAAGCGATACATGTAGATATGTCCATAGTTCAGCAGCTCATCTGCAAATTCTGTGGCCAGCTCAGCGTGTGTCTCCGGGGGAAAGTATCGCAAGGCATTTTTCACTGCCAACTGCAAGCACAGAGAAATATGAATCCCTTTAACATGGAATTCTGCTTTGGTTCGACTGTTAATGTAAAAGAAAAGTATATTTGAGATGGTCGTGGTGGTGATGGTGATTTTAGTTTTAAGAGAAGTACAAGTGGACAACCGTGCTCTACTAACACTAATCGGAGAGGAAAAAATGGAAGGAGTCCAAAACTTCGATAAATGAAGATGTCGGCCAAAGAAAGACAAGGGCCAAGATGGACGTGAAAATGAAAGAACGGGAAACCACGGCAAACCATCATCAGGGCTGCCAACAGTTGGGTTCGAACCCACTATCTCCCGAGTACTGGATACTGGCCGCACTTAAGCGACTGCAGCTATCGAGCTCGGTTTTTCGAGGGAAGTGTTTGACCGGTTTTAAAAATAAACACAACGCCGAATTTCCAATGCCTGTAAGCATAAGACTGGATGTAGACAGCAACGTATTTCCATATCGTCCCCACAACGGCAAACTAGCGAAAGCGACAAACTAGGGAAAGTGTAGTTGTGAAGTTTTGGTCTAGATTTTATTATTTATATAATGTCTAACCCTCTAAAAATGTATCACATTTGCAGCTCGTTCTGTATGTCTAACACATGAAACCAATCATTAAATATCAAAATTGATTTGACATGAGTAATCACAACTTCTTTCAACTCTCCTAATTTTTTGCCAATTTGCAGATTCGTTAGTTTGCCAGAGCAGGGACGATATTTTAAAATTATTCTCGTACCTTTATATCAGTAGATATTAACACCCTGAAAAATATACTGCAAATTCGATTCTGAGCTCCTTGCTACTAATATTGAAAATGAAAACAGAATTTCGATATCTTTAACAGTTCACAAGCTGTTTGAGGTGGACATCTTAGCTGAATAACCCAATACAGTCTATTATAATCTGGAAGAAATTAATTTTCTAACGGTGAAAAAAAAAAAATTGCTGAAATCCATCGAGTGTTTCCCAAGATTAACCTACGCATACATACACACACGAACTACAAACTCACGAACTACTACTCTTTATAACATTAGCACAGATACATCCGTCCGGGCGAGTTGGCCGTGCGCGTAGAGGCGCGCGGTTGTGAGCTTGCATCCGGGAGATAGTAGGTTCGAATCCCACTATCGGCAGCCCTGAAGATGGTTTGCCGTGGTTTCCCATTTTCACACCAGGCAAATGCTGGGGCTGTACCTAAATTAAGGCCACGGCCGCTTCTTTCCAACTCCTAGGCCTTCCCTATCCCATCGTCGCCATAAGACCTGTCTGTGTCGGTGCGATGTAAAGCCCATAGCAAAAAAAAAAAAAGATACATCCGTGTCGCAAAGACATTTAAGACATGTAAGCTGAGATTAATATAGCCTATTTGGACAATTCAGCATGCGCAAGTAGGGGCTATACGCAATCACGTCACAATTGTTTGATTCTTCAATGAACGTTCCAGCTGGTCCCATGACTATAAATAGATTTAAAGAAGTCTTAAGGACTTATATTTAATTTGAGCGAAAGCTTTCCGTGATGCATGTTCTATGTAATAAAGAAGTTTCTTCTTCATTCATTTATTACATCTCTTCCTAAAGAATGAAAATAATACCTCGCTGCCTGTTTAAATTTATTCTGTGTATAATCTAGAAAATGATGCTTAAGAGAACGTACAATTTATATCTTGGGCGAGTCCTGGAACGGAACAAGACGATTATTGACGAAGTATAAATAAAACAGCGCCATGTAACTCCGTAATGAGAAGATTAGATAGTATGAAATTCGACCCGCCGGATCAGTCTGGGGCGCAATGTCGTCTGCAATCTTGAGTTCAGCCACGTGCATGAGGGTCATGCAAGGTTGAACAGCACGTTATATATGGCTGGACATCATTTGATGAAACATGCCATCTATCTACAGGTAACTCATAAATGGAAGTCAAAGTGAAGCAGTATAAAAGCAGGTATAAAAATCCACAGTCCTAGCCCTTCAGGCAAGCAACTCAGTGTTGAAAACATCCTACGGATATGAGTTACGAATTTTAGGCAAAGAAAATAATTATTATAATAAAGTATGAGAATATATTCTTTATTTATTCCAAAAATTTGTAATTCTTTTCTTTATCATCGTTATCCGGTCGATTAGGTTAGGAATTTGTCTTTTATTACCACTACGAGCGCTATTGTTTCACTTAAGCACCACTACGAGTACTAATGTGAGGCACTGCAGAGTTTCACTTTCTACATTCTGTGTAGACATTTTTCAAAGAATCAAAAAATCCTGAGGGTATTGAACCAAGGAATACATTACAGAAAGAATTATGTAAATAAGTTAATTTGACTAGGAGTTTAATTAAAAAATGAAATGAAATGTCGTACGGCTTTTAGTGCCGGGATATCCCAGGACGGGTTCGGCTCGCCAGGTGCAGGTCTTTCTATTTGACACCCGTAGGCGACCTGCGCTGCGTGATGAGGATGAAATGATGATGAAGACAACTCATACACCCGGCCCCCGTGCCGTAGGCATTAACCAATTAAGGTTAAAATCCCCGACCCGGCCGGGAATCGTACCCGGGTCCCTCTGAACCGAAGGCCAGTACGCTGACCGTTCAGCCAACGAGTCGGACTGAATAAAAAAGAAAACGAGTAAAGAAACGAGCGACCTTAGGCTGTGTTTCCGGAATTGCATTTAGGCCGGTAGTGATTTTCGACTTTTTTTTTTTTTTTAGTTTGTTACAATTATGTAAGATCCAACTGACGGCACAATTGAGAAAATTGCTAATTTTACGTTTTTCGTACGTTGATAAGAAATGTTTTCAACCTTAATAAAACTTGGTACGTACAAGGTCCCTAGAATACTCGACAATTCCCAAAACTTCCCGAAGTAGTGTTTAGAACTATGCGGCAGTCTCGATATTTGCTTGCGACTAAATGTAAAACACTACGAGGAATGTACCATCCTGGCAAGTGCCTGGAATAAGTGTCGAACAATCCGGGAATTATGCCATCTCTGTGTTGCCTGCAGAGAATGTAGGACAATCCGTACCGGGCAAGTTGACTGCATGTTACGCGCCACTTAGCTGTAAACTTGTATTTAGGAGATGATGTTGTTCGAACCCGATCGTCGGTAGATCTAATGATCATTTTCTGCGGTTAGCCATTTTGACACCAGGCATATTCTGGGGCTGCACCTTAATTAAGGCCATGGACACTTCCTTCCCATTTCTATACCACCATTCTCAAAAATCTGAGTTAGTGTGGTGTTAAACCACTAGCACCGAGCGAGCTGGCCGTGCAGTAGCTTGTGAGTTTGAATTCGGGAGATGGTGGTTTCTAATCCCACCGTTGGCAGGCCCGAAGGTAGTTTTCCGTGGTTTCTCATTTTCATACCAGGCAAATGTTGGGGCAGTACCTTAATTAAGGCCACGGCTTCTACATTCCCCATCCTAGCCTTTGCCTATCCTTGCGTCGCCGAGAACCTTCGACGAAAAATGAAATGGCGTATGGCTTTTAGTACCGGGAGGTACCCGAAGACTTCGGTTCGCCAGATGCAGGTCCTTTGACTTGACGCCGTAGGCGACCTGCGTGTTGTGATGAGGATGAAATGATGAAGACGGCACATGCATCCAGTCTCCGTGCCAGGGGAATTAACTAATTATGGTCCCGACCCTGTCGAGAATCGAACCCGGGACCCCTGTGACCAAACGTCAGCGCGCTAACCGTTTAGCCATGGAGTCGGATACCTTCGATGTGTTAGTGTGACGATAAAAAACCACTAGTAAAATAAGAATTCGGGAAATATGTCATCCCTGTATTTGCTTAAAAGCACATAAAGAACACTCTGGGGACTATTCCATCCCTGCATTTGCTTGAAGTAAGTGAAGAAAAATCCGAGAAGCATTCCATCCCAGTATTTACTTGACAAAAGGGAAGAAAACCTATATTCGCTTGGGGTAAGCGAAGACCAATCTGGAAAATATTGCATCCCTGTATATGTTTGGATTAAATGAACAATCGTAGAATTATGCCATTCCTTAATGAGAGGTTACTTTCTAGAAATCAGTAATATCATGAATGCCTCTTTTATTAACATAAACATTATTTACAACAATTCTTATACATTTATAACATTATTGAAATAGAAAATGCCACAGTCAGTGTTAATTTCAGGTTTCATCCTTGATGAAGGCGGTAACTGGAAACGATCGTAAATTTAAATAGATTCAGACGATACATCAATTATTTGGTTATTATAAACCGTATGAGGATGATTATGTATATATAATCTTTGAGCTTTGCCATGAACTTGTGAACCTTTAGGTATGCCACTGCTCTTAGATATTGTTTTTCGGTAAAAGGAACTGATCACCAGATACTTTTCCTAGTAGTTTAACGTCACACTAAAACATGGTTTTCGACGACACGAGGATAGAAAAGGGATAAGATTGCGAAGGTAGCGACCGAGGCCTTAATTAATTAAGGTACAGCCCCAGCATTTTCCTGGTGTCAAATTGGAAAACCACGGAAAACTATCTTCAGGGGTGCCAAAAGTGGGATTGGAACCCACAATCCCCAGAATGCCAGCTCACACCTACGCGACGTGAACCGTGCAGCCAACTCGCTCGGTACACAAGATTTATTTCATCAGGTTGGTGCGACATAATTAGGGATGGTTATTTTTTCGCAATAGCGATATGAAGCAAAATGTTTATAAAGGATTGTGTTTCCGTATCTTCAGTTTTCACAGCCTGCAAATGTGTCTTGAAAACAAGATAAAATACAAGATTTATACTGATAAATGCAAAATAGGCGATCCTTAAAATAAAGCTTTTGTTGTATTTCTCTCATTTTTCTTCTGGATAATTAAACCGAGTAGTTTGTGTCCCTCTAGATAGCCTGCAAATGCTATTGGCTGTTCAGCCCAAACCTCAGATACCCAGTTTATCAAAGCAGCTCTGCAATGTATTTAGGGTCCTGTCGAGATTGTAGATGCTGAAAGATATTTCAGTAAATACAATTCAATTCAATGAAATGAAATGAAAAATGAAATGGCGTATGGCTTTTAGTGCCGGGATTGTCCGAGGACATGTTCGGCTCGCCAGGTGCAGGTATTTTGATTTGATTCCCGTAGGCGACCTGCGCGTGGTGATGAGGATGAAATTATTATGAAGATGACACATATACTCAGCCCCCGTGCCAGCGAAATTAACCAATGATGGTTAAAATTCCCGACCCTGCTCGGAATCGAACCCGGGACTCCTGTGACCAAAGGCCGGCACGCTAACCATTTAGCCATGGAGCCGGATAATACAATTCAATTGTAAGATACAATGATTCGTATGAGGATGACTTAATTTTGGATGTGTTTTCATTTTATTATTCTGATGTTATGTCAATATGAAGTTAATTTTTTTTACCGGGCGAGTTGACCGTGCAGTTAGAGGCGCGCGGCTGTGAGATTGCATCCGGGAGATAGTGTGTTTTCTTCAAAACGCTGAATTACAAACATATAAAACACTACAAAATACGGAATGCACAAATGAATATTTCTAATTTCAAAACGCTGAAAGCTACTACCCCCAGGAATAATATCCGCGATTCGTTATTGAGGGAAGGAAACTGTATTTATAGTGATGAAAATACAAATTCCCTCGTCGGTCTAATCAAGATAATAACGACCAGTCAAGTTGACAGAACAGTTAATACGCCTACGCACCTTCCGCTGGTACTGCTCCTGTGAGGTGTGCTGCGACGCTTCGTAGCGTTCACTGCGGAAGTTACAACGAACTACAGTAATCTTGCCTGGATAGTGGCTCTCCTGGCGATAGTGTGAAGTACTACTTCGGTTGGCATTTGCATTCCTTTCTGCGCTGTTGCAGCATGCATCGACTGTGGACTACTGTCATTTTATACACGCAACACGTATTTAGGAGCAGGGGAATAACCAAACACCAGACAATATCTCGAAACAAGTCCAATACTCATAGGAGTTATCGCAGCCCGTCATTCGCCTGTACATACGCCACTGTGATGGTTTCCCGAGTTTTAAGGTGGTAGTGTGTCGTGCTGTGTGTGCCACCTTCGGCTGTATATTAAATATATATATTCTGTTCAAGTGCCTCACCTCGCTATCGCAAACTGATTTGTTATTGTTATGTCATCGAAGGAGCTACATCAGTGCTAATACGAATAAGATAACATTGTTTCGTTATCTGTGTTTCGACGTGAGAGTGTGAATCAATCAATCATTCATCCAGTCAGTCACCAGTGATCTGCATATGGGGCTGTTGTCCAAGTGGTAGATTCCCCATCAATTGTGAAGTTCTGGTAGCTGTTTAATTTACTTTTGAACTAGTCAGTGTAAATGGATGCGATGTTGGTAATTCCTCACCATGTTCGGGCGATAATAGTGCCAATGCTGCAGTTGTTGTTGGGTATCTGGAAATTGTTGGCAGTGCTTTTGAAACCGTTCTTGGCTCTCATTGGCCATTTGTTTTTAATTGGAGTGGAATATGTGTTAAAATTCGTACTTAGACCGTCAGTTGTCATGGGTCTGGTAATTTCATTTTCGATTTACAGAACATTTCCATTCTTAAACGTGTACGTGACTGCTGTTCTAGTTCTGTTTGCATTGTTTTATTTTGGATTGTTCTAATAATTCAAGATCAGTATCTTTTTTTTTTTCCTCGTGCTTAATATTTGTAAGAAATATACTAATGCATCGTAATTATTCCAGTTCATTGGAAAGAGGCTCTCCTTAAAATACCCTTATAATGAACCTTAATTACTCCAGTAACTTAACAAATGTTGTACTCCACCACTGGAAAGGGGTAAGTTGATTCTTCGATATTATTATTATTTCTCTTTTCTTCTTGCGTTCCGGCCTTCTAAGGACCACGTTACAATTTCAATTCATCCTCCTTAGTTGTTCTTTCCTTTTCTTCCAGTATTTTTTCATTGTTTCACTGTGCTTGTTTTTCCTGTCTTCAGTCCACTTTGTGCCTGTTTTCTCTTCCTTCCTCCCTTGTAATCCTTCCATTTGTAAGACTTTCTTCCTAAAAATCTTCCTTTCCAATAATTCTTCTTCTCGTATGTTGTTCCTTTCCAGGTCTTTCTTGACTTCTTGAATCCAGGTGGTAGTTGATTTCATTTCCCAAAGGTACTTGAAGATTCGTTTAGTTAGTCTGTCATCCATTCTGTAAATGTGTCCAAGAAATTGCAATTATTATTATTATTATTATTATTATTATTATTATTATTATTATTATTATTATTATTATTATTATTATTATAAATTGTTTAATTTTGTTCCAACATTGATAGGTTTTCTGTGGCACTGGGAGAGGAGAGGGGTGGGCTGGGAAGACAGCGGTCGAGGTAAAGCCCCAGAAATTGCCTGGAGTAAACATGAAAAACTAAATTTATCATCAAGGCTGCTGACGATGGGGTTCGAACCCACCAACTCCTGACTGCAAGCTTACATCACAATTCGTACCGCTTATACAACTCGCCCGGTATTATTATTATTATTATTATTATTATTATTATTATTATTATTATTATTATTATTATTATTATTATTATTGAAATGAAATCGCGTATGGCTTTTAGTGCCGGGAGCATCCGAGGACAAGTTCGGTTCTCCAGGTGCACGTATTTTGATTTGACACCCGCAGGCGACCTGCGCGTCGTGATGAGGATGAAATGATGATGAGAACGACACATACACCCATCCCCCATGCCAGCGGAATTAATCAATTATAGTTAATATTCCCGACCCTGCCGGGAATCGAACCCGGGACCCCTGTAATCAAAGGCCAGCACGCTAAGCATTTAGCCATCGAGCCGGACATTATTATTATTATTATTATTATTATTATTATTATTATTATTATTATTATTATTATTATTATTATTATTATTAATGTTATTTGCTTTACGTCCCACTAACTACTTTTACGGTCTTCGGAGACGCTGAGGTGCCGGAATTTAGTCCCGCAGGAGTTCTTTTACGTGCCAGTAAATCTACCGACACGAGGCTGACGTATTTGAGTGCCTTCAAATACCACCGGACTGAGGCAGGATCGAACCTGCCAAGTTGGGGTCGGAAGGCCAGTGCCCCAACCGTCTGAGCCACTCAGCCCGGCATTATTATTATTATTATTATTATTATTATTATTATTATTATTCAGTACCTACATGTTCTATTACATTTTTGGATTCGTTGTGTACCTCATTTAGATGAGGAAATTGCACTTCAAGTTACGCGATAGAAACTCGGCGCAGTTCGATTGACTTCACCGAGCGAGTTGGGTAAATACGTGGCCCCAGTCTAGTACACCTGCATTCTGGAGACGGTGAGTTTCAAACCTCAGCGTTGGCAGCCATGAATATGACTTTCTGTGGTTCCCCCATTTTCACACCAAGCAAGTATAATTGGCCATGGCCTCCATCTTCCTGCTCCTAGCATTGTCCCACCCTAGTGTCACAAAGAAAAGAAGTGTTAGTGCGACTAGAACGAGTAGAACGGCTAGAAATAACAAAAATCATGAGTGATTAAATCTGAGAAACTCTTGTGAGTGAATTTTCTAGCACGTTACAGAGCCTTTCCGGACCTCTTAAAGCCGAGGGTAGCTAATAATAATAATAATAATAATAATAATAATAATAATAATAATAATAATAATAATAATAATAATAATAATAATAATAATTTAGCAATTGTTGCGTTATTTTTTTTAAGAAACTCTGGGAATATTGTTCTGAAAAGGTCGTTTTTCAAGTACCAGGAAATGAACACAGATCCCTCGCAGCACGAAATGACTCTCCCAGGATTCGATCCTGGAATATATTCTGCATTATTTGCCAAGAAATGTCGTAGGTGACTCCTCTGTTTGTCATATCAATCATGACATTGTGCATCGGTAGACCTTCAACATATTCGTTCTTCGGTCCTGTGTAAGTATTTCAACAAAGTGTTCATGAATCTCTGGAATAATGTCTATTATGTAGTTGTATTTACTTGGACTCTGAATTAGAAGTACCTACCCTTGACTTACAAAGTAAGGTATTATCGACAGCAATATAACGAGAACTCCAGAATTTATCTGAAGAGAACCTAGGGCTCGATGTATACTTATTTTAATTATTTAGCAGAAGCAAAACTTAAAAAGGCATGATAATAAAAGTGCATAAATATAAAACAAACCAAATCATTCATAGGTATTCATAACCTATTGGTGTTGTTGTTTGAGTCATCAGTCCATAGACTGGTTTGATGCAGCTTTCCATGGCACCCTATCCTACAATGCATCCTACATCTGCTCTAATCTGCTTGTCATATCCATACCTTGGTCTACCCCTACCGTTCTTACCGCCTACACTTCCTTCAAAAATCAACTGAACAAGTCCTGGGTGTCTTAAGATGTGTCCTATCATTCTATCCCTTCTTCCCGTCAAATTTAGCCAAATCGTACTCCTCTCACTAATTCGATTCAGTATCTCTTCATTCGTGATTCGGTCTATCCATCTCACCTTTATTCTTCGGTAATACCACATTTCAAAAGCTTCTGTTTTCTTTTTTCTGAGCTAGTTATCGTCCATGTTTCACTTCCATACAATGTTATGCTAATTCCTATATCAATGTTCGAAGTGAGCAAATTTATTTTCTTAAAAGAAGTCTTGTGTCAGTCTTCATTGTTATGACCTCCTTACTTCTGTCATGATTAGTTATTTTACAACCCATGTAACAATATTTATCTAATTCTTTAAGACTTCATTTCCTAATCTAATATTACCTGCATCACGTTAGACTGCAGTTCATATTTATGTTCATCATGTACTCCTTATCCAAGACTGTTTATTCCATTCAGCAA